>NW_027223754.1:21893607-22336107 GCF_028538775.1 Myotis yumanensis
CTAACTTCCAATCAGCTTGAATCTAAGTGATAAATGCGATCCTTTGCTTTGGGACACTGACAGGGACACTATCAACTACCTGGAGCCACTAAAACTAAAGTAGGCTGATTAGGCAATTATAAAAGTTTGAGTGACAACCAAGAGCTGGGTCAGGGTTGATTAATAAGGTTCATCTTCTACACAAGGACATTCCTTTAAGAGAGGCCAACTAACCAGGAGAGGTTGATGTTTTTTCTAATGCAGAAAAACCAACACAGAGAGTAAAGGAAAATGAACAAACAGAAATATGTATTTTCAACAACAACAACAAAAATATAAAATCTCAGAAAAATGCCTTAATGAGAGATAAGTGACTTACCTGACAGAGTTCAAAATAACTGTCATAAAAATGTCACTGAACTTGGGAGATGAATAGATTTAAAAAGTGAATATTTCAGCAAAGAGGTAGAAAGTATGAGAAAGTACCAAATAGAAGTCACAGAGCTGATGAATATAGTAACTGAACTGAAAAATGCATTATAGGGGCTTTTCCAGACTAGATGAATCAGAAGAAAGGATCAGTGAACTGGAAGACAGAGTAGTGGAACTCACCTAACCAGAGCAGCAAAAAAGAATGCAAATGAGTGAAGACAGTTTAAGTAGCTGATGGGACATCTTGTGGACCAATATTTGCATTATGAATCTCACAAGGAGAAGAGATAAATAGGCAAAAAACTTATTTGAAGAAATAATGGCTTAAAACATCCCTAACATGGGGAAGGAAACAGACATTCAGATTTAGGAAGCTGAAAATTCAAATTAAGAGGAACCTAAAGAAATTCACACCAAGACACATTAAAGAGTGAAAAGTTAAGGACAACCAAAAGATGGTTACTTGAGACTTTTCTCGTTTCTTGGGGTAAATATTTATTGCTATGATCTTACTTATATACCAAGTCTAAAAGTAAATAAATAAACAACCAAAAACACCTTAACTCATAGATACAGAGAACAGGTGGGTGGTTGCCAGAAGCAGGGGATGGGACTGGACAAAATGGACAAAATGGGTGAAAGGGGTCAAAAGTGCAAACTTTCAATTAAAAAAATCATAGAGGTGTACTCATATTGCATAGTGACTATAGTTAATAATACCTTATTATAGCCCTAGCCGGTTTGCCTCAGTGGATAGAGCATCGGCCTGTGAACTAAAAGGTCCCAGGTTCGATTATCCTGCCCGGGTTGTGGGCTCAATCCCCAGTGGGGGGCTTGAAGGAGGCAGCCAATCAATGATTCTCCTCATCATTGCTGTTTCTATCTCTCTCTCCCTCTTCTTTCCTCTCTGAAATCAATAAAAATATATTTAAAAAGTAATAAAAATAATACCTTATTATATATTTGAAAGTTACTGAGAGAAAAAAATCTCTAAAGTTATCATTACAAGAAAAAAAAAATAACCACTATGGCCTGACCGGTTTGGCTCAGTGGATACTGTGGTTTGAAGGGTCCCAGGTTCAATTCTGGTCAAGGGCATGTACCTTGGTTGCAAGCACATCCCCAGTACGGGGTATGCAGGAGGGAGCTGATCAATGTTTCTCTCTCATCGATGTTTCTTACTCTATCCATCTCCCTTCCTCTCTGTAAAAAAAATCAATAAAATGTATTTGAAAAAAATAACCACCATGTTGATGAATGTTAACTAGACTTATTGTTGTGGTTATTTTGCAGTGTATATAATTATTGAATCATTACGTTGTACACTTGAAACTAATATAATGTTAAATGTCAATTATACCCTAAAAACAAAACTCTCCAAAAAACAAATAAACAGAAGATTGTAAATTCAGTGTAGAATCATAGGTCTAGCTAAGCCATTTGACCTGATTTTGTAACTATAACTAGTTTCCTTTTTAAAAGTGGAACAGTTGACCACTAACCACTTCTAAATGTTGAATTTGTTTTTATCACTTCTGCTGACCTGGGCATAATAAATGCTTTAAAGTAAAACAGAGACATTCATCTAGAAACAACTTTTTAAAGTTATATTTATTTTTAATGTTTGACCTACTTTCTATCATGAAACAGGATTTTCTGCCAAAGATTCCCAGCTGGAACTGGACTAATGGAGACAACATCATCTGTTTTGCTGAATTAAAACTTGGATTTATTGCCCAAGGCTGTTTGGTGCCAGGCTTGTGCACCTTTCTAACATCTTTATTTCTTGAGCAAAACAGTAAGGTAACATTGTAAATTGATGTTGAATCTTGGCTCTATCCCCGTGTTCTCACCTATTAGGATCAGAAATAGATGTGAAAAGTTGAGGAAAGCAAGAAGGCCCTAAGAAATGAGATCTGACTACTCCTTGAGCTGGGAAGGGATTGAGAGATCTAGATTGAGTTCCTAGGTACTGCATTGACCTTGAAAATAGTAATTGATTTTATTCTTGCCAAAGAATATTTATCTGCAAAATAGAGACCATAACTCTGCTTCCTACCTGCTCCATGATATTATGAATGTAAATGTATTCATAAATGTAGAAGCACTTTGAGTTATTGAAAGTAGAAATATAAATAAAGGTTATGTTATTAATGGAGAAGTCATATATTTAAATATAAATTAAATACAAAATGATCAACATGATAATCATATTCCTCAAATGACAATAATACAAATAATAATTAAAATCTAATATTCAGGTTACTTTGGGGCCATTCTATACAGTAATAATAATACCACAGATTGATTGCCTACTATGTGTTATGCATTTTAAATACATTGTGTTTCCCCTCAGGTAGTATCCCAGTAATGGGTCCATGATACTAACTAACTTGATCATATAGTGAGTAACAGAACTAGAATTGTCTGACCTATGGTCTTACCACTATGCCCTAAGCCTATGGTTTTATTCAGAATCTTGCACATCAGATCCTAGGAAACCTTTGTTTGAGAATAAGCAGATAAAAGAGGCTATTGGAATGAATTAATATAGCACTAAGTATGGCCTTCCAAATGCCATTCCCATGAAATGCTCTGGGAAAGGTTCTAATCCTCAGCTGGGCCTGGTATCCTATTGTCTACTTTTCTCTCCATTTAATTGCTAGTCCACACTTTCCTTTTTTTTTACATGTAATTTTCCTCCTGGTCTCTCTTCACACTTTACTTCCTTTGTTCAATAAGTTCAAACAATTTTTACATCTTCTCCAGTTCCTTTTCTGGTGCTATTAAGGAAAAGCAAAAGAAGTGTAAGATGCTCTGGCCAGTACAATGCTAACTGGAAAACAAAGGATTCTTCTGCAGTTTCTTCCGTGAATGTGAGGAGACATCGTATACAGATAAATAGAAATGGCCATCAGGCAGCAGGAAATGAGCGTGATGCTACCACAGTGACCATGCTTTAACCTTCAATTAGTGGTCACTGTGTCTGACCTAGGAAATGGCTTGGCAGGAAATCCTCTCTGTGTTGAATGCTTAGAGAGTGGAAGGTAACTGCAATGTCTGTTGTTATAGTTGTTATTTTAATCTCTGTGACTGATGAAAATAAAAAGGAATGGGTTCTCTATCTGAAGACCTCATCTTTTTCATGGAAATATGGAAGGTAGAGATGTAAACCCAGCCCTATTATGCTTTTCCTTTTCTTTTTTCATCTGAAGTTGTAACCTCCTCACTGAGGATCGTTATATGTCAATATTCGTCATAAGATGGTTTTTGGAATACTGGAATTGAGAGATATTTATGGTCATGATCATTTTTTTAAAGTAAAATCTGAAACTCACTTTCAGAGATACTCAACTGGATAGAGTCAGAGAGAGCAAGATTTTTTTATTGGTTTACATATTTATTTCAGACTATGATTAAGTTCTTTGAGGACTAGGACTGTCTTTTTAAAAAAATTGTTTTATTGCTTAAAGTATTACAGAGAGTATTACATATGTTTCCTTTTTCCCCCCGTTCTTGACAATCCCCTGGCCTCCCCTACCCACCAGTGAATTATGTCCATTGGTTATGCTTATATGCATGCATACAAGTCCTTCGGTTGATCTCTTACCCTCCCTTCCTGCCCCCCAACCCTTCCTGGTCTTCCTGCTGTAGTTTGACAGTCTGTTCCAGGTTGCTCTGCCTCTGTATCTATTTTTGTTCATAAGTTTATAATGGTCTTTATTATCCATAAATGAGTGAGATCATGTGGTATTTTTCCTTCATTGACTGGCTTATTTCACTTAGCATAATGCTCTCCAGTTCCATCCATGCTGTCACAAATGGTAAGAATTCCTTCTTTTTTACAGCAGCATAGTATTCCATCATGTAGATGTACCAGTTTTCTAATCCATTCATCTACTGATGGGCACTTAGGCTGTTCCCAGATCTTAGCTATGGTGAATTGTGTTGCTATGAACATAGGTGTGCATATATCCTTTCTGATTGGTGTTTCTGTTTTCTTGGGATATATTCCTAGAAGTGGGATCGCAGGGTCAAATGGGAGTTCCATTTTTAGTTTTTTGAGGAAACTCCATACTGTCTTCCATAGTGGCTGCACCAGTCTGCATTCCCACCAGCAGTGCACGAGTGTTCCTTTTTCTCCACATCCTTTCCAGCACTTGTCGTTTGTTGATTTGTTGATGATAGCCATTCTGACAGGTGTGAGATGGTACCTCATTGTTGTTTTGATTTGCATCTCTCAGATGATTAGTGACTTTGAGCATGTTTTCATATGTCTCTTGGCTTTCTGAATGTCCTCTTTTGAAAAGTGTCTATTTAGGTCCTTTGCCCATTTTTTTTATTGGGTTGTTTATCTTCCTTTTGTTAAGTTGTGTGAGTTCCCTATAAATGTTGGAGATTAAACCCTTATGGGTGATAACATTGGCAAATATGTTCTCCCATGCAGTGGGCTTTCTTGTTGTTTTGTTGATGGTTTCTTTTGCTCTGCAGAAGCTTTTTATTTTGATGTAGTCCCATTTGTTTATTTTCTCTTTAGTTTCCAATGCCTTAGGAGTTGTATTGGTGAAGAAATTGCTTTGGCATATGTCTGAGATTTTTATGCCTTTGGATTCTTCTAGTATTTTTATGGTTTCCCGTCGTATATTTAAGTCCTTTATCCATTTTGAGTTTATTTTTGTGAATGGTGTAAGTTGGTGGTCTAGTTTCATTTTCTTGCATGTATCTGTCCAATTTTCCCAACACCATTTATTGAAGAAACTATCTTGACTCAATTGTATGTTCTTGCCTCCTTTGTCAAATATTAATTGAGCATATTGGTTCAGGTCGATTTCTGGGCTCTCTATACTATTCCATTGATCTATATGTCTGTTCTTGTTCCAGTACCAGACAGTTTTGAGAACAGTGGCTTTGTAATACAGCTTGATATCTGGCATTGAGATCCCACCTACTTTGTTCTTTCTCAGGATCGCTGCAGCTATTTGGGGTCTTTTTTTATTCCAGATGAATTTTTGAAGAGTTTGTTCTAGGTCTGTGAAATATGCCATTAATATTTTAATGGGAAGTGCATTGAATTTATGGATTGTTTTTGGGTAGTACGGACACTTTAATGATGTTGATTCTACCAATCCAAGAACATGGTATGTTCTTCCATCTGTTTATGTCTTCCTCTATCTCATTTTTCAACATCCTGTAGTTTTCTGAGTAGAGGTCTTTTACCTCTTTAGGTAAGTTTATTCCTAGGTATCTTAATTTTTTTGGTGCAATGGTAAATGGGATTGTTTTTTAAGTCTCTCTTTCTGTAAGTTCACTATTGGTGTATAAAAATGCCATAGATTTCTTGGCATTAATTTTGTATCCTGCTACATTGCCAAATTCATTTATTAAGTCTAATAGTTTTTTGATGGAATCTTTAGAGTTTTTTATGTATAATATCATTTCATATGCAAATAAGGACAGTTTTACTTCTTCTTTTCCAATTTTGATGCCTTTTATTTCTTCTTCTTGTCTAATTGCAATGGCTAATACTTCCAGTACTATGTCGAACAGGAGTGGTGAGAGTGGGCATCCCTGTCTTGTTCCTGTTCTTAGGGGACATGGTGTTAGTTTTTTTCCATTGAGTATGATGTTGGCTGTGGGTTTGTCATATATGGCTTTTATTATGTTGAGGTATGATCCTTCTATTCCCACTTTGCTGAGAGTTTTTATCAAAAATGGGTGTTGGATTTTGTCAAATGCTTTTTCTGCATCAATTGATATGACTATGTGGTTTTTTTCTTTCAATTTGTTTATTTGATGTATCACATTTATTGATTTGAGAGCAAGATTTTTTCATTCTGTACACTGCACACTGCCCTAGTGCTTTAGATTCTGTAATTAACTATTTACTTGGTTTTAATGGCTAGGACTCCAGAGTCTTAGGTCCCATTTTTCTCTGATTAGACACTTAACTTTCTGACAGTTTTTATATCTATAAATGTGAGTTCTTAATCTCATAACCAGATTTTTCCAAATATTGAGTTAACATTTGTAAAACTTCATAGTACTCAGATGAAAAGGCCTTGAACCAATAATATATGCTTTTGTTCGGCTGTTTATTTGTTTTGCTATATTGAATATATGATGGTAAATTGTAGTTTAAAGAGCATTTCTGGTTGGTCTTCAGCACAAAGCATGTCCTTACAAGCTTAGACTTACATTTGATCCGATCAAACTGATTAACTTGAGCTCCTCAATTCTATTATCCAAATCTAAAATTCATCTTGTCTTCCCGTTGCCCTTTCTGACCTTTAAAAAACTAACTCAGGAATCTTCTCCATTTCTATGGTTATCATGTTTACCATTTTTGAAAAGTGGATCATTTAGATTAGACATACGAAGTCAATATTTATAGCAATAGGGACTTAAATATTGGTATGAACTATGCAGTGAGGTGAGCCCTTCTAAACAGAGAAATTCAAGAGTGTGGGAAAAGGAAGGAGATTCAACTGACTCTTGGGAAGGGTAGGAGGAACGCCTAGATTGCTTGAAGTGGTAATCTTTTTGTAGTAGGGAAGACATTTTTGTTTGTCTGTTTGTTTTATTTTTTTCCCCCTAAACCACAAGATGGCCATTGGAGAAATATTTCTGAACTGGCCTTTACTCTCCATGGCTACAGTGTTTCAGAATTCATAGGAATTCTAAACTTTTATCCGAGCTTTTGGGCTTTAATGAGCCTGTCCTGCCATGTCAGAATAGTGTGGTAGTGATTCTCGGAGAAGCAGGTGGGAAGATATGAGGAGGATGCAAAGAGAGCATAACAAAATGTTGAGGGGTCTTACACAAATACCAGAGGTGAGTTTTCCAGCTGCCCCTGTCCCCTCAGGTTGCATTTAGCCTTTTTGAGAGATATCTTTTCTCCCTTCATATCTCCCATTTCTCTACTGCTATCCTTGATTTTTACATTTGCATTTCCATTAATTAGGATGGCTCTCTGAGTTCATTTGAACCCATGAAGGGTTCTGATACTGAGCAGAAAGCCATGTATATTTTTTCTTTGTGGTATGTGGTTACAGGCATACCTCAGCGATATTGTGGTTTTGCTTCTAGGCCATTGCCATAAAGTGAGTATCTCAATAAAGTGGCTCATAATATTTTTGCTGGTTGAGGGCCTTATCTTCGATTTATAAAAAAACACAACATATGTGAAGTGCAATGAAGTGAAACACAATAAAATAAGGTGTGCCTATAGCTAGTCAGTAGAAAGCTAATGTGTTTTTAAAAAAACTAATCTTGAACAACCAAATCTAGGGAGAGACAACTTAGATTATATATTATCCTTCCTATGATATTACTGGCTCAGAAATCAACCTAAATTGCTGAAATTATTGGGAGAAGAAATATAATTTCCAGCAAGCAGTTTTGGGTACCATCTGGGAGTAAAACAAGTCATGATGCTTCTACTTCATTCTGAACTCTTTAGTGAAAATAGTTGAGTTGCATGTTAGAGTTTTATCCTTCCTTTGACATTTCTCCAGTTAAGCACTAGGACAAATCTTCTTCATATCACCTAAGTGCAGTGGGTGCTGGTTTACTGCTTAGCAAGATATACAACTTGAATTATAGCATCCCATCTTCCAGGTCAAGTGCTTCATGTGGCATGATTGTATATTACAGGTTTGTCCTAAAGAGCCCTGGCAAAAAATCTTTGTAAATAGCCTGAAGAACAAAATCCTGACTCAACGTCTTTCTGATGACTTAGCTGGAATGACTTTTCCTGAAGTTTCCCTGTAAGTTAAAAGAAAAGCTTTCTCATTTTTTTCCCCACACAATAGCATTCTTTCAACAGTGTTCATTGGTGGCATTTCTGTAGGCCAGGCTCCATGACAAGTACTGAAGGTATAAGAATATGAGATCAGAATAAGTCTGAGTTGCTGCAACTCTGAAGTTGTGGGACAATTGTATCTCTGTCCCAATGGCATGCTGGCTATGAGCTACTTCAGGATGGATCCACTTACAAGTGGGAATTCTATATTTGGGAGGCCCTTCCTCTGATGAAGTGCTGGTGTCCCCACAGGGACAGAGCACAAAGTGTTAGTCATAGTACTGTGAAGTAGTGGCCTCCTATCCTCCCTCTCCTCATGATGCTTTGTCTTCCTTCCCAGGCTCTGCTTTGTGAAGCTGCACCTCATGCTGATAGCCATCAAACACAAATCCACGGCTTCCGGTTACTGGTAGCAATGAGGCTTCAAACCTCTTCCATTTTTTTTGTTTTGTTTTGTTTTTAGTAGAATCTTTATGATTAAGACTTCCAAATATACAACCATAACTAAGCTTTTTGATATTTGTGGAGAGCAGCCCAGGCTGCTGTGGTTAATTTAATATATTTCTAGTGATTGTGGTTAGCATGGTTACCCTAGCAAGCATGTCAAACTCAAAGGCTAACACAGGCCAAATAAATGAGGCATGTGGCCCGCGGGCCAGGAGTTTGATTTGCTTGCCCTAACGGGTGGACAGGTGCTTTGCCTTTGCTGCTAAGGCACTGCCCCAGTTCTTTCCAGGAGGGGTCACCCTCTTGCATCTGTTCCTCTTCATATATTACCATATCTTGCAAATCTTGACCACGAAGCCATACCATAACAACAGAATTACTTATGATAAAAATGTTATCACAAACTCTAGTTTTAAAAACAATTCTGTAAAATATGACAAAATGTGAATTTGGCCTACTAGAAAAAGTCTGCTGTTAATAGGGGGGATGAAGGAAAGAGTAACGTTATCAGCATTTCCTGAGAACCCATAAAATAAGTTATCATGTCAGAAAAAATAAAATTTAGGACAAATAGAAAGAGAATCAGCTACAATGACATAGTGAGAAAAGATGATGAAAATAAAATGGGGCCTTAAATAGATGGGGGACAAGAAAGACGTTGGCTGATGTATGGTTTTCTGTGCAAAACTACTTAAATTAGAATCAACACACTAGATTCTAGTCCTTATTATTATTTGCTTGCCCAGTGGCCTTGGCAAAGTGTTCACCATCTGTAAAATTAGGAACTCATGTTAACACCTAAGACCCCTTCCAGGTCTAAAACCAACATTACCAGGAACCATGAAATTACAGGGAAATAGACAAAATTCAGTAATTCTGAGAGGTAGCACATGAACTACATAGGAATGATTTTATGTGAAAGGTTAGAAAGAACAACAGTTCTGTGCAAGTAGAGATCATGCAGAAGGAATCTGGGCAAAAGAAATCAGTGGGTAGAGTACAAAGCAAGTCATTAAGCAGATTTAACAAGCAGTACTGTCTGGCTGGCTACATTCTATTTAGCAATCCTGCCATGCTCAAGAAAAATCTCAAGATCTAAACCTAACCCAGGCAGCTTGGGTTTCAGACTGGCCCCCAACTTGATCAAGTTTAAACATCGTTTTGGCCTTCAACAATCTAGGCTACACATCAGAATTATTTACAAAGTTTTAAAGGCATATAGATTCTACACCCCAGCTTCTGAACTTTACAGAATCAAAATCTCTAAGGGTGGGTGGGGCCTGAGAATTTTGTAAGGCTCCGTGACATAGTTTATTCACTGGCATTTGGATACTACTGGACCAAATGTTTTTAAGATCCTTTTCAATCCTGACATCCTAGATTTCTAATACATATTATTAGAATGACTATTAGGACATCATAGACCAGAAACATGAATATCTATTAAGCAACTAATTTCAATATATACTTGAGAGTTCCTGGTGCTGTTTCCTATCTAATATATACCTACCCACAATGAAAGAGGAACCTGCTCTAACATAGTCTTAACTTTGATTTCTCACCAAAAAAGGTGAATCAAAGTCCTGATTTGGCAAAGATATTGATAATAGCAATCTGCTAAATTATTGCTAGTTCATGACCAATGATGCTGTAGGCACTTTACTTACATTAGCTCTTGAATTCTAACAACAATGTTGTGAGGTGTGCACAATGATTAGTTTCATCTTACAGAGGAGGGAGCTGAAGCCCAGAAAGGGTAACTAATTTCCTCAAACTCACACTGCTTTCCAGTGGCAGAGCCATAATTTGAACCCAATCTGGCTCTGGGGGCTGTGCTTCTGATCACCAAGCTGTACTGCATCCACCATAGTCATAAATAAGTGAAAGAAATATGGGCATCTCAAAGGTTGGGCTTTAGACCAATACTGTATATTGAAACACTGGTGGAAAATCTCTTTTTTGACCTTTTATTTTCTCTTCTAATTGATACACTTGAATATACTCTACATCTTGCAAAACCCCTGGATAATCATAAACATTTGTCTTAGAGAATAATTTGTCACCTGCTAAGAGATAAAGTTGGACCTGACCCAGTTAGATAATATTTTGAGATTGTTCCAGTAGCAAACATTCTCGAATAAAACAACTGGCCATGATTAATGAGGAGAAGAATTAAGCAATAATGTCAGTCCAAAAAAATCTTCAAAAGTTCACCTCTTCTTTCAAATATAATCATGACAGTATCTTTATAACTAAATATTTAATAAGAGTTCAGAAGACATCCCTTTAAAACCTTAGCCAGTTTGGCTCAGTGGATAGAGCATTGGCCTATGGACTGAAGGGTCCCAGGTTCAATTTCCATCAAGGTCAGGTACCTTGGTTGCAGGCTTGATTCCTGGCCCTAGTTGAGGCATGTGCAGGAGGCAATCAATTGATGTGTTTCTCTCACATTGATGTGTCTCTTCCCCTCCTTTCCACTCTCTCTAAACAAAACAAAACAAAACAAAACAAAACAAAAAGGAGACATGAAGAAGCAACTAAGTATACTTGAGAGCTACTGAACAGTGATATTTGGGGTGTGGGCCACAAATCCATGTTCTTTCTCTTTGAAAGTTAAAGCAATCATTCCACTCAATAACATCAGTTGGTGAATACTCAGAAACTGTCAGCCAATGTCTCAGGTAATAATCTACCTGAACATAGCTCCTCAGCATCTTTCTACTATTGGTATTGAGCTGAAGAGCTTTTGTTGTATAAGCTCCTTTATTTTTTGTGAGGCTCTCATACTTGCAAGTTTCTTGGAGGTACCCTAACAGCAGAATAACCTTTTCCAGAATTAAGACTTGACCTCTTTCCAATGTGAACATAAAAGAGTGTGTTTTAAAGGAGGAAAGGAATACTTTCATCATGCACAAATGAAGTGAGGGGAGTTATAGGGTTATAAGGCCTCTTTATACTGGAGATCTGAAAAAAAACATAACAGGAAATCTGACAAACATAGGGAGAAATATGAGGAACTCAAACAGTCGTAATAGAGTACTGCATCAAGGAGTATCATGGGTGAAATTTATAAGGCAGCATTTTTAAACACACAAACCATAAGAAAATGGAAAATCAAAATATACAAGTAATGTAGAAATAGAAACAATTCATGTGGTTCCTACTCTCAAAAATCTTGCAATCAGGAGACCAAAATGAAGTTGAAAGAAATATACAGGTTTGTCCTAGCTGGTTTGGCTCAGTGTATAAAACTTTGGCCTGTGGACTGAAGAAATACACAGGTTCAGAAAATGGATAGGTAACTAAAAGGAACTTTTGAACCCAACTGATTAATATACATAATTTAATTGTAAAGTTCAAACATAAGAATGAACACCACTAGTAAGTCTAGCAACTGTGTGGCCTTGGCCTACATGTCAATGGATAGCCTAAGTCATCAAGGCTTCTTACATCTGAGCTTGTTTGACCATCTCAGATTCAGGACATAGTCCAAAGAAGACCTTACCCTTAGCTCAGTTGTGTACACAGCTCAACAGTTGTGTCATGACCTCCCTCCCCTCAGAATATTTAGCAGTAATCAGAGTATTAAATATACCAAATTTACATTTTCTACCATGTTTAGCAGTAAAAGGGGATTGAGTCCTAGTGACTCTGGAACTTAGAGAATCCATTGGTAATAACAAAATGAAACACCAAATATTGGCACAAATATTGGTGAGGAAAAAATGCCTTGTTTTTTGTTTATTTGTTTTTGTCTCTAGTGGTCTGATACTAAATCCACCTGCACAAGTCATGTTGCAAAAGAACACATTAGGGTTCTTTATTGCTGAATCTGCAAAGCATGTCAAAAGGTAAATTTTTTTATTACTTTATGGGGAGAAAATCCTAACGCACATACAACTTAATGGCAGGCAGACTGAGTCAGCACCATGCTTCCTTAGTGTTAAGTCTCACATAAATCATTCTTGATTTGCTTTCATTGTCCAGAGCCTTCTTTTACTGTGCCACCTGTCACAGTGATGTGCACTCTCCTGAGCTAATTCGAAGATGTAGCTGCAAAAGCATGAACCGTCAACGCTTCTCAGGTAACTGCACCTTACACCTGCATGTCCTTGGCACAGCTTCTGGGGGTGTGGCCAAGGAACGAGGATAGGTCCCATCCCTTCAAGGACAATGCCCATTTGAACTTGGCCAAGAAATAGCAGACATTTCCCTACTGGGCATACAAGACCTGAGAATCAGTCCTTTATGGCTGAAAGCAGCCTTATTAGTTATCTAGTCCAACTCATTCACAGGCCAGGCAAATGAGTTCTACCAGGGATTCCCTGAGGAGCAGGTCCACGGAAATTCTCAGGGTGCCATTCTAGATGCCAAATTAAAGGCTCTGTCTCAACCCTGCCTCCATGTTCTCTGAATCTCTCAATTTCCCCTTGAGACTCTAAAACAGTTTGGGAGATTATATATATAATCTCCCAAAATGCTTCAGTCTGAAGAATATTGTTCATTAGATGGCCTTTCACACCCTATTTTGGATTCAAAAATTAAACATTGATTCTTTTTAAAAAATAAATTTTTATTGATTTCGGAGAGGAAGGGAGAAGAAGAGAGAGATAGAAACATCAATGATGAGAGAGACTCATTGATCATCTGCCTCCTGCACGCCCCACACTGGAGATCAAGCCCTCAAGTATGTGCCCTTGACCAGAATCAAACCTGGGACCTTTCAGTCTGCAGGCCAATGCTCTATCCACTGAGCCAAGCAGGCTAGGGCCATTAATTCTTTTTAAATTCGATAAAAATACAGATTTTTTTAGGTAATAGATGAGGCTTGACTAAATAGGAGAAATATCCCACTAAAGAAGGTGTGAATAAGAAGGAAAAAAATGTGTCAAAAGTATCCTTTCAATGTACATATCTTTATATTATATGAAAATGTAGCATGGTTTTGTGCAGTAGACATATCACTATCAATATGGTATAAAAATAAAACTTTTGCAAATAAATTATCCACACTCATAAACTTGCACTGTTATCAATCATTTTGCAAAACAAAAATGTTTTATAAAAAGGCATAAGCACCCCTTTATTTAACTGACTTTTAAGTGTTGTTGTACTATAAATAATAAATATTTAAAAGCAGGAAATTCCTCTAGTATAAATATGGAAATATTTTTATTTAAAGAGAAAGGCCCTGCCTTTATTTTGCATATATGCCAATTTTTACCCATGTTTATGACATGCATTTTATAGTATCAAAGGAGTAAATTAGTAAGACTTTCAATTTATAATCTAATGTTTAAGCTCAGGACTTTTTAATTCTTCTCATAATCATTTCTTCTTCCTGCTCCATACTGATCCTCAGCCACCACTCCTTCCAAGCCTATCCCACTGATTCAGGACTCTATTAATCTGGTTATTAAGATTTGCTGTCCTTAACTTCAGTTTGCCAGACGATGGCAGCAGAGTACCATGGGAATGCTCACTGGTCTGGTGGTTAGAGCATGAATTTGAATCTGAAGAGTTAGTTTTAGCCCAAATGTGCCAAAAACATCAATATAGAAGCTGACTGCTTGTCCTTATAGACTTGAAAGTTATGATAATATCTGGAAATTCTCCCAGAGAATTAACTTTCATAAATTGATGCCAAAATAAATACTTTACTGACTTTGGATTAGTACAAATTCTAGGTTGAGTCACATTTCAGAGCCAGATAAAGGGTGTCTATCCCCAGTCTATTCCCTTCCATTAAGGGAATAGACACTTTATTGAGCTAATTAAGTTTTCTTGGTCCCACCAGTTTCTTCTCCCTACTATACCGAATGAGAAGCAGAAGACTTGAATTCTGGCCACTCCTTAGCTGTCGTTTAGGACAAACATGTTACCTTTTGGGGTCTTGATGTCATCATTTCCAAAATGGGAACTTCTCATCACGGCTACGGCCCTTTTCCATTTGGATATTCCAGCAATTTTCAACCTATGTGCTTCAAAGATTATAAAACGTGCAATACCCAACTATTTAGTCAGGGGCACTGACCTCTTTCCCCTTAGATTGTCAAATAAAAACGTGACAACAACCAACACAACAATAGCCTTCCAGTTTGAATGCTTCAAAATTGGACCTATTTTTTATTTCATCAGATGATGGAAAAATATATTTTTTGGTGTGTCACAGAATTTTGGTAATTAGTTTGTGGGTGCCATGAGATTTTTTTTAAAAAAGGTTGAAAATCACTGTGATTTCTATGATTCATAATTATCTTTGGTTACTTTCCTTTTTCTAAACTAGAGCCACACTAGAGGTTCTCACTTAAGTTCCCAATCTAAAGTTTTAGAGGCAACAGACTGCCATGGTTAGAAGATGAATTCAGCATTGGTCACTTACTTTTTAGCTGTATGACTTAGGGCAAATTATTTAAGGTCTCCCTAATGCTTGTTTATGTAAAATGTTGATAATAATATTACACATCTCAGAGGGTCAAATGAGCATATTAGTATATAAAGGTATACAAATTGAGTATATTAATATACAAAGCATTAAGACCAGTGTCTGGCAAATGGTAAATACTACACATAAGTTAATTATCATATTGTCTATGGGAACATAAAATGAATCATTATTTTTTTTCTAGTCAATGAAAAAACAGATGAAATAAAAATTGGCAGAAAAGTTCTAGTAGATTATACTTATTTTAATCCATTCCTTGATTTTTTTTTGGGGGGGGGGGATGGTGGTCGGGCAGAGCATGAAGACCAACAGAGCTAGGCTTTCGAGCAGAAGGAATAAATCTCTAAATGGCATTAGAGATTTCGGTGGTGAAATAGCAGGAAGTGAACTCTATAGTTGGCACTAGGAAAGTTCCTGCCCAATGACTTATCTAATTTACACAGAAAAGCAAAAAGACAGTTACTCCTTCTGCTCTACAGTAGAAAGTAAATAGATAATGCCCAAAATAGAAAAATTAATTAACAGGAATATAAACAAAAATAAAAATATAGAATTAAATACAAAGAGAAAAAGCTAAGTTGAAAATGGTTATGTCTGAGGTGATGAACTCAGGAGTTTCTAGGTGGGCATACTCTGTTTGTTGCTCTGATTTGTCCTCTTCGAATTTTATAATAGATTTATGTTATCAAAATAAGAAATAAAAAATAAATGGCAAAAAATAAAATAAAATAAAATAAAATCTCTAATGCCTATGGTTTTAGAGAAATGGTCCTCAACCAGGGCAAGGATGATCACATAAAAATCATCCTATGCGATGGAGTGGAGGGAGTGGTCAATGTGAAAATGGACCTCCGGAAAGTTGTGGCCAAATCCCCTGATCCCCACCTTCTGATAACTACTTTAGAGTTCTCATTAGAATGCTAATTTTTGTGATGGAGTCACAACAAAAAGAGAGGGGAATTATGAAAATTGAATTGAAAAGAGGGTATGAAAAGAGTTAGAAATGGTTTGAATAGGTGATCCAAACAGTATCCTTACATTTGCAAGACCAAAACATTAGCTTGATCTGTTGTCCTGCTGACTCTGCAGCCCTTAAGAGCAGTGGTTCTTATCCAGAATACATAATATAACTTTTTAGGTGTGTCACAATGATTGGTAAATATAAAATTTTGTAAATAATTGCAACAAATTATCTGTTTAGTAAATTGGAGAAGATTCAGAATTATCCAAATAATACAGTAATTATTTTCACTCATTTGAACACATGATGAGACTTTTTGAGGGAGATAGAAAGGAGTAGAATTATTGCTGTCTACATGGAAATCATGCATGAGGCATGTCTTAACATGTGGTCTTACCATGTATGCCAGGAAAGGAAAATGTTTGCTCATAGCTTTCAAGGAAATCGCTACTTGGGGAAGAGAGAGATAATAACACCATTGGCCACATATAGGACTTGCATTTTTTCCAGTCATTCACAGGTCTTAGCTGCCATGTCTTTTTTGATGTCTAATGGTCTATTCAGAAACATTTTTTAGAATATCCATAGGGAAGTCATAGTAAGCTGTGGCAAGACATTATTAGTCTAGGTAGGCAATGTCCATTCTATTTTTTTTCTTGTCGCATGAATAAAGAATTATTTGCATACTGTAAGCTATAGATAGATTTAAAAAAATAAATAAAGAAGCCTAGCTGGTATGGCTCAGTGGTTGACTATTGACCTATGAACCAGGAGGTCACAGTTCAGTTCCTGGTCAGGGCACATGCTTGGGTTGCAGACTTAATCGCCAGTGTGGGGTGTGCAGGAGGTAGCCTCCTTGATGACTACCTCTTATCTTTGATGACTTTCTCTTATCTTTGATGTTTCCATCTCTCCCTCTCCCTTCCTCTCTGAAATCAATAAAAATATATATTTTTAAAATATATATATATATAAATAAATAAAATGATTAAGCTGTTTTAGAATGACTTGAGAGAGGTGACTTTGTCTTCCTATTTTTATTTTATTCTTTGCTTTTTTTCTAAGCATTTGAAGCAGCATAGAAGCTGGGGCAAGGGCAACAGTAGAGTGTTGCTTATCTGCACCCTGGTGGAGAGAACACTTTTAGACTTTTTTGAAGGTCATTTGTATCATAGAATTCAGAGTTGGAAGGAAGCATTTCACCTTTTACCTCCAGTCCGCCTACACACAGCCAGAGACTTCTCCAGTCCTCATTCAGGCTGTTCTTTCCGATCCCCACATACATGCACGTGCTTCGATAATTATGAAAGCTTCCAACATTATATGATCATAATGTGTTTTCAGAAGATATTTTATTAAGCATGGCACCGGGAAAGATTCAAAGCTTTAGCAAAAATTTCACACTC
Source organism: Myotis yumanensis (assembly GCF_028538775.1). NCBI lineage: Eukaryota > Metazoa > Chordata > Mammalia > Chiroptera > Vespertilionidae > Myotis > Myotis yumanensis. The sequence goes on from NW_027223754.1 coordinate 21,911,079, forward strand.
TTTTTTTTTTAGGACCTGGCAAATGTTGTTGGCTGGAGAGTTAGGCTTTGAGAAGGCAGAGACTTCCCGAAAGTCCCATTGTTCCTAAGCCAGTTTGAGCATGTTGCTTTTTACATTCCACAGCTCAGCTTCTATCCCGAATACTAAGCCTCTAGCCTTTAAAGACTGACAGTTGGTAGCACACTAGTTCTCACTCAGACTTTTCTTCAGATGTTCCCTCCCCGGGCCGTTCCCCCAGGGCAAAAGGTAACCAGGAAATAAGGAAACATCAGTCAACCTGAAAGCCCCCATCAAGCCTCCATATGTAAGTGGAGGCTTCTGAGGATTACAGGTAGGGAGCAATCTTATGCCAAGCCTGTCTCCTAGCACACCTGTGTGATGCAATTACTGATTATTTAAGCTGACAAATCACCTAAACAAAGGATGTCTCTCTTCTTCCAGAAGTGTGTTTTTGACTCGATTGATATTTTCCATAGATTACAATAGTTCAGAAAGCATCACCACAAAAGAAGAGGGATACCAAGATTTTCTTGTGGCTTTTTCTGTCTGCAATTATCCAAAACCTGGTGCTATGTGGGTTTAAAGCCTTGTTCCACATGAACTCCCCATTCCAAGTAGTAATGGTACCAAGATGATTCTTAAATTGACACAAGAAGAAAGGCCAGCTCTTTCTTCTCTACTTGTGTGGGTGAGGGAAGAGGAGGAGTAGCAATGCTGACTGCTCTTTGACTTTGTCCTCACTCAGATAACTTCTTCTCAGATGATCTTCACATCTCTGACAAGTTCAGGGAAGCAGATAATGCAGGGTCCTTAAGAGTGAAAGAGAAGCATTTAACTCCCAAAGCACTCCTTAGAATGTTATTTTTTATCATAATACCGAGTGCCAAGTGACCAATAAAGGTTTCCTATCCTAGTGTGTTGAAAGGATTCTGAAATAAGAATGGCATGATTGGGTATCAACATGTGCATGCAGGATGAAGTAATGGCTCATGTGTCAGCTTTTTCCACTTCAGTGCAGCTTCATGTTGCTCATTTTATTATTAAATTGCAAACATTCTTGCATGTAGCCTCATGATCACCCTCTGAAACCCCAGGATTATTCCCATTTGCAGATAAAGTACTTACTTTTGTATTATTTTCAGATTTTGAACTTTACAAATTTTCTAGGAATTAATAATAAAGAAGCCATGAAGGAAAATAAAGTAAAAGGAGGCAATGTCCTAGTACAGTGGTCGGCAAACTGCAGCTGGCAAGCCACATGCGGCTCTGTGGCCCCTTGAGTGTAGCTCTTCCACAAAATACCACGTGCGGGCGCGCATGTACAGTGCAATTGAAACTTCGTGACCCATGAGCAGAAGTCGGTATTTTATGGAAGAGCCACACTCAAGGGGCCACAGAGCCGCATGTGACTCGCGAGCCGCAGTTTGCCGACCACTGTCCTAGTAGAATGAATTGCAATCTGAGCACCATCTGCAGAAGGGAGAAGGGGATTGTATCGTGCGTTGTTGTTTTTCTTAGAGTCCTATAGTGGCTCTGCACCTCGTCTGTAGTAAGAAGGCTCCTTGGATGCAATGTTTTTGGGTGAGATGTGAGGAGTGATGGATTAGAAAAATACAGCAGCAACTCAATAGGCACTTATTTTAAACATACTATATGGTATTGAATCCTCAAAATCATTTTCCACCTACTCTTAATTCTACAGAAGGAAATTTACAGAGCCTTCTATAATTGACCCTCTTAGAACTAGTGTGTAGCTAAGGATCCCCAGCTACTCCCTAGTTAGGGGCTTAGAAATATCTCAGCCATTAGTAAGTTTCAAAATCTCTAATGAACAGATATTATGCCAACTCACTAAGATTGCAATGCTATTGCAGGGGCAAAAATAATGCCAACGTCGACCCCCAGCATGAAGAAACCCTCTGGGACAGCAATTCACGGTTTTATTTCAAGGGAAGAATCAAGTACGACTAGCTACTTTAGCTTTGCCAACGGGTAAGAGCCTCAGAGAACTCTGGTCCCCTATGGCTTTCTGAGAATCCCAGGGCAATAAAAATTTGACTGAAACCAGAATATTTGCTTTATCAGCTTCTATACTGACCAATGGAATTGTTTCTCACCAACATGAATTCATCCCTTCTTCTCCCAATATCATTAAACTAAGTAAATATACCTCCCCCAATAGTCCTGAGATAACTTATATGATAACCAAAGGTTATGTATGCAGTTTCTTTCAGATTACCTTTTTTAAAAAATATATTTTATTGATTTTTTACAGAGAGGAAGGGAGAGAGATAGAGAGTCAGAAACATCGATCAGCTGCCTCCTGCACATCTCCCACTGGGGATGTGCCCGCAACCAAGGTACATGCCCTTGACCGGAATCAAACCTGGGACCCTTCAGTCCGCAGGCCGACGCTCTGTCCACTGAGCCAAACCGGTTTTAGCTTCAGATTACCTTTCAAGCACTCTAGAAGTGTGGGTTGGATGGAATTTCAACTATTTCCAAATGGCTTTTTTTAGTATTAATATATCCCCCCTTTCCAACAAATTGATGATAAAATTGTCTTTGTTTCAGAATCTGCAAAATAGGGTCAGTAAATTCTGCCCCCCCTTTTTCCTACAGCTCTTTAATACATTAAAACCTTGATTAATTAGAATGCAGAGTTGGAGGGGGAGGGTGATATGTCTAGAGATTTTAAATAGAGAGTTGATCTAAAAATTCCATTACTATAAACTTTATTATGAATAACTCTGTAATATGTTGGCAACATTGTAATTTAGTAGCTATCTGATACCAAGAAAATATTTAATGCTTGAGAAATGTGATTGTGTACCATTAAATACTGTATTATAAGCAGAGCATAGTCATTATGCTCTGGAATTATATAAGGTAAGTTCAAATGCTGGCTCTAAGCTATATGATCTTGGACAAGTTGCTTAACATCTAGGTGCTTCAGTTTTGATATCTTAAATTAGTATAATAGTAATTAATTCTCTATAGGATTTTTTGTAATGAGATTAGGTATTTAAAGCACTTTTCTTGACTCCTGGTTGAGGTAAGTGCTCAGTTAATATTACTTATTATTGCAGTTATCAATTATTGTATCTAAGAAGGTGTATAAAATTGGATTGAATATATAATAAGTGCAGAACTTTTCAAATATGTGGATTTTGAGATAAATCCTTAAACTTGTTTTTGCTATAATTCACCTCTTTCTTAGAATACAAGAAAACTCATGCTTTTGCTTAACTAAGGATCCCGGATTGATGGGTCGATTTAACGGAGGTTTTACTGTGCCTCTTCTACAGGGGAAGCAGGTGTTAAATGTCTGAGCCATCAAATGTGCCACTACTTCATGTCTGCACTAGGCGGAATATCAAAGTCCTAGGAATTTTAGTTTCTACCTTTCTTTGCCTTTTATTCTAGGATTTTATGACTGAGATAATCTGTGAGAAAGGATTAAGCACTGTTTAGAGGAAAGGTACTGAGGAATTTTGTGAATTTATACTTTGCCCCACTCTTAATGACAGCTACAGACTAACAAGGGGACTTATAGATCTTTCTATTTTCTTTTAAAATGGTTGGTAAATAGAAATTTATTGAATGTCTCTATGTGCTAAGTAGGCTCTCTGCTTGATGTGTTTGTAGATATAGAAATCACGTTTAATCTCCTAGGCCAGTGGTCGGCAAACTCATTAGTCAACAGAGACAAATATCAACAGTACTTTTTCAAAATAGACTCGCCCAGGCCGAAAACCGACTTCTGCGCATGGGCCACAAAGTTTCAATCGCACTGTACGTGCGCGCCCGCACGTGGTATTTTGTGGAAGAGCCACACTCAAGGGGCCAAAGAGCCGCATGTGGCTCATGAGCCGCAGTATGCTGGCCACTGTCCTAGGCATTCTAGTGGGTAAACAAGACAAATTCATATAAAATCAACCAGAGGCCAGATAAGGCAGCATTTCAAGTGCTGTATTGATGATTCTAGCAGAAGGTCAAAGAGGAAGAGGTTAGGAGGGCTGCATGGATTGTTCTAGAAAATTTCCTGTGGGAGATGGGGTTTGGGAAGGTAGATGAGAGTGGGAATCTCAACTCCTGGAAAGATATGACATGGGGGATGGAACGGGGCAAACATGGAACCCTCCATGTACCAGCTGACCTGATGAGAAGTAATAAGTAGAGTGCTGTGAGAAATAATATTTAAAATTTCTTAAGAATACATTCTTTACTATTGATATTGTGTGTGCGCATGTGTGTGTGTATGTGTGTGTGTGTGTGTGTGTGTTATGTCTACGCTAATGCAAAGTTGTTACAAAGTTCAATTGGAAAATTGTTTGGATAATGTAAAGACAATCTATGCTCCAACCATGTTTATACTTTTATTTATTCTTTGCTATATCTTTTGTGATGATAGAGGATTGGCAATTCATGGATAATAAAAGCCACAGAAAATCCTTAAATGTAATTTTAGCCATTCAGTTTCACCGACTTTTCCCACTATCCTTTAAGACAGCTATAAAAACAAAATATTTTAACTTACTGTTATTTTTCCCATTGTCTTTAATTCCCCCATTGTCTGTGACAAATAAGAAAATAGTCTAAAGCAGGTATCTACAAGGAGAATTGATCCACACGGCCTAGTCTATCCACAGACTGGGCCTATCAGCCTTCTATCTGGCTGGATGATCCTTGAATATGCTTTAAAAACCCATAAATAAGGTAAGAGATAGTGAAAGTAACCCATCCAGAGAATCTTTATGATGATGCTTAATTCACTTATACCTCTTAATTTAAAAGCAAGATAGGTTCACATTTACTAGAGGCTTAAGAAAAAACTCTAATCACCCTGGCTGGTGTGGCTCAGTTGGTTGAGTGTCCTCCCATGTACGGTTCAATTACTGGTTAGATTAGGACACATGCCTGGGATGTGGGCTTGATCTCCAGTAAGGGGCATACAGGAGGCAGCCAATTGATGTTTCTCTCTCTCCCTATCCCTTCCTCTCTCTAAAATAAAACAACAACAACAACAACAACAAAACCCACACAGACAAACAAAAACACTAATCAGGGCCATACTGCTGGTTATACAGTGGTATACCCTTAGATAAGTACCATTTGTGGGTGAATTTCTGTGATACTTCAACAATGGAGTTGGTTAGCTTAGCTGATTTAAATACATTGTTAATGAGATCAATGGCAGGTTCTGCCCCCACTTTGTACTATAGCAGTGGTCGGCAAACTGCGGCTCGCGAGCCATATGTGGCTCTTTGGCCCCTTGAGTGTGGCCACGAAGTTTCAATCGCACAGTGTGTGCGCACCCACACGTGGTATTTTGTGGAAAAGCCACACTCAAGGGGCTGCAGTTTGCTGACCACTGTAGAATAGAATGGCTTTTTAAATATATGTATAATTTTTTATTGATTTCAGAGAGGAAAGAGAATCATCCATTGGCTGCCTCCTGCATGCCCTACTGGGGATCTAGCTTGCAACCTAGGCATGTGCCCTGATAAGGAATCAAACTTTGACCTCCTGGTTCATAGGTCTATACTCAACCATTGAGCAACACCAGCTAGGCAAATAGGGTGGCTTTTTCTTTTGTTGTTCATTTTTATTTTTTAAAGGGTAAAGGTAACTCTAGCCAGCAAATTGGCAAACATAAGTAATGGGTAACAACAGTGAGTAATAAAAGGGCCTTGATAGCTTCATAGAGACAAATAGGCATTATTAGGGGGGAAATGTCAAATACATGATCTGTGCTATTTGTGATCTATTTTTGGATGTCTTAATAGTATTACATTCACATACCAAAATCAACATAATATTATTTATAGTTTTGCTGACAATGGGCCTAATGCTTTTAGAGTTGTTATCTTCAGGCCAGCAGTGGGTTTTCTGGTCAGTTCAGAAACTGCAATTTTCTATTCTTAGTACTTGAAGCCATATAGACAGCTCTAACTTCTACAACAGTTATAGTCCAACATTTCATTATATGCCTGGTGTCTCTACTTTCCCACAGAATAAGCAATGTTATAAATAGCAATTAGGTTCTTAGACTAGCACACACAATTCTATTTAATAGATGGTAGTTGAATATGTATTTGTTGAATAAATAAACACTAGGTCTATTCACCTGAGTTCTGTGTCCTTAAATCAATGGGTTATGTAATGAGAGAAGATGAATATTTCCTCTTCCTTTTCAGGGTGATAAAATTAGACCTATGAAAAAAAATTTATGTTTTTATTGAGTTTAGAGAGGGAGAAGGAGGGAGGGAGAGAGGGAGGGAGGGAGGGAGGGAGGGAGAGAGAGAGAGAGGGAGAGAGAGAGAGAAACATCCATGTGAGAAAGAAACGTTGATCGATTGCTTCCCCTTTGCTCCCTGACCGGGGGTAGACCTACAACCTGAGTATGTGCCCTGACCAGGAATAGAACCCGTGACCCTTCAGTGTACAGGACGATGCTCAAAGCAACTAAGTCACACTGGCCAGGGCAGACCTTGAAACATTTTATGATAAACAAAAATGCACCTCAACCATTCCTAGAGCCCCTTTGTTTGCTTCCAATTTCTTTATTCTGGTCACCCCACTTTGGGTGAGCTGAGGGGGTTCTGTCTATTTTGTCTTTTCACAAGTATTTATTATTATCTTTCTCTTCTTTATCAAAATTCACTTCTTTAGTAAAATTGATTTTAACTAGATATTAAAAAGAAAAGAATTAGATACAACTAATTTAAGTCATGGTATGACTGACCAATAACACTATATCCACATCAAGTCATTCAGTATTTTTAATAGTGGGTGTTTATAAACCCAAGTAGGTATTGACAGATATTTAACCAGTGAGACAAGGAGAGGCAGACATTTCCAAGCAGGATATGTTAGAACGGAGCCAGGAGAGGAAACCACTTTTAAGAGAAAGGTTTGTCTTCTTCGAGCTTATCAGCCCTTCCCTCACAGTTCTCCCGTGGGTCTGCTTAATTCAACTCCAATAGACTATTTTGAAATCTGAACGTATCTTCCCACATAACTTCCCTTCCCACTGTGTCTTTGTGAAACTTATAGCCAAGGTCATATTTACAATATCAGCTTCTCTATGCTCTTCCTATTCATTCAGAAATACCAGAGACCATGGATGTTATTTTTCTCTCTTTTCTAATGTTCAAGCCAGTCAGTGCTCTTTAAAGGTCAAACGCCCATAAACATCAGCCATGAGGATTGTCACGATAGCATGCATAAGCCCTAGATGACCATTCTCTTTAGGGTTCTTTTTTTTTTGCCTTTTTATAAAATTATATTTTTATTGATTCCAGAGAGGAAGGGAGAAGGAGAGATATAAACATTAATGATGAGAAAGACTCATTGATTGGCTGCCTCCTGCACACCCACTACCAGGGATCAAGCCTGCAACCCAAACATGTGCCATGATGGAGAATCAAACTGTGACTTCCTGGTTCATAAGTCGACACTCAACCACTGAGCCACACCAGTTGGGCAATTCTCTTTAGCTCTTAAGCTTCAGTTTCCTCATCTGCAAAATAGAAATAATATTAGAATCTAAGCCATTGAAATGTTGTGAGAGTTTAATGAAATAAAACTTTGAGTCTGCAGGCTGACGCTCTATCCCCTGAGCCAAACCATCAGGGCTTGAAATAAAACTTACAAAGTTTTTATGTAGCGCCTAACACAATACAAATTGAGGAAGTAGAAAATAGTTCATATTGATGTCATTCTGTTCCCTCATTCCCCTCTGCCAACATTTCATCGGCTCCTATATTTCCATGCTTTGCAACCAATATTTTTTTCACATTCAGAGGGAGAGGATTTGAAATCTAAGTTCTTCCAAAATTTCAATCTCTACCACTCACCACTCATAGGCCATCAGCTACATGGAGCATATCAACAGGTTTTTTGTGAAGATCTATAATGCAGTGCCTCATGCTGGTTCATTCACTTTGCCGCCTCCAAGGCTGCCTAGAGCTTGCCATTTTCCCTCCAGAACATTCCTTTTCTATGGCAATTCCAGCTTCTTCCTTGGCTGTTTCCCAGTGCCTTCCAGCCCAACTGATCCCATGGAAGACTTCAGTTTCTGGGAAAATTACAGTCCACTCAGAAGGACTTCCAGGATATCCTCTCTCAGGCCAGAAGCATGTTAGTACAAGATGTGTACTGACACTAAGGGCCTGGAGAAATCCATCCAACTGGGAGAAGTGGTTTCTCTTCTGGGACACCCACGTCCAGCCCTCCTATGTTATTTATACCCAGTCATGACTCCATGACTCCTGAGACATCTATCCTTGTGACCTCTCACTTTTAGGTACTATGCCCCCCTCCAGCGCACGTGCAATACACACACACAAACACACACACACACACACACACACACACACACACACACACACTTCTCTTAGGAAATGAAACAGGACCCTTCTTCCATTTTTGCTCCCACACTTTATTGATCGCCGTGCCCTGGCTGATCCCAGCAAGAGAAACCCCATCTTTTAGCTTCTGTGATGTCTGAACTCTTACTGAGGACTAGTTTCCAGGGTCTTTCCAAAGGCAGAATATTTGCAAAGAAATTACTGCACATGGTCCTTCCCTATTCACGATCATCTGCCTGAGCTTTCTACAGAAATTGATATTATGAAATCTGAGCAGGCACCTTTTCCCCGTTCTTTTATATCAAGCTTTTAAAATGACTTTCCCTCTCAACAAGCATACACTTTTCTATTTGAGTAAAATATAGTCCATAACTGGGAAACCAAAAGCATGCCATTGGTATGAAGTTTAATAAGCATTTTTTTCAAGTTTCATTACAAAGTTCAAAGAAAACAATTATACAATATGTATCCATAAACAGTTACAGGTATAGATATGAGGGTAGGGATAGAGATAGACTGACACATACAAAAATGATATTTTTGAGCACAACCAGCCTGAGTTCCAAAGATAGGTTAGGGTGACAGGGGTTGTAGAAGAATAAGAATTTCAAAATAATGAGTAGGTATTTCCTTTAGACCAGTGGTTCCAAGTGTGGGGCACATGCCCCACAGGGGGGCAATTTGATATTTAAGAGGGGTTATTTTGAAATTTAAAAATGAGTTATTAACTGAATTTTTTGCATTTCTTATGGTTCTAGAGGCCTCAGATACAGTATATAAATGTATATTGTGACATATTTATGCATTTCAGTACTTTGTATGTGTTTTGAAACTTCATTTGCTATTTTTTCATATCACTTCATATTATTATTATTTTTTTAACAATTTCTTAGTGATTTCTACCTCAGTATTTCAACTGTCCTTTTGCTCTTTTATTTTTCTCTTTCATGGATGCCATGTTCTTTGGAAGCTTGTTTAGAAGAAGTTTATGGCCCTTTAGGCTTCCTCTACATGAATAGTTCACTTTTTGAATAATAAGAATTATAGGTCACAGGTGGGCATCAGGATTTTAGCCGCTTAGGTGGGGCATGGCCAAAAACAGGTTGGAAACTACAGTTTTAGGCTCTCCAAATACCTCTTTTCTAGTTCCTGTCTTGTTCCCATCTAGGCAAACACTGGGTTTCTGAGAAGCAATGTGCCACAACTCTAGCAAAATACCATGAATGTGGGAATAATTTATCAAATATGTATTGAATTAGTTATATTTTAGATTTAAAAACAATATCTTATTACTATTACTTGAAAATAGAAGACAAAGAGAGCTTCAGGCTTCATAAAAGTGTCTGAAGAATACCATAGAAAATTCAACATATCCCTCCATTACTCTCCTCACCCTCACCCTGTCTGACTAGCTTCGGAGGTTGCAATAAAGGAGAGACAAAGGCCTTTTCAAAACCTCTCTGTGATTGTGTGGACAGGTCTGAAGAAAAATGAAGTCAAATTCTCCTAGGACTTGTGGTTATGGAAATTTCCATTGATTTAGCTGGATAGTCAGATGAGGAAGCAGTCTTCATAACATGGGCATAAAAATCAGAGTGTGACAACCGATCATTTACTGAGTGTGTATATTAATTTGCATTAAATACTACATTTTTACATGTTATCCTTCTTATGTGTAATCTCCTAAAAGACAGGGGTGCGACCTTGTTGGTTTGGGGTTATATATAAAAGACCAACTCGACAAGACAAGGTGAAAATCATGTGAAGCTTAGTCACTGCTTTTTAAGTAAAACTCTGTTCAAGGAATAAGGACATGACTTACATAGTTTCTAATCTAGGGAAAAAATGTGAATTATGCAATTGCCACAGATTTTTTATTCTCATTTTTTTGCCCTCTGTTTGACACCCCATCATCACCCTTCTTAGGGACTCACAATTCCTAGCTACTTACTGCCCCTGTCAACATCTATTTGAATGGTCATTGGCAAAAACAGAAGTTTACAATATTAACCCTTCCCAGGGTAGCTTTTCTTTTTATCAGGGAACCAGAACTGCAGCTGAGAATAGAGCCCTAACTGGGAGATTTCAGGCATCAACCAGAAGGGGAGGTATGATTTTAGGTGACATCCAGTCAAGGCCTCCTGGGTACATCCAGTACCACATCCCAAATCCTAGTGCATGTTATGGCATGTTTATTTTTAAGTTACACAAGAGTGGTCAAGGAGGAGGCCCCCCAGTCCTATGACTATAGTGGGGGCTCCGGAAGTGGGCTGTCAAGGTCAGATCTCAGCTCTTTGACATCCACACTATGTGATCATGAGCAATTCCCTTATTGTTCTGTGGCTCAGGTTTCTCATCTATTAAAAAACAGAGGTACCAATCTCATAGGGCCAGCGAGAAGATTAAGTGTGAAACTCTTGGCTAAGTTCCCAGCAGAGAGTAAGCTCTCAATAAATGCCAGCTATTACCATGACACAGAAGACAGCATTGTCTACAAAGCAATCAAACCCTTGATCTGGAGACTCACCTCAAAGTAGCTTTCTGCTAATATTTTATGAGCATTCTACACTTGTGCTGTTAAACCAACAGTGTGGGTAGGAGAGAGAGAGGACTTAGAGATACATGTAATTTTAGTTTAAATATGAGAGGTGGCAAGGCTGCAGCAGAACTCATCTGTAGTAATGTTAGAGGTAGATCCAGCTCCTGTCCCCTATGACGCAGTATGGTCTTCTCCTGGTAGAAATGATTTCTTTTTATTAACCCCTGAGATTATAAGAATTTCTAGCCTATGTGAGACCCATGCTTGGCTCCTAAAGACCACTCTGGCTTTGATAGTGAAAGTCAAGAACAGGATCACAATTGTCCTGAACTCAGTATCAAATATCAGGGATATTTACTCAGAGTATTATTGGCTTCCATGCAATCATCTATAACTTTTCTTTCAAACTTGCCAAGAACAAGTTAGCTTTTGAGTCTGTAGCAGCCCCCACATAATTGGGAAAATCTTTTTTGCAAAGATAGAAGTAGGAAAAGGCATCTCTAACAAACTCCTCTCCTCTTTACTGCAGAACTCCTTTCCTTTTCCCTCCCTCCGTCCTATCCTGTTCTACAACTGGCTGAAGAAGGCAAACATGAGGCAGGCAAGCTTCAGGGGCGCTGGGTAGCTTTACACCTTAGCAGCTGTCTTCAGCACATACGCAGCTATCAGGACAATAAAACATTGCTCAGTGCCTCTACCCCACAACCAATTAGGTCAGCTGTAAATATTGGAATTGCTTGGTAAACATGCTGGGAGATGGTGCTGACTTGTTAATATAAGTGAAAATGCAATTAGATTTATAACACTTTTTTTCCAAACCATAATTTACATCAACAACAACAACAGAAGAAAAAAATTCTCTTGCAACCTGCTGAAATATCATTATTAAAATGCACATGAAAAGTCAATTATGCCACAGGGAGGCATTTAAGAGAAGTGCGTTTCCCTACCCTGGGATTATACCGTGGGGATTCCATATTTCTTATGTATTTATTTTTCCCTGAGATCTTTGCTGCTGCCAAATAAAAAGGAACAGATATTTTACTTATTTTACTCTGAAATATTGCTGCAGATAGTGCTAAAAGTAACCTAAATAACCTGGCTCAATGGAGACCAGCTTTGCTCTCCTCCAAGCCCAGGGAAAAGCCGAGACCTCACCGTTCTTCTTTATTTACAAGCCTGTCTCCCCTTAAGCAATGGTCATATTCCTTAAAACACATGGATATTAAATATTTTAACATTATTCTATTTTACACTCTAAACAAGTAGGTTATTCTATGGAATTCTATGGAGAACCTTTATATAAAGGTGAGAAATAACCCATTGTCATTGTTTTAAACACGGAGTTTCCTCTACTCCCAGGGTCAGACTGGGAGCACAGCTCTGTCCTCAGACAAGATGTCATAGGTGCCACCACTTGCCCTGCCCTGGCCAGGGGACACAGGCATCTGTGTGCTGGGCTGGGCTTTCTCTGCTGCAGGGCCTGTGTGGCAGATGAGGCTCCACCCCTCTTCCACAGGCTGGGACTCTAATACTAGTTCCAACTGTAACTCAGTTTGCTGCCCCTCTGCTTTCTGGTTTCCTCATAACAAAATGGAGGGATTATTATATATCATCTGTATTTAAGGAACCAATGGGGAAAAGCTAGTTCAAAAAAACCATAAAGCAATTTATAAGAGAAGCTATCATTTTCAGTCTCAAACTTCTCCTGAAATATTCAGTTTAGATAATGGAAGAAATTTTCAATACATATTTTTTAGAATTGCTAGTACATATATTGTGGATAAATTACTCTTTGGAGGAAAATTCTGGTGTTTCTATGTAAGGATTAATAAAGTAAATCACATACACCTGTGCATATCCTATATAATAAAAGCCTAATATGCTAAGTGTCTGACCATTGGTTCGACCGTTCAACCAGTCGTTATGATGTGCACTGACCACCAGGGAGCAGACGTTCCAACTGGTTGGTTAGCTTGCTGCTGGGGTCTGGCAGATTGGGATGGGGCGGCACAAGCTGGACATGCCCTGGAGCCAACTTCCCTTGGTCCCTCCTTGGCCTCTAAAATATTTCTTCTAATTAATTTCCTTTCAATGTGCACGAATCTGTGCCCCAGGCCTCTGGTATGTATGCATATATATGTATGTATATAATTCATTTTATACATTTACTAGAGGCCCGGTGCACAAAAATTTGTGCACTCAGGGGGGAGAGGGGGTCCCTCAGCCCGTCCTGTGCCCTCTCGCAGTCTGGGACCCCTTGGGAGATAATGACCTGCTGGCTTAGGCCTGCTCCCGGGTGGCAGAGGGCAGGCCCAATCCCTAGGTGCAGCCCCTGGTCGGGCTCAGAGCAGGGCCGATTGGGGAGTTGGGGCGCCACCCCCTGTCATGCACAGAGCAGGGCGGATCGGGAGGTTGCAATGCCACCCCTAGTCACGCTCAGGGTAGGGCCGATTGGGGGGTTGGGGCACCGCCCCCGTCACACTCAAGGCAGGGTTGATGGGGAGGTTGCGGCGCCACCCCCTGTCACTCACAGAGCAGGGCCCATCTGGGGGGTTGGGGCTCCGTACCCTGTGACACACAGGGCAGGGCCCATCAGGGGGGTTGGGCTCTGTACCCTGTCACGCACAGAGGAGGGCCAATCAGGGGGTTGAGGAGCTCCCCCCTGTCATGCACAGAGTAGGGCCGATAGGGGAGTTGGGGCACCGCCCCCTGTCACACACAGAGCAGGGCAAATCATGGGGTTTGGGCACTGCACCCTGTCACGCTGATCCCGGTGCCGGGAGGCCTCGCGGCTCCACTGATCCCGGTGCTGGGAGGCATATTACCCTTTTACTATATAGGATAGAGGCCTGGTGCATGGGTGGGGCCGGCTGGTTTTCCCTGAAGGGTGTCCTGGATCAGGGTGGGGGTCTCCACTGGGGTCCTGGCCAGCCTGGATGAGAGGATGATGGCTGTTTACAGCTGGTCACACCCCCTTCAGGGTGGAGGTCCCCACTGGGGTGCCTGGCCAGCCTGGATGAGGGGATGATGGCTGTTTGCAGCTGGTCACACCCTCTTTAGGGTGGGAGTCCCCCTGGGGTGCCTGGCCAGTGTGGGTGAGGGGCTGAGGGCCGTTTCAGGCTGGTGGGTGACTGAAGCTCCCAAACTTTCCTTTTTTTCTTTTTTTTTAATTCTGGGCCAGCTTTAGCTCTGAGGCTTGGCTCCAGCTCTGAGGCCTTGGCTGCTGAAAGCAGGTATCTGGTTTGTTTGGGTTCTATAGTTGTAACACTGTTGTGGTCCTGCTCACTCCAGCTTTGAGATCCAGGATGGCTGAAAGCAGGGATCTGTGTTTGTTCTATAATTGAAACAATGTTGCGGTCCTGCTGGCTGAAGCCCAGCTGGCTGAAAGCAGGTTTCTGGGGTTTTGTTTAGCTTCTATATTTGTAACAATGTTTCTTAAACTGCAAGCTCAGAGGCCGGCAAGGCAGGCAGGGAACGTTGGCTTCCTCCGTCACTGAAGCAAGCAAGCCTCCTGTTCGCTGCAAGCTGCCTGGCTGCCGGCCGCCATCTTGGTTGGCAGTTAATTTGCATATCGCCCTGATTAGCCAATGGGAAGGGTAGTGGAGGTACGGCTAATTACCATGTTTCTCTATTATTAGATAGGATACTTTATACATCCTTTTACATACATGCATTAAGATGTACATATTTATAGGATGATCTACATGAGTCTGAAATGGAGAGTGGCAAACTTAGACTTTGATCCAAAGGAGTATCTTAATCCATTGGTATGTCTCAGCAAATGAGAGCAATGTGAATGGTCTTCCAACATAAAAATGTTCACAGTTTTTACTTATTTACTGATGTCATTATGATTAATATTTTTATATTTACATTTTATTACAAGTAAAGAGCACATTAATATCCCTAGCTCTTAAAATAATATTGCATGGAAAACCTTTTTGTACTGATTAGTTAGATTTGCTTCCACTGAAATATTCTGCTAAATTTGACAGTCAGCCAAGTCTCGTACCTGGCTTTCACTCTGTTGGGGGGTAAATCTGAATACTATTGGAACTTTCTAAAGATCCCTGGTTTCAGCTTTTGCCCTCAGCATAAGTATTTAGCTGTCAGAACCATGGGTAATGTGTTTTCCTTTTTTCTCCCTTGAATTCTGTTTTATTCCTTTGAGAACCCCTTTCTGTGGATCAGCCTCAGATACCAGTTTTAAGAGACTTAGAGATGGCTTGGAGGGAAGAGACGCCTGGGAAGGATTTGTAGAGCCAGGTCAAGAATCTGTTTGGCCTGTGAGCTCAGCCTTCCAGAAACAGTTCTCAGCACCCACACACCACCCAAACAAATTGATTTTCATCTGCATCCCTTAAGTTCACCCAGGAATAAGCTGTGAGGTGTGTGTGTGTGTGTGTGTGTGTGTGTGTGTGTGTGTAGAAATCAATGAACCCAGGCACATAAGCACGTAAGGCTCTAATTTCTCTATATGGGTTCTGTGCTGTTTTTTAACAGCTAATTTTTAGGAGAAAAGAGTAAACATATTAAAGTGTAAAACATTTAGAAACCATCCTGGGTGACTTTATATTAATTTGTTTTCCAATGTCAAAGGCCTATGTCAGATGACTGTTAATCTTAAGGGATATTTGGGACCAGGAAGAATGCAGGAGAAATATGTTTTTATAATCCATACTAGACGCCCGGTGCATGGGAGTGGGAAGGGGGTTTCAGCCTGGCCTGTGCCCTCTCACAGTCTGGGACCCCTAAGGGGATGACCACCTGCTGGCTTAGGTCTGCTTCCCGGGGGATTGGGCCTAAGCTGGCTATCAGACATCCCTCTGGCAGCCTGGCAGCCCTTGGGGGATGTCCACTTGCCAGCGGGGAGCAGACCTAAGCTGCAGTCAGACATCCTTAGCGCTGCTGAGGAGGCAGGAGAGGCTCCCATCACCACCACTGTACTGGCAGCCATCAGCCTGGCTTGTGGCTGAACAGAGCTCCCCCATGTGGGAGTGACTGACCACCAGAGGGCAGCTCCTGCATTGAGCGTCTGCCCCCTGGTGGTCAGTGTGTGTCATAGTGGCCAGTCATTCCCACTCTTTCTGCTGTTAGGGTCAGTTTGCATATCACCCTTTTATTGTATAGGATAGAGGCCTGGTGCACAGGTGGGGGCCGGCTGGTTTTCCCTGAAGGGTGTCCCAGATCAGGGTGGGGGTCCCGCTTGGGTGCCTGGCCAGCCTGGGTGAGGGGCTGATGGCTGTTTGCAGCTGGTCACACCCCCTTCAGGGTAGGGGTCCCCACTGGGGTGCCTGGCCAGTCTGGGTGAGGGGTTGAGGGCCGTTTTCAGGCTGGCTGGCGACTGAAGCTCCCAGCCTCTCCTTTTTTTCTTGTTTCTTTTATTCTGGGATTTATTTACCTTCTATAATTGAAACTTTGTTGCCATCTTGCTCGCTCTAGCTCTCAGGCCACGGCCTGCTGAAAGCAGATATCTGGGGTTTGCTTAGCTTCTATAATTGAAACTTTGTTGCTTTCGGAGCTGTTGCTTTTGGAGCTCAGAGCTGGGCCTCGGCAGGTGGGAAACCTTGGCTTCCTCCATCACTGGAGCAAGCAAGCCTCCTACTCGCTTCAGCTGTGTGGCTGCCGGCCGCCATCTTGGTTGGCAGTTAATTTGCATATCGCCCTGATTAGCCAATGGGAAGCATAGCAAAGGTACAGTCAATTACCCTTTTTGTCTTTTATTAGAGAGGATATGCAGACTATCTCTAAAAATCCTGATTAGATTCCTCCCTCTAGAGGGTCTTTCAGAGTCTACCTTCCCACCTAGGATCTTTTCATTCTTGAAGGGCGGAGGAATAAAAGTAACTTCTGAGTGAGATTTGTTTTGTCATCTCTACCTGTAGATCTGTGGAGTGCCCTCAGGCTCTTTCTCCTTCTTGCTGCCTCTTTGCTCTCTTTCATTTTACTGCTTCATCCACTGAATCTTTTCATAGTGTTTCTCCAGGTATATTTTCCCAAGCCAAGAACTAACAGAAGAGTAGAGAGGGTCTGACACAGCAGTTTCCGGGAGTATGGGTGCGTGGATGTAGGCATGCATATCAAACTTTCAGGGATCAAGAGCCTTCTTCTAATTGTATCCTGACCCCTGATCTAGTAACAGCTCCTGGCTGGCTTTTCACACTGAGAATCACAGTGTATAAGGCTAGATGTTAATGATGGAGCACTGAAGTTGAAAGGAAGCATTTCTAAAAGTAACTTGAATCTCTCTACCCTTTCCATTTAATTCTCATCCCAATCCAAGTCACCATCTTCTCTTGCTAGACTACTATTGAAATGGCTTGTGACCTGGTCTTCCCACATCCCCTCTTGTCCCTTCTTACCTATTCCTATATTATACTTGGATGATGTATCAACAGTGAAGATTTGACAATATTGCCTCCCTTCAATGATCTTTCAGTGCTCTTAGGGATGAGATCAAAAGTGTTAACATTGCCCTTGATCATGTGACATGCTTCTCACAAAAGTCCCCTGAACTCAAATAATACTACTATCTTCTCCCACTTTCCCAAAATAAGCACCATACTTCTTTTTCTTGGGCCTATGCATATGCCTAGAATTGCTTGCCTTCTCACCTTTGTCTAATAAATTCTTACTATGTTCCAAGGGTACTCCAAAACTCAACTCAAAATACCCTGGATTACCAATATGCAAAGGTCTTTGTATTTCATTAACATTGAAAGACAGTCCAGCACCTCATAATAAGGAATGAACTCCTTTCAAACAAAAATACATCTCTCATGTGGTCTCTTTATAAAGCTGATTTATCAATGAAATGTACACATTTTGATTAATGTCGAATTACTTGAAAGTAGCAGAAATCCTTTTAAAATAAAGACAAGAAATTTTCAAATAAGGAATCATGGAACACAAAATAGATAAGGGAGAAGGTGATGTATGCCTTCTGGTGACACTGGGGTCAGGCAGTGGAAATCTGTGTGCCCTGAAGCGGCTACACACTGCCCCTGGGTCACGGGAGCTGCCACATAGGCAAGATTCTCAGTACAAAGCCTCTCAGTAACTCTGTTCTGCAGAATTTGGCTACTCCTGTCCTAAAGCCACATCCCAGCTCCAGTTCTACAAACTAGGTGACTAGATTCCCAGTGTCTCAGTTTCCCATTTCAGGAGGAAAGTATCTGATTGTGTCAGCTCAGTCAGATTTCCTGACTGGTCCAATCATATCCAGGAGGTGGCATCATCTGAAGCAAACTTGGCCATTATATGGGGGCTAAGGCAGTTCTCAAGGAAGTAAAGAGATACAAATAATGGTCCTGGTAGAACACCTCAAAGGTTCTACTCCAATGAACACAAGAACCACAGTCTTAATACTTGAATACATTTCAATGTGCTCACATCAATTAGAGGACATATATATCATGTCCACAAAAGAGTATACAGTGGTATAGTGAGCACTTGTGGTACCCAGTCAGTAGTAAATCTATTCTCAAAGAGCATGCATATGATAAGCAAGAAAAAATGAAGCATCAGTTCATTGAGAATGGATCGCATAAATCAATTCACTGCATATTTACATCTAATATTTGGTGAGTGCCTTTGATGTGTATCGTGCTTTTACTAATTTATTAATTACAAAGTCACTTTGAGGGATGGGTCAGGTATTGTGCTAGAGATCAGAAAATTAGTGAACTTAGTAAGGAAGGCTTCCTGCAGGAGGCAGATCTTGAGCTGTGTTTGAAATGCCAAATGCTTTAACAACTGGCCTACTGCGACCTGCATGAATAACAAATAATTAGTACAAGGCGAAGCAAACCTGATGGAAAGAAAATGCGGGTTGGCTTTCCCTCACATGAAAATTTCCTGGCAACTGGTAAGCCATCAGACCTTTCCTCAAGTCCCTCTCTCAGGTCTTCTTGAAAGCCTGCCTAGAATGGGCACTGTAAAGATTAGCTTATGGTGTAGGTATTTGTAACATTTTAATAAGACTTGGAAGCTTAGATGTTATTCACTGCAGCTGCCAATCAAGTACCTGTGTGAAAGCAAGACAAACATAACAATAAATGCTAAGCACTCCAGTGTGCAGCGAAGCTGGCAGGATGCACCGCAGGCTTTATGAACGCGTGAGAGTGAATATACAGAAGCTTGGGAAAAGGTCATTGGTATTTTTGGAGCAATAAATCAAGGATGCAAAGATTTGCATTTTGGCTGTATAACATACAGGGCTGGATTAGAGGGAGAGAATACTTTGAAGTAATATTTCTCTGCTGACTTGTTTTATTAGCTTCCTTTAAACATGTTACATTATTGCTTATAGAATTTCATTTACTCGGATTGGCAGCTTGATAAATACGTCTATTGGCGATGATTTGGATTGCTCTGGGCATTAATATTATTAAAACCTGTCACAAGGAAATGTCTGAAAGATGACTTACTGTAAAGATTACAGCATGAAATAAATCATCCTGTGGTATTTGTTACCATTTATGGCCTCTTGGAGCTGAGTCAATCCTTTTTTATGTTGCATTATTTTTCAAGTTTTTATAGCCTTACATTATATATTGCTGTCAGGAATGAACAGATGGGGTGTTGAACATGAGCTTTCTGAATAATTCCCACCCTCCAGTTATTTGTATGAAGGAATGAAGGACAAGTGCAAAACTGTGTGTTCTCAAGCAAAAAGGAGAGAGAAAGAGGTGGAGAAGCTGCTGTTGAGGAAAAGGGATCCCTTTTGTCAGATTGTTTAGGCCAATTCCACCAGCTGGTTGGAATCCCTGACTGGCATTCACCCTGTTTGGGTTTCAAGCAAGAGCTGAGGTGGCTGTATTTGGCTCCAGAGAGACAACAAATGCCATTCTCAAATGCATTTTCTCAGAGTGCCTCTTGTTGAGACACTTCCACATTTGGAGGTGAATGTGTCATACTGTCTTCCTAAAAAGCTGGGACATCTGTAAAAAAAAATATAATCACACAAAAACAGCAGAAAAACAAGAAGAAAGACATATTGAAAAGAATTCGTATTCTCTGATTGAATGACAAATGTGTGAGCACCCTGTGGGGTCGCACAAAGGATTCTGTGCAATCAGAATTGTGCAACAATATGAATGGTTTAGAACCTACATACAAGGAAGAAAAGAAGCCCATGGAGTTTTTGAGGCCCATTATGAAAGAGGCAAGAACAGAGGTCTACAAGGCCTGTACACATTGAAGCCAGGTGTGCCCTTGGGAGTCTTTAGCTATTCTCCTTCCTTTGATGGGACCAGGCAGCTGCTTAATTGTCCCACAAGCCCCTCTGCGGAGTCCGAAGGCTCTGCCACCACTGGAAACAAGCTCACTAAAAAACTAAAAAGCCAACCAACTTTTTAAGAGGATGGGGGAGGAGTTTGTGTGAATTTTCCTCACTTACCTACCCTATCCACTACTATATCCATTATGAGCATTCTATAAAGTACCAGCACATTGCAGAGGAGCACATAATAGGCACAGAAACTCAGTGACTGGTGTTCAGTGCTTACTGTCTCAGGACTTTGAGTGAGTTTCTTGATTTCTCATCATTGTGACATGTGGATTAGAATATATTTTTTCTGCTTAGCTCACACCATCGCTGTGAAATGTCAAATCAGACAATAGACACACACACACACACACACGTCTTAAAGTTTACTGGTTGCTCCATCTCTCAAAGATAGGTATTTTAATCATTATGGTACAACCAGTCTCTAACCTTCTCTCCTATAAAGTCTGCATTTTCTTGAGTTTATCACTGTCTCTTACTCCTCTTACTCATCTCCTCATCCCCAGGTCCCCTAATGTCAAGCCCTCCCTCCACCATCTCTTTAAGTTGTTACCTTACTAGGAGTGATTTCTATACAAATCATCGGAGTTTTAGCAGCCCCTACCCAAGACCATTCTCTGATAGTGTACCTCTGACTCTCTTGTCCCCCATCTCTTCTTTGTCATCTTCCCTAGGACTTTTTATATGAATTTCTGTGTGTTAGTTTGTCTCATTTGCATGAAGATGCCATCTGGATACACCCACACAGATGTTGACATTCACCAGTCACACCTGAAAGAGCCACTGTGTCATTTTAGGCAAAGTTCACAGCTTTGCTGTCTTTCATTTGAGATCTCACTCTCTAGCAGCACAGGAAGTTTTCTGTCATTAACCCAGGGAGAGAATACTACAGGATACATTTCAGAGAGTTGAAAAGTTGATAAAGGCAGTCACTGTTACAGAGTTGAATTTCTGCATCTCTGTAAGAAATATCTAGCATTACCTCTCTCTCTTTTCACCATTGCCCCTCACAAAGGAACATTTGCATAAGCCCCATCCACAACCAACCAAGTTGGCAATGCTGAGCCTCCATAGTCTAACCAAATACAAATTTGTAACTCTTAAAGCTTACATCTGTCTATAAAGATATTTAGTTCTCAGTTTTTATTTCCCCTTGTCTCCTTCCTCTTCTCCCTCCTTTATTCTATTTCTCCCTTCTTTTCTTCCTTCCTTATTTTGAGTTGCTGTTTACTTTTGCTTCTCAAAGATGTCCTGATTGAGTCATCAAAGTTCTTAGCTTCTTTTGAATAGGCACCATGATGTCTGTGTTTCCATATAAAGGGTCTCCCTTGTCTCAGAAGAGACCATGATTCCCTAACGTAAATAGTCAGGGAATTACATGTTCATGGACCTGCCTTTGATGTTCTCTCACCCACTCCTATGATGAGAAAACTCTTATGCTCGCCAATTTCCCCATTAATCTGTTGCCTTCTATACAAAGAGAAGCATGGCACTAAGCTTGGAGTTTGGCTCTCCTATTCACTGGTAGCCCCGTAATTTCTCTAGTCTAAATCCCCTATGTGTAAAATTAGACAAGAGATGAGATATGATCATCTAAATGTCCTTCAAGATTTAAGTTATCATTCACTCCTGTCAGTTGCCATAGCTGGAAACATCCTCATAGTAACTGATTTCTCCTTGTGCTTTGCCTTTTCTGGAGAGAAAGGATTCCCCTGGTGATAATTACCAGTGTCTTTCTCTGTCCAATTTCAAGATAATACCTAATTCAGAGTTTACAGATCCTTCTCCTCGTTGTTTTAGCTGTCATTACAAAAGTTATCATAAATCTACTAAAACCATTAAGCCATTCATTAAACTAGCTTAAAGGTGTGTGTGTGTGTGTGTGTGTGTGTGTGTGTGTGTGTGTGTGTTGTGTTGGATGTGGGGTCAGGAAGAGATGCAATATGACCTAAACTGCATGACATAATAAAGCTTCATAGTAATATCTAATTACTGCAACTCACCTCTTTATTATTAATTCCCCAATTCCAGCACATAAAATAATTTAATCATTTCAGAATTTGCATGACTAATGGAGTAAGTTCTGATAGAATAAGGATAAGTTTCATAATTAGGTTTTGCCGGGAACTTGTATAAACCAGTCTATTTATAATTTGGTCAGTTCTTGATTTTTAATGAGGGCATTGAGAGTGACTGAAGCCTCTGGCAGCATTCACTTTATATTTTAATTACCCACGGTAATTCTGACAATTACACACATGTCATAAATCACATCATAATGACCCATGAAGAAAGTATATTTAATTACAGAAGGGGGAGTTCTCAGATTAAACAGGTAGATGGGATGTGCTGAGATGTGAACCACATTTGAAAGCTGAGCTGCCTGATACTGTGACATGGAAGAACCAGACTCTGAAACTTGCATTATAGAGAATAAGGCCATTGTCAAATGTCCAGTTTTAGCTTTGACATATAAAAAGCTTTGAAGTCATCACTCCTGCCCTTACAACAACCAATAACCTGTTCAGATCAGAAATTAAAGATTTTTCTTCGCCCATCAGAAAACTGAGGTTACAGGGCAAACCATCACCCTAAAATGTGGAGAGTCACAGGGGAGGTCTGGTTCCCTGGAGGAGGAACTCTCACATGGTAATTTTGATGAATTACTTCAGGTTGAGTGTGGATAAGATGCCGAGTGTGAACCTCCTGAGGGCTATACGCTTAGTGGGACCTCCACACTGGGGAGCTTTACCTCCAGGAACTCTACCCAGTTGTCTTAATGAACAGCCAAGAACAATGCCCTCAGTAACTCAGGCCTAGGTAATGGATCACACCCAAGGAAATCTCCATAACAAAAGCCTTCTCTCCAGGGAAAAAGATGTTACCAATGCCTGACCTTGGGGGAATGTGCGGCATTTCTCCCACTCCACCCCCTTCTGGCCTTCGGGTGTCACCTGAGGGGTGCAGGGGGCAGCTAAGATACACTTGTGAAGATCACAGCCCTAAGATACAGACTCCACTGAGAAACTGAGATTTAATCACAAAATTACACAATGTTCTCTCCCACAATTTACCACCTTACTACAGGGTTCCAGCTTAACAACAGTGAATTATTGTTGAAAGAGCCTCAAGATGCAGACTAATCAAGAAAGAGTTCCTAGAGAAACCCATAGTCAATAAAGGAGACAAATCAAGGGCACTAGAGCAATTTGAAACCTATGGAAACTACAACTACAGCAAACATTAAATATGGTACAATTGCTAGCCAGATTAACATAAAACCTCACACTACAGATCTATTTACCTTAGTTCCTATTATCCACTACACCATATCTCATTGTAAAAGAATTACAATGCATCCTAGAAGACAAGAAAAAACTCTGTCTGAAGAAAAAAAGCAAGTATCAGAATGAGACTCAGATATGACATGATTTGAGTATTATTAGATGAAATTTAAAAGGAGTATAATTAATATGTTAAGGGTTTTAATAAAAAAGGTAGACAACATGGAAGAACAAATGGGTAATGTAAGCAGAAAAATGAAAACTCTACAAAAGAATTAGCAAGAAATGCTAGAAATAAAAAAAATACTGTAACAAATTTAAAAATGCCTTGATAGGCTCACTGTAAACTGGATAGAGTGGAAGAGAGAATAAGTGAGCTTGAAGACAGGTCATCAGAAATTTCCCAAACTTCTATGAAAGAGAAAAAGGAAGGATTTAAATAAAAACAGAAAATATGAGACATTATCAAAATGTGTAGCATGTGTATAATTGGTATTTAAGGAGAAAAAAGAGAGAATGGAGCAGAAGAAATATTTAAAATAATACTGGCTGAAAATTTTCCAAAATTAATGACAGCAAATTACATATTCAAAAAGCTCAGATAATTCCAATATGATAAATAACAAAATAACTACAACTGGGCAAATCATTTTCAAACTGAAAAAAAAAAGACAAAGAGAAAATTGTGAAAGAAGCCAGAGGGGAGGGCGGTGGGAGGGGGGGGACACACTACCTATGAAGGAACAAGGGTAAGAATTACATGGTGGGTGAGGCAAAGGTAGGTTTACAGTGAGTAAAGTGGAACAGAGTTTATTCTTGTATTCTTATTTATTAATGTATTACTTTATATACAAACAACTGTAAATCTACTTTCAAAAAATATTTTAATTGATTTTTAGAGAGAGGAAGGGAGAGGTGTAGAAAGATAGAAACATTAATGAAAGAGGAATTCATCTATTGGTTGCCTCCTGCATGGCCCCAACTGGGGATCAAGCCCACAATCCTGGGCATGTGCCCTGACCAGGAATCAAACTGGCAACCTCTTGGTTCCTGGGTCAATGCTCAACCACTGAGCTGGGCAACTGCAAACCTACTTGTACCCCCCCTATACAGTGATCTTTTTTGTCAGAAACCGTAATAAAGTATTGAAAGAAAAACCCCAACCTAAAAGTTTATGTCTAGGTGAACTTGGGTTTGTGGATGAGTTTTTAGATAAAACACCAAAAGTACTGCCTATAAAAAAAAGTTGTAATGTCAATAAGTTGTACTTGATTAAATTGGAAAACTTCTGCTTTTCGAAGAAAATGTGAAGACAAGCCACAAATTGGTAACAAGTACTTGCAAAATATGTATTTGATAAAGAGTTTGTAACAAAAATAAAAATATCTTAAAACTCAATAAGGAAACAAAGAATCCAAATGAAAATGGGCTAAATAACTGAAAGGACACATCAACAAAGAAGATAAACAGATGGAAAATACACATATGAAAATATCTCGTTATGTGTCATTACAGAATTGCAAGTTAAAACAACAATGAGATACCACTACCTACCTATTCATATGACTAAAATTCAACAAACTGACATACCAATTGCTCCTAAGGATGCAGAACAACAAAAACTCTCATTCATTGACAGTGGAAAAGCAAAATGGCAGTTACTCTGAAAGGCAGTTTGGTGGTTTCTTACAAATTAAACACAGTCGTACCATGCAATTGAGTAATTGTGCTCCTAGGTATTTACCCAACTTCTTTCAGAAGTTATGCCCACATAAAAACCTGCATGTGAATGTTACAGCAACTTATTCATAAACACCAAAAACTGCAAGCAGCGAAACGATCCTTTAATAGGTGAATGGATAATAAACTGTGCTGTATCCAAAGAATAGAATTCTATTCAGCAATTTTAAAAAATGAGCTATCAAGCCACAAAAAGGCGTGGATGAATTTAAAGTGCATTTTGCTAAGAGAATTCTGTATGAAAAGGCTACATACTGTATGATTCAAATCATATGACATTCTGGAAAAGGCACACTATAATGATAGTAAAAACAAGTCATTACCTACCCATCAAAACTTAGGCTAAATGGTTGCCTATAAACAAGATGAAATTTGTGTATGTTTTGAAACATAGCATGACATCCCATTTGTTCTTCAGTGAATTCGTTTTACTGCAGGAACGTATATTTTTTTCAAAGAATTTCCAATACTTTTGCCTTTGTAAATGTTGATATCAACATTGAAATGGGAAAAGCAGGCAATATTTGCTTGCTTTCAAGCCTTCTCATAGGATGCTATCTATTCATTGGGTTATTTGACACATATTAGAGTCTGATTTTCAGCTTGATAGACTTTGATTTGCCCTTCCAGGAAAGGATGTATACCAACCAAGTGGTCATGTTACTTAATAATAAAACTATAAATGAACTTAAACTCTCAGGCTGGCATGTTGACCAAGTTACCGAGCTTCCTAAAATGAGGTAATTGCAGGGTTGCTGTAAGCATTAGCAATAACTGTGAAGTGCCTTGCACAGTGCCTTCCATGTATTGCTTACTCAATACACGGACCTATTAAAGAACTGATTATGATTTGAAATTTGCCTGAAGAACATGCAATTAGAGCAAAATGAGTTAGTTGAGTGATTTTTATGCTAATAAGATGCCTGTTGTATCTAAATGTCAGAACCAGAGTCATGTTTCCAACCTGTTGCTACATTAGTTTGAGCCCAGGAACAAGGGAAATGTTTCCTATTGGAAGAGTTTAGATAGGTGATATTGACTCTGGCTACTCTTTCATTTCCTAGGTTAAAGGGAGTTTATTCAGAGAACATTTCTTCAAAAATAGTATTTATTCAATTCATTTGCTAAATAACAATCATATTCAACCTACTATCCTAAACATTTGTCCACCTCCCTGGAATCTGGGGACTTTACCTAATCTCTTGGTTGGTTCTCATCTATGGTCAATGGTGCTCATCATATGTATTTATTACTCTAAATGTTGCCTGTTATTTCTTATTTTTTAGAGGAGAGTGTATCTCACTGTAATCACCATATACCTACAAGTAGATATGAATTTCCATAAAAGTGAAAGCTATTAGGAAGTTTAATTTTATTTTTGAGCTTGAATTTCTTAGTAATAAGAGAGATGGTATGGACTTATAAGTCTCTTAAATCAATAACATGTGGCAACAAAACTGACCAAGTTTAAAGATTCAATGAATAGCGATCATCAGTTGCTCCAGTCTTCAATAAGTAAGTCAACAAATATTTATTGGGAATTCACTGGATGTCCCAGTAATGTCAATGTGCCAGACACTGTGCTGGAAGCTAGATCTTTGTTCTCATGGAACTCAATCAAACACATAGAGGTTCTTTGTAAGCCTTATGGAGGAAATTTCAGTAGTCCCTCATCTCCTATAAATCTCAATGTGACATGCTGTACTCTAATAATTGCAAAGTATTTTCAAACTCAGTGAGTCAGACTCTTGGAATGAATCATTCTGCATAGCTTTACCTAGGACTTATCTAAACGCCATTATTTTTAAAATTTTTAGATGGAAATAATCCTAGAAACATTGTACCTATTTTACCGATTCCTTATGGAAAAAAATGTATTGACTATAAAACTTCTATATTATTCAATTACCATTAGTAATTTTATATATATTATGGTACACATGACATTTATACTTAATTGAATTAGAGGGAAATTTGACACTATAGGAAAATTAGAATATTGTGCTTTGTCCCTTCTTGTGGCTACTTTTTAATGAAAACTTTATTGATATAATAATTTACATACTATAATATTTACCCTTTAAACTGTACAACTCAGTGGTGTTTAGTCTAGTCACAGAATTGGGCAACTATCATGATTAAGTTCAGGACAGGTTCATCACTCTCAAAAGGAAACTTCATAGTCATTAGTAAGCACTTCTCAGTCACCCCTGCCCACATCTGGCAATCACTAATCTACTTTGTCTTTATGAATTTTCCTATTCTGAATATATCATAACAAAAGTACATGGCCTTTTGGCTCTGGCTTCTTTTACTTAGCATCATGTTTTCAAGGTTTATCTAGGTTGTACCATATCTATTCTTTTTTTTTTATTAAGTTATTACATGTGTCCTTATCCCCACATTACCCCCCATCCTTCCCCCACTCATGCCCTCACCCTCCTGTTGTCTGTGTCCATTGGTTAGGCCTATATGCTAGCATATAAGTCCTTTGGTTGATCTCTCCCCCTTACCCCCACCCTCCCCTACCTTCCCTCTGAGGTTTGATGGTCTGATTGATGCTTCTTGTCTCTGGATCTGTTTTTGTTCATCAGTTTACGTTGTTCATTATATTCCACAAATGAGTGAGATCATGTGATATTTATCTTTCTCTGACTGGCTTATTTCACTTGGCATAATGCTCTCCAGTTCCATCCATGCTGTTGCAAATGGTAAGAACTCCTTTTTTACCGCCACGTAGTATTCCATTGTGTAGATGTACCACATTTTTTAAATCCACTCATCTATTGAAGGGGACTTAGGCTGTTTCCAAATCTTAGCTATGGTGAATTGTGCTGCTATTCTATTCTTTATTCCATTTTATGATTGAATTATATTTCATTGTACTGGAATGGGTTTGTTTATCCATTCATCGGTTGATAAACATTCGTGTAGTTTCTTTTCTAGGCTGTTATGACTAGTATTTTAATGAACATTTATTTACATGTTTTTGTATGAATACATGCTTTTTATTATCTTGGACATATACCTAGGAATAGGAATGTTAGGTTATGACAACTCTATGATACCATTTGAGAAAGTACTAAATTATTTTGCCAAGTGGATGCTTCATTTTGCAATTATACCATCAATATGTGAGAGTTCCAATTTCTCTGTATCCTCTCTAATACTTATTATTGTTTGTCTTTTTTATTATAGCTATACTAGTGTGTGTGAAGTAGTATTTCATTGTGGTTTTTATTTGAATTTCCCTGATTCTGAGAATGTTGCGAATCTTTTCATGTGCTTATTAGTCATTGTTTGTTTTCTTTGGAGAAAATGTCTATAAAGAATTTTACCCATTTTTATTTTATTTTTTATATGTTTTTATTGAATTTTTTTAGAGAGAGAGGAAGGAAGGGATAGAAACAGCAATGATAGAGAAACATTAATTGGCTGCTTTATGCATACCCTTACTGGGGATCAAGCCTGTAACCCAGGCATGTGCCCTTATAGGGAATCACACTGGTGACCTCCTGGTTCCTGGATTGTTACTCAACTACTAAGCCACATTTGCTGGGCTACCCATTTTTAAATTGCATTGTCTTTTTGTTATTGAATTGTAAGAGTTATTTATATATTCTTTATCATATATATTAACGGTAAGTATTTTTCACATTTCATGAGTTATCTTTTAATTTTCTTCATGGAATACTTTGAACTACAAAGGTTTTTAATTTTGATAACATCCAAATTGTCTTATTTTTTTCTTTCATTTCCTGTGCTTTTGGTGTTTGATCTAAGAAACCATTGCCTAATTCAAAGTTTTGAAAATTTAGAACACTTTTCTTCTAAGAGTTTTATACTTTTAGTTCTACATTTAAGTCTTTGATTCATTTTGAGTTAATTTTTATGTAAAGTATAAGGTAAGGGTCCAACTTTATACCTTTTCATGTGAATATTCAATAATCCCAGCAGTATTTGTTGGAAATGCTTTTCTTTTTCTCATTGAATTATGTTGTCACCGTTGTTAAAATGAATTCACCATTAAAGTAAGAGTTCACATTTGGACACTTAATTCTGTTCCATTGCTCTATATATCTATCCTTCTTTGAGCAACAGCATGTCTTGATTAATGTAATTTGTAGTAAGTTATAAATCCTACTCCAACTTGTATGTTGAGCTTTTGGGACATGCAGATTAAGGCTTTCATCAAATTTGCAAAGATCTTTTCATTATTTATTAAGATATTTTTTCTGCCCCTTCCTTACTCTCTCTCCTCTTTTAATGTGCAACTTGAATTTATAATGTGCATGTTGGTAAAATTGATGACATCCCAGTTTTCTGAAGGTTTGTTCAGATTTCATTCTTTTTTTATTGCTCAGACTGAATAATTCTCATTGACCTATATTTGAATTTGTTGATTCTTTCTTCCACCAACCCAAATCTGTTATTGAGATACTCTAGTGAAAATCTTTTTAGGTATTACTCTTTTTAACTTCAGAATTTCTGTTTGGTTATTTCTTATATTCTTTCTCTTCATTGATATTCTATATTTGGAGATTGTTCTCATATTTTTCTTTAGTTCTTTAGACCTGCTTTCCTAAAGTTCTTTGACAATATTTTTAATAGCTATTATAAATATTTTCCTAGAAAGTTCAAAGTCTGGATTTCTCAGGGACAATCTCTATTGGCTCTTTATTTCTTGTGTATGGGCATACTTCTTTGGTCTTTGTATCTCATAATTTCTTATTGAGAGCCACATGTTTTTAATAATCTCTCTATATAAAAGCCCAGCTACCAGAATGGCAGAACACCCAGAATGGCCGGTGGCTATGATGCACACTGCAGCAGCCAACCAGCCTGATCTGGGTCCTGATTGCCCCCTGAACTCCCCCCCCCCCCCTTGCCAGTCAGCCTGGCTCCCAATCAGCCCCCAACAACCCTATCGGGAGTGGGCCTGGCCAGCCAAACACCTGCAGCACCTCCCCCCCGATGGGCCTCCATGGGGGTGGGCCTGCTGGACCCCATCCGTGCATGAATTCATGCACCAGGCCTCTAGTATATAATATAATGTGTCAACTCAAAAATTATTTTCCTCGCTTGCCCGTGGGCTTGTTGTTTTTCTGCTATTGTTTGTTTAGTGTCATTTCTGAACTAATTCTCTAAAGTCAGTATTCTTCATGGTGCACTGACACAGAAGCCTCTACTCAATAAGCTTGTGGATTTCTAGTGATCTCATTGAAATTTCCCTGAATCAGTATGTCTCTCTGATTTTGCCAAAAAACCCTGTGCATGTTGAGGAATGTCTTTAACATTCTTACAGGTTACACCTCTGCCTTAGCCTTCACTTTCTACTTGTGTAGATTCTCAAGGTCAACCAGAGGTAAATGAAGGGACTAGAGATGTCTCAAGTGTCCTTGGGTATTATGTACATGTGGCTTTCTTTAGATCCCTAGGATAAATAAGTTAACAAAGTTTTAAAGCCCCCAATGGACGTCTCATTCCCCAGCTTTTATACACACACACACACACACACACACACACACACACACACTAGAGGCCCGGTGCACGAAATTTATGCAAGAGGGGGGGTGTCCCTCAGCTCAGTCTGCACCTTCTCCAATCTGGGACCCGATGTCTAAATCAGCAGTCGGACATCCTTCTAACAATCCGGGACTGCTGGCTTCCAACCCCTTGCCTGCCTGACTGCCTGATTGCCCCTAATTGCTTCTTCCTGCCAGCCTAATCACCCCCTAATTGCTCCCCTGCCAGCCTGATCGACACCTAACTGCCCTCCCCTGCTCGCCCAGTTGCCCCTAACTACCTTCCCCTGCTGGCCCTGTCGCCCCCAACTGCCCTCCCCTGCTGGTCTGGTTGCCCCCAATTGCCCTCCCCTGATGGCCTTCTTGTGGTGGCCATCTTTTGACCACATGGGGGTGGCCATCTTGTGTAAGTGTGTGATGGTCAATTTGCATATTAGCTCTTTATTATATAGGATATATATATATATATATATATATATATATATATATATTATTGATTTCAGAGAAAAATGGAGAAGGAGACAGAGATAGAAACATCAATGATGAGAGAGAATTATTGATTGCTTGCCTCCTGAACATGCCCTACTGGGGGTTGAGCCTGCAACTCGGGCATATGCCCTGACTGAAATCTAACCATGACCTCCTGGTTCATAGGTCAATGCTCAACAACTGAGCCATGCCAGCTGAGCTCCAGATTTTCCACTTAAAGATTTTGGTTTGCCACTTGATTGCCACACTGTTACCTCTGTCTCAAGTACCTGAAATTTTAAACAATTGCAGCTCATCATTTTTGGAAAATTCCTCAGGGGAATTAGCTATTCCCACTGAGAAAACTCTGAGTCAGGAGGAATAAAGATAAGGCTTTTGCTTGGTCTTCTAGAGAGAATGGTCTTCAGTTGAAATAATGACATTTTCTGTAAATTGGGCTTTTTGGAAAGTTCAAACCCATACTTCCCTCTTTAGTGGCTGGTAGAGTGCCAGTTTTTCCGTCTACTGTGATCATGAGTCCATCGGATTTCAAGGCTATTGTAGAGCTGGAGAAAGTGGGATGGGAATAAGGCAAGGTAGCATACCACAAAACTCACCAAAATTCTTCAATTTTTCTTGAATTAAACACTTTTTGGATTCTTTAAGCCTTTGATTAATTTCACAGTTGTGAAAAAGTTGATTTTGAGCATTTTTGTTAGCATTCTCATTGATTTTATGAAAGAGTGAGTTTTTGGAGGTCCATACTCTCATCTGGAACTGCTTTTTCTAACTTTTAATCTTCCTATTAAAATTTCAGTGATAACTTATGCTGATATGAACCTATCTCTTTGTCTCAACTGGTCTCTTCAACTATAAGCTGCCACTTTCAATGTGAAAATAAAAAAAAAATGCTATAATTATAGATAATGCATGTAAAAATTTACCATGAATGAATGCCACAGGACTACATGATATCTTTTGTCTATGCAAATGTTATTTTAAAATGATGTCAAGGGCTGGTGTAGATCAGGGTTCAGAAAATTATGGCCTGAAGGTCAAATCTGGCTCAACACTTGTGAGTTTATTGGTTGCACTGGCAAAACCATATATTTAATTTACAATGACAATATAGTTGCGCTAAAAGAATGCAATATACATCGACATTATCAGATTAGACACTTTCCTGAGTTTACAGTAAAGCACTTGTTTAAAAATTATAAAGTCTATTTAATTACAGCAGAATTTGAAACCAAAGTTTGCTTAAGAGTGGTTCATTTGGTACCCAAGAAAAGGAAATAATTTATTGATGGTGAGTCAATGAAATTGCATTTTATTGCAACAGCCAAGAAGTGTGTTCAGAGAAAATAAAATAGTATAATATTAACCATTCAGCAACATCAGCTGCTTGAAGAGTTGACATTGGAAGCAATATCAATAGTCAGTTAAAAATAGGACAGCCTGGCCAGTGTGACTCAGTAGTTGAGCATTGGCCCATGAATCAGGAGGTCAAAATTAAACATATTTTTATTGATTTCAGAGAGGAAGGGAAGGGGAGAGATATATAGAAACATCAATGATGAGAGAGCATCATTGATCAGCTGCCTCTTGCATGACTCCTACTGGAATCAAGCCTACAACTTGGGCATATGCCTTGACTGAGAATTGAACTGAGACCTCCTGGTTCACAGGTTGACACTCAACCACTGAGCCATGCCAGTTGGGCAGGAGGTCAGAACTCAATTCCAAGTCAAGGTATATGCCTGAGTTGCAGGCTCCATCCCCAGAAGGGGACATGCAGGAGACAGCAGATCAGTGATTTTCTGTCATCATTGATGTTTTTATCTCTCCCTCTCCCTTCCTCTCTGAAATCAATAAAACATGTTAACTTTAAAATTTAACAATAAAAGATAGGACAAATTATTTTGAGTAGTTCCCTTGGCTTCTTATGAGACAACAAATGTGATTGATAATGTCTAGTTAGTTATTTATTAAATGAACCAGTACTGAGTTTGAAGCAACTGAAAAATTACCCTCCTGAATACTCTCCATGACACAACTACCTGTAAAAATATATTCAAAAAAGTTGGGAAAACACTAATTTAGCACAATCTGAAGTGGAATCTGCTAAGATGTATTACAGATGATAGTGGTAAAATACATGCGGAGTAAAAATAATGTCTACTTAGACAAATTTATAAAACGTGCAAGGTGTGAGGTGTGCAAAGACTGGTTATTTATTGTATTATTCATTAGCAGATTTTTTTGTAGAAAATAACTAAATTTATCATAAATTATTCAGCTAATAGTGTCAGTGGTAAACTTCATTTGCTCTCGTGGACTTCACCATTGTCAGTTCTATGAATTTTAGTCATAAGTAGAAGATGCATATCCTGACTTGCCCTACCAC
The DNA here is from genome assembly GCF_028538775.1 of Myotis yumanensis. Classification (NCBI taxonomy): domain Eukaryota; kingdom Metazoa; phylum Chordata; class Mammalia; order Chiroptera; family Vespertilionidae; genus Myotis; species Myotis yumanensis. The sequence continues at coordinate 21,944,709 of NW_027223754.1, forward strand.
AAAGCAGTTTAAGACTTTAGCAGTGGTTAAGATTTATTGTGATCTTTTGGATTCTGGGACAAGACTGAAATTTTTCTGAAAGAAAACTTCTATCAGTCACTATTATTGAATACTAAATGGCTTCAAAACAGCATTCACTGCAGGTTTCATAACTTTTCCTAATGAAATTAACACAAAATTGAAAGACAAAACAGAGCTTATATGTGGAACTTATCCTATGATAAAGTCGCTAGAATGACAATTACTCTTCTTTCAATCACAAGTAATGTCAAGCCTTTTTAAAAATATATTTTTTATTGATTTCAGAGAGGAAGGGAGAGGGAGAGAGAGATAGAAACATCAATGATGAGAGAGAATCATTGATCGGCTGCCTCCTATATGCCCCATACTGGGGATTAAACCCACAACCCAGGCATATGCCCTGACCTGAATCGAACTGTGACATCCTAGTTCCTAGGTGGAACTCAACCACTGAGCCACACTGGCAGGGCAATGGCAAACTTTTTTATACATTTCCCATGATGTCAAAAGTTAAAACAAAGTGAGATCATTATTTCCACACAAATTTATAGTGTGGAACAGCATTGTGTATTTTTTTGGACCTTGATGCAAGTGCAAAGGAAATTTCTATATTTGTAAGTTCATATAACTGCAATTGAGGGTTGTCCACCTTACATTGCAAGTGATCAATCTGCTGTATAATGACATGCTAAAAGCAACTATCAAGAGAAGACTCTAACAGGATTCTAGAAATGCCTTCTATGTCATGAATAAGCTCAATTACAATCATATGCTCATGGAGTATTATCAATATTTGGAAGTACCTATCTGTGTGAAAAGACATTTTCAAAGATGATATATGTTAAATCACATTAAGGTCAGCATTAACATATGAACCTTTGCAATTGATTTTCATTATAGAGAACACTAAATTTAAATTCCAATTAAGCAAAATTCCTTTTAAAATTCCTTCCTTTTCATTAGTATTTCTGTAATACAAAAATTATACTTATTATTAATACATTTTGAGTATCCTCAATGAAAAATTGTGAAAATATATTCTCTCTAGTTATAGAATGACCTACATAATAATAGTTTTGCCTCTTGGCCTGCAAAGCTTAATACATTTTTACAATATAGACCTCAAAGAAAAAAATTGTCAGTTCTGTTTTATATAGTTAATGTTGACCCATATCACATCAGATGTCTGGAAATAATGGATAAAAATAGGTAAAGATTATTTTTAGATAATTTTGTAAAAGTGATTATCCTCATTCAAACTATTACTAAAAGTTTTGAGTTTAGCTTAAAAGGGTCTTAAAGAACTTGGACAAGTAGAGGTGAATAGAGTGCCCACATAAAGAAGAATTGATTCTTCAATTACATAATCTCAATTTTCCACTGAAACCAAAAAAGTATATGTGACAAAGGAATCAAAGAGCAGAATAAAATAATCATTAAAACACCTGAAATTTGGTGTGGTTACTGTTAGACTTTTGTCCTAGAATTCTGAGTGAAAGAGAATGGGTTCCTGTCAGGTGGTCAAATGGAAGAGGCTGGGAGAAGATTTCACAGAACATGTACTTTCTTTACTTTTTCATGGAATGATGAGAGCTGAGGCAGAACTTGGAATTTGTTTCCATGGAGGTTTTGATATTGATGAGAAAGAGATGGTAGGAAAGCATTTGCATTCTTGCAGAATAGCCAAGAAACTTCTCACCAGAAAGGAAAAGTATTATTTATATTTGTATTAAGTATCTGTATAATTGCATACAGATGCCAGTATATTCTGACCTTAACTGAAAACCTTGACAATGCACTGTCTTCCTTTTGATCTACAAGGGCAGTAAAGAGGTAGATGCATGAACTTCTACCCTCTGGATGACTAGTGGTAGATCCTGTGGTGATATTGTCCCTGATATGAGACATAGCAAGAAAGGTCAAACTCAACACTAACCTGTCAGCCTGCACAATGGTTCATGGCACAGGATATATTTAGATGACAGAGGAATTTTATTGCCAAAAGGAGTGTGTGTGTGTGTGTGTGTGTGTTGGTGATTTTTATTTTATTTTTTAAATCTCACCTGAGGATATGTTTTTATTTATTTTTAGAGAGAAAGGAAGGGGCAGAGAGAGAGTGAGAAACACTGATCAGTTACCTCCTATACACACGCTGACCTGACCTGGACTGAACTCCCAACCTAGGTATGTGCCCAGACCAAGAATCAAACCTGCAACCTTTTGGTGTACAGGATGGCAGTCCATCCAACTACTAGTAAGTCACCTGGCTAGAGCTGGTGGTGATTTTCAAATTATTGGAATGTTCCCAGCAAGTTTGGAGAATCATATTTATATTCTCATATCCTTATATTCTCTCTCTCTCTCTCTCTCTCTATTTCTCTCTCTCTCTCTTTCTCCTCTCTCCTCTCCTCTCCTCTCCTCTTCCTTCTCTCCTCTCCTTCTTCCTCTCCCCCTCCCTCTCCCTCTCATTCTCCCCCTCCCTCTCCCTCTCCCTCTCCCTTTCCTTCTCTCCAACAAATGACTAAAACTAAGTAAACAATATTAGAAAGGCAGTAAGTGACTTCTGAAAATTCCTTCTGGAGCTGAATTAGTAGGGGTAAGAGATGAGTCATTTAGATGGTTTCTTTTTTTTAAATTTAATTGATTTTTTACAGAGAGGAAGGGAGAGGGATAAAGAGTTAGAAACATCGATGAGAGAGAAGCATCAATCAGGTGTCTCCTGCACACCCCCTACTGGGGATGTGCCTGCAACCAAGGTACATGCCCTTGACTGGAATCGAACCTGGGACTCTTCAGTCCCCAGGCTGATGCTCTATCCAGTGAGCCTAACCAGCTAGGGATAGATGGTTTCTTGATGGGAACAGCCTCAGCTTCAAGAAATTCAGTTATTCATGTCACCTCTATAGTCACACATAAGTCAAGGACTTGATGTTCAGCAGAAAGTTAATGCCAAATTAGAGGTGAACAGAATAGTATGAACATTCTACTTATTTTCTTTTGTTCTGATTCATCTTTAATTTAAAGAGCTAAGGTGCAGGAAACATCTATGTAAGAGCGCTTGTGACCTTCCTGCCTTATTAAGGCTGTCTCACCCTGGGACTCTTATCTCTCACTAAAAATCCTGGCTCTTACCTTTCATCCCTAATAACAGCCTTATTTTAATCACTTTTTCTTGTTAAAGAACGCTAACCACAATCTTTTCCCTCCCACCAGAGACCCCTAACTCTAACTTTTCACCTTTAATTAAGGCACACCACTTTTTAAAAATAGCCATCATGTAACACATGGAGCAGAAGGAGGGCTCCATGTCATGAGTGATCCCAAGTGGCTTCCATCTCCATTATCTCCATTGCTTCTTGACAGGTCGCTGGTGCTAAGTAAAATGTTATAATACTCAGGATGCCTTTATTCAACAGGCTTCCTTCCAGTGATGGCTTCCAGATGGGAGGAAATTTTAAAAGTCTGTGGCCCTCAACACATCATTAGGTCCTTCCAATGTTTCAAAAAATCTGTAATCACCAGCACACTAACAATTTGTCTCCATTTTGACATTCAGCCACAGGTATTTCAGGGAATTAAAGAAGGTGAATAAGAAAACTTTACAAATAACTTTCTATTTTTAGTGGGGGGAATCTAATAATATTCAGGGACCCTGGAATTATTTTTATTTCCTCTGCACAATTTATTCCCTTCCCATTTGACACCCCTCCCTTTATCTGACACACATGCAGACACACACATGTGGACACTCACACCAGTGGCATTTTGATGGGTGCTAGTTTTTCCCGGTCCTAATTTCTTTTGGTGAGCTATTTCTGGTAATTGCCCTGGCCAACCCTTTCACCCCACTGCATAAGGAAAGCATTTTTGTCATGCTAATCTCTGACCCAGGCTTAATCCCATAAAACCTTAGAGACATTATATCAGTATAGTAAAAATATGAGCTAGTTTTCAGATATTTCAAATTTCTGTTTCCCACCTCTATATCCCACCAAAAAAAGCAAAAGAAAATCTTTTGTTTGAAATTTGCATTTGTTTCCAGAGTGTACTTTTAGGGTAAAAGTGTGAGAGTAACTTATGTCATTGTTCAGATCCCAGTCCATAGAGTAACTTCTATGTTCACCATGTCATTTGGTATTCAGAAGTTGTTGGGTGGGAAAGAGTATCTAAAAATGCAACTTCATGCTGTAAAGATTGGCTGAGGGAATTGTTTCCAATTAGATGTGAGGCTTGCCCTATGCCCTAGGGCCTAGGCTCTTCTGCTCAGGGCACAAACTCCAGTCTTTATGAAAGGCACCTGCTGCTTGAGGTCATGCCTCATTTGTCCTCACATTGTAGGAAATCCCAAATGCAATATCCATAAAATAGAAAGGGCTTTAAATGAGGATCCATCTGGGGAATGGGTGAGGAAGAGGGAAGTTGTGTGTGTGTGTGTGTGTGTGTGTGTGTGTGTGTGTCTGTGTGTGTGTGATCTTTCTCATTGATCCCCCATCTGGTAACAATTTAAGTTCATAGATGCCTCTATGCATGTTTTCACAGAATATACTCTGCAAAAAATTGTCAGTTTATACTCAACAGAAATAAAGCAAAACTTTGCAGAGATGCTCAAATGGGAGCTCAGATGTCATCTCTTAGAAACACCACCCTATTTTTGCCTTTACCTGGGCTAGAGCCACTCTGACCTTGGGTCTAACTTCCAAGCAAAGGGGTGGAAAAAATTCTTTGCAGGGATTTTGAATTGTAAACATTGAAAACAGAGGCCATGGCTTTGATAGACTCCATCTGTAAAGCAGCACTGAAAGGCAAACAGAACACTCTTCACAGCTGATTTGGTTTACCCAAGAACACAGTTTACATTCTCCTGTGTAGACATTCATAATATCACACTGAATACAAAGATACCTTGAATTTTGGTATCTTAAAAATAACATTTATAATTTAAAAATAATCACACCTACCATCTTTCCTATTGAAGTTTATGATTCCATCATGGCTCTTCAAAAGTCTTTGCATATGCAAAGAATCAGGAGAGAGGGACCAGAAGGAGGGTGGAAGATATAATTCACTGGGACCTGCTTCTCTTACAATATACAGGCTCTGGCCACCCAACTGTTTTTTCTTCCAGTGAACACCAGCCAAACTCATCTACATACATAGAGATGTGCACAGGTTTCTGAGAGCACCATAAAAAGTTTTCAGGGCATAGAATTTCAAGTTTTATTCTTCCTTCCCCTTTCTTCCTCCTTCCCTAGGAGCTCTTTATATGAGCAGGGAAAAGTGTCCCCATTCTAGCAGTGGAGTGGCCAGTTGAGTACCAAAAGCCTCCTGTCCTGAGAAAACCAGAAGAGTCAGTCACCCCAGCCGCCCCACAAGGATGTCCTATTCCCCTCCTCTCCTGAGATTTTCACACATGGCAACCGAAAGGGCATGGTGCTCTAGAGACAGCCACGCTGCCCTCAGTGTAGGTCATGTCCCATGAGATTCCAAGGCAGGTTATCTCTCATTTTACCCAGCAAAGGAGTCTCAGCATGGATTTCTGGTCAAGCTGGAGAGAGGCACTGAGCCTAGGGCAGAGTTTCCCTTTCTAATGGAGAAAGGAAGAGACCGCAGAGGCCTTGCTAACGGGGAAGGTGGGTCGTGCTCTCTGCCTTCTGTAGATTCTCTGTGGTCCTGAAAGTTTCTCAGAGCTCCCAGGAGCCCCTTTTCACTTGCTCATACACAGGTTCCTGGGGGGAATGGCCTGTAAAGTATTATACTTTTTTAAAACCATAAGTTTCTCTCCAAGGTAAAAATAATGCCGTGTAATGAGTAAATGGCAACCAGGTGAAACCATAAATATAAAATAGGAATGTGGCCATAAAAGCTCAGATTCTGAAATCTGACTATACTATGTGTGTATGTGTGTAGGGATACATGTATATGTGTGTAAGATTTAGAAAGAGGGGCAGGAGGGAGAGAGAGAAAATGATCAGGATGGAGTAGGAAGCACTAATTATACAACTTGCCCTCACACTTCCAAATTTTAGGTGATTTCCTTTTTCTCGATTCACAAAAGGTGGTGGCCAGAATTGAGATAAATGAGTATTTTCATGTTGAGAACAGACTGAATAGCCTTGTCACTAAATACAAAGTCATTGGAAAGAGTACAGTTGCAGCCTTCAAGATACAAAATCCTCAGTAGCATCAAAGACATCCTGAGACTAAGGATTTTTCCCAAAGATTGAACCAAGGAGGCCATGGAAACTCCTGGACACAGGGACACATTCCTCCTTTCCCCCAACCCTCAGCCAAGGGACTTGTCATTTTCTCTATGCTAAGACTTTGCGAAACTTGTTAATTTTATTTAACTCAAGTCTTGAGCAAAAGATATATTTTTCTGCGCCCAGGCCAGAAAACCCTCTGCTAAGAATTTACGAGCAGCCAATGGGGTTTTAAGGTTTCAAATGGAATGGTCACAAGCCAGGATTTGCAATCACATCCAAAAATGAGGCCTGTAAAATAAAAAATAAAAAACACACAAAAACATAGGTAACTTTTGAACTTTCTAATAGGAATTGTGGGCAGTGGAGGATCTCACCCATTGGCTGATCATTTTCAAGAATAATCAGAGTCAAGTCTGTAAGCTGGAGGAAACAATGACCCAGCACTGAAACCTAGCCACCTTCTTAATAGAGGCTTTTCTGCATGGTTTACAATTGTAAACCAAAGGCACATTGTCCTTCATTTATATTCCCCTTTAAGTGGTAGAATTGATACAAGGTAAGTTACTATGGACATGGCAGAATAATTCTCTTCAAAATAGTTCCACGAAGCTTAAAGGAAAGAGCCTGCCATCCTCTGCTGGGACGTGTTCAAATGTGTGCTCATAGCACATTGGCTTCCTGCAGGAAGGTCGCTAAAGAAAGGCAGTCATCCACAAAGACAGCTGCAGGCTTCATTCACACGCTGCTCTGCACATCCACAAGTGTCCTGGCTCTAAGAGCTGTTCTCTCCCACCACACGTGACCTATCAGCTTTCAGAGGTGGAGGTCAGAGACATGACTAAGGATAGTTCAAGGCTCAAAGCCTCTTGGACGATGCCAGATGGAAGCACCATGCATTGCTTCTACAATAAGAAGTCTATCTTGTAATCAGTAAACCAACCCACCTTTCTCCCACAGATGTTCTACCGAGGGCCTTCTCAGATAGTTCCCACTGTGTTCCTTGCTGGGATATCTGACATGGAAAGCCCCCTCACCTGGGAAGCTTCTACCTGTGGTCAGGATGTGGCTTTTCTCTTTTGTTCTGAATGACCTGGATGGTGCTGTGTGGCTACCTTTTCCTCCCATAGCGCCAGCCTTTATGTTATAATCCCTGTTTCCAAGTTCTGAGACTGCTAATACTGCACATTCTCATAGATGATTTATTAGTCTCTTTAGGAAGGTATATTTCTGCAAGGATCATGTCATTTGCAAGACATATGGCAGGAGGGAGCTTTAGTTAAGGCATGGTGAACTAAATTACATCAGGTTTTGCTTTGGCAAGGACACCAGATGGATGCCTTTGTGATGAAGTGGGTCTCCTCCAGCCTTTTCTTTTACGAAGGTCTCCAACAGGTGTTTCCTCTGAGGCATATCTGTTTTCCATAACATCAGAAGGAAAAAAGAAATGAATGAAGAATGAAGAAAGCTGTCTGTGACAGCTTGTGTACATAGATCTTGCTTTTATTATGAAAGGAAAGTGTATAGTGAATGATTTGCTATTCTGAGTCAAGTTAAAATATGCTTTGGAGAAGAATATCTTCCATTTGCCAAAAGGGCATTTAATTTTCAGATTAAAGACTCTTCATTCATTATGGGCAGGATGGGGGGTGGGAGGGTTGAGGAGGAGAAGTGTGGAAAAGCTGAAGAAAGTGACCAGAAGGAAAGTAGTGCTGAGGGCAGTGTGTGGGAAGCCACCTCCCTAAAGGGAACTTGGTACGTTATTTCAGCATCGGAGGGAAGGTGTTTATGAAACTACACATGGAGAGAAAATAAGGTTCTATGAATGAGTAGTAACATAGTCAGTTCTCCAAATTCTGATGAGCATCAAAACCATACTTGGGCTCTAGCTGTGTTGCCTTTAACAACCTTGGCATAAAGCCATCACCATGGTTCTGTCTGGTACCATTAAGAGAACCTGTGTGGGGAAGCCTGGGGAGGGGAGGGGATAGGTGGAGGGGGTCAATGGGGGAGAAAAGTGGGACATATGTAATACTTTCAACAATAAAGATAAAGTCAGAAAAAGAAAGAGAGAGAGAGAGAGAGAGAGAGAGAGAGAGAGAACGAACGCCTGTGTGGCCCTTAGGATTCTGGGTTGGGGCTCATGACTTAGGGTTATTTAAACCCATCAAAAGGTATGTTAATTCAAATGAACAAGGTAACCCATTCTGACCAAGCTGACTTTGAGGCTTACATCACAACATCTTCTGGCTAGGTAAATGACTAGAAGGTTATAAGTAGGTCTTAAATGGAGGGGGAAATAAGGATTGAACCTAGGCCTTGGCTGGTCTCATTAACAATTAGCCTCTATACTTTTCCAAACCCTTTGGCAGTGCCCCAATCCTCCCACTCCAGCTTCTCCATCTGGGTCTTCTCTCTGTCCAATCACTTTAGATATGATGCCTCAATCTCAGTTTACCTGAGTTATTTTGTCTGAAAGAAATATGACTTAAGATAGCAATTTAGAAACTAACCTGGTAAAAAGAGAAAATAAATGGCTTGTCATTTTGTTGGAGTCTGAGACTTTGGGCCAGGTGTTGAATTATAAGCTAAATTAATTCACAGGGAGAACCCCTAACCCTTCAGCACAGAGAGAAATCAGTTGTATTATTCCCAGGATGTACAGTAAAACCTCACAGGAGAATTCTGTCATAAGCTATTGATTACCAGGGTAGAACCTATAGCATAAGACAGTATAGTGTATCTCAAAAGGGGTTTTAAGGGATAGTAAAATATATTTTTAAATATAATGAAATAAGTGAGTACATAAGTAACTGTAAAAGTTTTTTTGGTGAAATAAGTGCATGAAACACTGTTTTTACAGAAACTTTAAAGGATTTTACTTTTGCAAAGCTTTTCAGAACCTTCATACGCTAAAGTGTAGTGTGGATCTCAAAGAGGCGATAGTTTACTCAAAATTTATTGGACTACAGAACACAGTTCCTTAGAGCTTCTCCTGTTACTGATATTCCACAGAACATGTTTTCTAGAAAAGGCATTTGTGTTAAGATAGGATGGACTTATGATGCTGTGGTAGCAATTAATGAAATCCCAGTGGCTTAGCACAACAAGTGTGTATTTCTTGTTCATGTTGCATGTCCAACTCAGGTCAAGCGGGCCAGGCACTCTCTTCCACACAGTCACTCATGTACTCAGGCTGGTCATCTCTATGGCAGGTTAGGGGAGAGCCTGAGAATAGCATGGGGGCTTTCACTGTGTCGGCCATCACTTCTCACATTTCACTGGCCAAAACAGGTCATGTGGCCCCTTCCCAAGGCCTATATCCTAAGGAAGGAAAGAATTGGATATTGTGAGCCCCAGTAATCTCAACCTCAGCATTATATTCAAATGCTAGCTTTATAATTTGTTAGCTCTGTGTCTTTTATCCATAAAATAAAGGGTGTTCTTTAAAATCTCTGGCAGAGACAGAAATGGTCGTCAAATATTTCAATTGCTTCCCACATTCCTAAACCCCCTTAAAGTTAGCAGGAGCCATGTGACTAGTTCTGGCCAATGAAATATGAGCAGCAGTGATGTATGCCACTTTGGGCCACAGCGTAAATACCTGGGCTTGATTCTCCAGTTCCTTTCTCTTCCCTTGCTTTAATGACTGAGGAGGATATATGTGCCAAGTGTGTCACCTTAAGATGGTAGAGCCTCTGTCACCTTAAGACTCTGAATGATTGTGTGGAGCAGACCCATCTGTTCAACTGAGTTATTATAGGTAAGAAATAACCAGTGTTGCATTAAGCCCCTGGTATTTTGATGTTGTTTCTGCATACTATTCCTAGATTCTCTTGACTTAAATGGGTCCTTTTGAATATTTTATGTGATTTTAAGAGTTTCTTTTATTCTCTAACAAGCAAATATTCATTCCTTAGGATGTGAGTGAAATTTTTCAAAAGATTGTCTAACCCTTTTTAGTGATTGAATATTTTATATGATAAACATTGCGCCTAATGGAAGTATGGGGTGATCACGTGGAGGGCTTTGCCAAGATCTAGATCAAGATTAGAGCAGAGTCTAGTCAAATGCGGGTCAGTGATGGAAGCTGTAAATAATGCAAAATGCATTTTATCAGAAAGGATGTTTCAACAGAGACCCATAGGAAAGGCGTCAAAAGGAGAGGGGAGGAAAACTGACTAAGGAGAGAGATGCTACCCATGCCTTGATCTCACAGAGTTTAAAATTTTATGTTCAAGTTCCCAAAACACCTCTCATGATTTCCCCTAAGCAATAGTATCATTATGATACTACTAGAGGCCTGGTGCACAAAATTCATGCATGGGAAGGGTGTCCCTCAACCCGACCTGATCCAAAGCCTCCACGGAGGGTGCAGATCAGGCCCTGCCTCTCTCTCTCTCTAGGCCTCGCCAGCAGCCATGGTGGCTGCAGATCAGGCCCCACCTCTCTCTCCAGGCCTCTCTCCAGATCTGATCCACAGCCGCCTTGGCGGCAGTGAGGTTGTTACACCTCTGGCCTGGTCCCAGGCTGGAGGCATAACGACTTCACCTTGCCTGTCTCCCCCATCCACTCCCCCTGACACCCTGCCCACCTGCCAGCTGCCAGTCTTGCTGTGATAGGAGCCTGTGGGCCATGGGGGAGGGACCAAGAGGTGCTCCATGCACTTCCTGGTGACCGTTTGGTCATTTTGGTTGTTACAGCCATTGGCCTTTTATTATGTAGATTGCTTAGGGGAAAATTAAGAGTAGAAATAACTACCTTCAAAGCATATATAAACTAAGGTAAAAGAACTGATGTGTCTTTTAAACACACAGAGATACACACACACACACATGCACACACCACAAAATCCTTGTGACTTTTGCAAAATTATATAGTAGTTCTTGAGCTATGATGTAGTCTGGACATTCAGCTCCTGGTGTCCTGTTCTGGAGTGTCAGAGACCAGAGGTTATTCTTCACTTTGGGCTCAAGGTTCTAATTAATTTCACATCTTGGCCATGTTTCACCAGAGCCCCATGTGGCCTCAGGCTAACTCTCCATTCTTCTTATTTAGGAGTTTTCTCAACAAAGATTCTGACTATCTTGATAGCAGCGGCATGTTTTACTGGTGCAAAGCAACCCATTTGGATAAGGTGATTCTGGTAGGTGATCTTGCACCAATTCTCAAATAAAATATAGTTTCTCTTAGGGTAAATAATACCCTTCCACTAGTTATAAGTACCTGCCTTTTCTCTTTGTAAACTATGAATTTTGGAGGAAAAACACATACTTCACCAGCCAGATGAATGGTTTGCAGGGCAACAGATGTGATATTTGACAAAGACTATGTGTATAAAATCCTGGGATTTAAAACAATTAGATTCTTCAGCTACTTCTTCTCCCCTTTAACAGTTTCACTGAGTCAGTTATTCAGAATAATGTTCTCTTGAAACTTTACTGTTTTGCTAGTAAATCTAATTAATTTAAATGCACAAGGAAACTCCTTATTTACAAAAACTCTGCAGTCTTTCCTTTTTATAAAATAACTAGAGGTCCGGTGCAGAAAATTTGTGCACTCAGTGGGTGGTCCCTCAGCCCAGGCTGCACGCTCTCGCAGTCTGGGAGCCCTCAGGAGATGTCCAACTGATGGCTTAGGCCCGCTGTCCCCATCCACAAGCCTAAGCCATCAGTCGGACATCCTTAGTGCTGCCACAGAGGCAGGAGAGGCTCCCGCCACTGCCGCTGCGCTAGCCAGCCAAGAGCCCGGCTTCTGGCTGAGCTGTGCTCCCCGGTGGGAGCACACTGACCACCAGGCGGCAGCTCCTGCATTGAGCATCTGCCCTCTGGTGGTCAGTGCGTGTCATAGCAACCAGTCGTTTTGCTGTTCAGTTGATTTGCATATTAGCCTTTTATTATATAGGATAAACATTTTCCTGATCTATTGGTTTTAAAGTTTGAATTTTCTATAGTAGTTTTTCTTAAAGCTGGCTATATTTATATGTAACATGTAAGCCAAGCATGCATCTCCTAGATGCCTGCCCCCTACAACTTGGGTGAATCCTTATAGATATTAGAATCCTGTCTCTGTCCTCTCAAGTTAATGAACTCTGCTCACTGAAATGCCAGCAACTAAAATTTAAAAAGCCTTGTATCCTAATGCAGGCTCTGAAACCTGCTTTCTGGATCTCCATCTATTCTCATTTTTCAGAATTAGAAACTCAAGTATAATCTCAGTAGTTGATAAATTTAACTAATAAAAGGGATTTGCTTGCATGTTGTATGATCCCTATATAATATTTTCAACTATGACTAATTGACATTTATGCATTTTTTTGCTTTCCAAAAGTAGTTCAGTTTGCTTTTTTTCCATTACACACACACACACACACACACACACACACACACTCCTTGTGCTAGTGTCCTGACATAATATATCTCAATTTTTGTAAAAGCATGATCAGTCATTTGATCAGAAGCACAAAATTGTTAGAGCTGTCATATCAGCAAGTAGATTATTAGGGTTACTAAAACTCACTATTTTAGCAATTAGGTCTTATTCTAAACCCAGCAAAATAAACACCTTTTGAACAGGCAGCCAAACATGTTTTCAGTGGGAGGGAAATTTTTGGAAAGGTTGGGAAGTTGCTTGCAGATGGAGGTATCCAAGAGAAACGGAAATAGAAGATGTTTTATCAGAACGTACTTATGAAACATGCAAACAGATTTATTTCTATGATAGCTATCTTCTTTATGACACTTGGTATGGAATATAGGTCAGAACACCAACTTGAGTCTTTGGTAAATATAGAAGGGCTTCTAGTTTAAGAAATTGTAAGGGTTTTGAAACGTGTGACCCTATAGGAGAAATGTCCAGATTGAAAAATCCAGGGAGTCTCTGAGCTAGGTTTAGTTTCCAGAAGGGTCAAGTGGAAGTGGTTGCTTTAAGTTATTTTGAACAAATAGTGCATGCTTTCCTTCCCCCAAAAGCCACCAACTTTCTTAACCAGAAGACAGTTTTGTGCCACAGTTTCTTGGGGAAATTGCCTCTCTAGCTGTGCCTATTAATGCACTCTGCCATGTATCTTGCTTCTAATTGTTTAGTTTGACTTAGAAGAGCAATGGTTGAACTATAGACATGTTGCATTAAATACTGTTAGAGGCTTCATTATTCAAGGTAAAACTAATTGGTTTAGCTTGAGATGATTATTTAATAGATTTGGTTAAGATTGATATCACTCTTTAGGAAGACTTTCCAGACTAGTAGCTTGATTTCCCCTCATAGGGGGATTGCTTTTGGAAAGAGAGTATGTCTTATTATATGCTAATTTGACAGTTTCTAATTGTTGAGATGTCAGTTGTTACTTATTTATCCTGTTAGATTTCATCAGCCCCTGTTTCACAGAAGCTTGTCATTTAACCCAGCTACGGACTGGCATGAGGGAGTATTTGAAATATTTCTAGTCTTCAAGTGCTCAGGCATGTAAAACACACTAACACATGACATGCTTTTAAATATATTTAACTTGTTGTCCGTCATCTTCCAAAAGTTCTCCTCTGAAAATATAGGAATTCCCCACGATTCACAGTTGATCAATAATTATTGAACAACAGTTAATGAGTCGAACACTGTACTTTCAATATATAATTTAGTTTCTACAGCAGGATTAATTTCTATTTATTTTTAAACCACTTAAACTTAAAGTCAGAGAGATTAAGTACTCCGTTCATACTCATACCACTAATGGCAAAACCAAAATACCAAACCAGATCCAGGGCATGCTCAACTTCATCCCACCTCCATGAGAGGAGACCGTGACTCATTTCCTGAAAGATATCACAGAAAAGCTTGAAATAAATTTCCTTCAGGAATGCCATTCCTTTTTTTAAAAAGTTACACTTATTACTTTTTAAAGTCTCTATGGATGTAAGGAAACTCTTACCTAAGTCTTCATCATGTATATTACTTTATTTTCAAATTAGAGCTATAGGAGAGATATTAATAGCTGGCAATCTAATAATGGTATGAGACATATTCAAATGTTTGGAATCAAATGGAATTTTTATAGTTTCTAATTTCTTGTGCACTTCCCATGAGTAATTTTCTCAACTCTGCAAAGAGTCTATTGAATCAGCTCAATTTTTATAAAAACATGATCAATCATTTCATCAAAAGCACAAGATTGTCAGAGCTGCCACATCAACTAGAGACTGTTAGGATTGCTGAAACCCACCATGTTAGCAATAGTCTTATTCTAATCTAAGAAAAATTGTTATTACATTTAAATACTAGGTTGAACCACGTAAAATTGCTGATATTCAACCATTCTTGACCCATAAAAAGGGAATTTCATATGGTTCAAACTAATATGTATTTTTATATGTATAAAAATCCACTGAAAACCTCAAGATGTTGGGCAACTTGATGTAATTTTCAGGGCTCACTGGAAGACATAAGTTTAGCAAAGGAATTTGGAATGTTTTAGTTTATCATTGAATCTTGTTATAGCACATATAAGCCTCAACACATATAATGAAAATAAGGTATTTTCCCCATTTGGTTCAGTAATTTCACATTGAATTGAGGAATGATGCTGCTCTCAGTTTAATTGATGCACTCTAGGCTAATAGAAAACTTAAAAGGGGGAAATAAGAAGGAACGCCACAAAAAGATCAAAGTATAATTGTCCCACCGTGAATAAGTTCCATTTTTTATGAGCTGTTTGCAAAATTCTGTTATCCTTATGAGGTACTCCTGTGGATGGACCTCAAAGACTTTGGGTGAGGGGATGGAACCCACTTTGTTGTTTCTAAAAATGACTACATTCTGACATGCTTATGCTTAGAAACGAACTGACAAGTCAAAACTTGAGTTTCGGAACCACATTGTGGCTTGTATCTTTGGAGATGCCCACTCAACACTGATGGGGCTTCAGAATTTTGTAATGCCCTTGAGGGCTAGCAACTATCCTCGGCAGGAGCTGAAGGACATTGTGTTCATCGGGTCTCTGGAATACATGCAGAGAGAATGGCGATTTCTCCGGAATTTTCCCCAGATTTACATTTTGCCTGTAAGTACCATATAAGGGCTAGTAAATATTTAGAATGGTAATAAATAGTACTACTACTACTAGTAGTAGTACTACTACTGCTAGCTTGCAGTCATATAGTGGTACCAGAAACTGTTCTATGCATTTTACATATATTAACTCATTTAACCCTAAAAATACCTCTCTGAGGTAGATTTTTTTAAAGATGTTGAACTTTAGGCATGGAGAAAGTAAGTAACCTGTCCAAGTGGTAGGACTAGGAATTAAATTCAGACATTATGCTCAGGAGCCACCATGCTTAATGTTGATAACCATGTTTTATAGTCTTTATATAAATAAGAGTTTCTCTGCATTTCTGAGCCTGATTCTGAGTTAATGGCTAAAGCCAAGCTGATAGTGGCCAATCTTTATGCTCCAACTTTCTCATCCATTCTGGAGACACATCTTTTCTAAAACATGTAATGCCACATGGTCCCTGATAGATATATGAAAAGGAGGAGTTAGGTTTACATTTCTGAGAAATAGGTCAGTTATGCATGTGGTATTATGGTTATAATTGTATTTACTCTGAACCCTCATAGGTCTGTATCCTATTATATGCAACCATTTCTTTAGATTTAAAGAAAACACATTATATGTCGCATGAAATGCACCAAAGTATTTGATTTTTATGCAAGAATGCTGGTGATGTTTAAGGAATATTTTTCAAACTTCAAAAATTGTTCTCCCAAGAATTTCATTTGTTGTTTTTTTTAAAGTCACCGTAAGTTTCTCCTCACCACCCCCTTAGATTAGTTCAAAGAAAGGATAAAAAAACAATGATCAGAATTCTTCCAATCCAACTAATATTAGAAATTACCAATATTTGAGTCCAAGGTACCTGAAGGTGGGATCACATCTATTCCTATTCTTTTTTTCATCAAAGAAAAAAAGCAACCACCACTTTGCTAGTTAATCTGGAACTGGCAAGTGGGGTCAGCTACAAGTGAAATTGTGAGGATAGAAAATTTGTCTTTAGATCCATAACTTCTCCTTTTTCTGTTTTTTCCCCTTCACTAGTGTTTCCCTTCTTCATTTCTCTTCTCCCAATTGAGTCATTTAAATGGATTTAGGCTCCCCACTCTCTACCCTCCTTTGTCTTATCCTGATTGATTAAGATATTAATGATTGGTAAGGCTAGATGTGTCAGATACCAGGTAATGTGTCAGATACTTGTCTTAAAACCAAGTCGTTGGAAGCTGAAGAGTTGTTGGCTCAAAAATTATAACCCAGAAAGATCCACAACTGTGAACCATGGTATAAAACCTGTCCATCTGAGCAGTTCCTCCTCTGCCCCGTTTCTCTCATTAGGGCTCTGCACTCTATACTGCAGACCTCCATGCAGTCAACATAGAGGAATGTTCCATGTGTGCTGTCTTGTCCTCCCCACCCATGGCATCTTCCCAGACTTTAGTAGACTCACAGATCATCATGGCCACCCTCAACATAGGATCACTGCGGATGAGCTGTTCTGCCCCGACACCCTCAGAGGCAGGTAAGAACAACGCCCTGACAAGAAGAGGTTAGGGAGAATGGAATACGGAAAGAGCATTAACTTCTCTCTGAAGTACTTTAACCATGGGGAGGAGGAGTGGACAATTTAGTCCTTGGGAATCCTAAGTCAACTGAAAAATGATACCCATCTTCTACATGGAATGCATGTAGCACTTTTCCCATTTTAAGTAAGATCACAGAATTGCAAGTACTAACATTATTACTAATCAAATATCAGAGAAGATAGAACTTGGCATATTATTATAATGAATAGCAAGAATTATTATCAGCAATGAAATTCTCATTGGATCTTGTAGATGTTCTAGTTATTATTTTTAGTTTCACGGTGGAGAGAATGGAGTATAATTCTCTTTTGCTCTTTGAGATGCTTTCAATACATGAATTTTAGAATATTATCTCTAAGGTGAGGTCTCTTCCAACTTCTGTAGAATAAAAATGTCACAATCCAACTTCAAAGTGGAATGAGATGGTGAGAAGAGATCTCTCCAGGATGGGAATTAGGTCTTTTCCTCTTTTGTGTTCCTCTCAGTACCTAGCACAGTTGTGGTCACTTAGGAGATGCTTAACACACTTATTGAATTGAAGCAAATGAGCCAGTGAACTGGACTCGTGAGTAGTTTCTACACATTTTTTGTGCCCAAGATACGCTTGGCATAAGTTCCCACTACAAAATTGTGGTTTTCCTCCCTGTTTCCCCCTCGCCACCCCCAGAAAAAGCTTATATATTAGTCTATTTCTAAAAATTGACTACTGTCGCTGAACCTAATATGAAAGCCCTCTTATTGAAAATTTTTCTGTATCTAAAGCAGATTTTCAATTCAAGTAAATCATGATTGGAGTTCTCTGGATCTAGCATTTCCCTTAGGGGTGTCGATCCTCTGTGTCAAGGTTGGGTACTCATCCTCTGGACTCATAGCTGCCGACCATAGCTCTTCCACTTTGCATGGAACTTGGAGAGGTCAGACATCTAAAGCATCATGAGACTTTCATAATTTTGGATGTGAATAAAAATCTTCATGAGTAAAACTGGGAAACCAAAAGAACTCTGTCTGACTCCTAGGCACTGTTGCTAGGTGGGAAAATATAACATACTTAGGGCAAAGGAATAAACAAGTAATCTAGACTAATCTTCTGTAGGTGAACTAAGTTAGCTATGTGATACACCCTCACTAAGCAGCTAAACTCCACTCAGGTCTCAGGGTTTTGGGTTCTTTTGCAAAGAAGAACGAAATGCAAAGCACTTCATAATGTCAAAGTACACTGAAAATCAGGACTAAGGAAGTGTGAGCCATACCTCTGCTGAGCAAATCTGAAGATCCATAAAATGCTGCTGTGTGCTGCACATAAATCCTTAGCTCAGCCATTAGGGTCACTTAGATTTACCCAATATTTGTGTGTGGTATGGGCGTGAGTATGGTGTGGGGAGGGCTGTGGAGGGTGAATGTGTAGGAAGTGTGAGTATATGCATGTGTGGGTGCCTGTGTGCATCATCTTGCAACTTTCTATAATTGGGCAGAGAAGTGTTCGTTTTAAGGGCAGTATCATCAATATATAAATGAAACTTCCCACTCAATGAAAGCATGGGATAAACTGAACATCATAAGCCACCTAATTAATCATCTGGGTGACTTGTCCTCCTTCTTATTATTTTTTTAATTGTACATCCTATATAAGCTAGAAAGATATAAACCTATAATTTCAAGTCTGATTTCCTTTTTATCTAGTGATTTTCATCCTCTCACTCATCCAACAAAAATATTTTGATTCTGTATGGTGTGTCTAACCTAGTACAGTCTAGAAGGTTGCACTTGAAGCAGCAACTTGCTGGATTGGTAGAAGGAGGTAGAGGAGAGGGAAAAGGGACTGGAAAGGAGGAAGAGAAAATAAAGGAACATCAAAGCACAAGGGTGGGCAACAGTAGATTTACAATTGTGAGTATGCAGAACACAGTTTGTTTCTGTATAATTATTTATTAATTATTGTATTACTTAATTGTACAACAAGTATCAACCTACTTTTGCCTACCCCTTACTTGTGCCATCATGAAACATGGATAGGTTCTTCCCCAAAGATAAAAGGGAAAGTTTAGAGAAAAATTATTCTGTAGGCCTAGTACCATTTCTTTAATGGGTGTCATACACACTTGTATGATGGGGAAATATAACTGCAGGCAACTCTACTGGGCTACCTAACAGAAGTCATCTAATCTGCTTATCTGGTGCTATAGCATCAGTCAAGTCACATTCTGAGCATGTGTAAATAGCAAAGGACCAGTACTCAGAAACCTCACCAATTACTCTAGCATTATAGGAATCTACCTGAAGTTTATATATAGGCATCCCCAATCCGCAGAGAAGCCTGGTAATATCTGCTTGCACCATAAGAGGTAAAAATGGGATCACCTACCTCTCTGAGAGTCCACAGTGTAAAGCAGTGGTTCTCAACCTGTGGGTCACAACCCCTTTGGTTGACGACCCTTTCACAGGGGTTGCCTAAGACCATTGGAAAACACATATATAATTACATATTGTTTTTGTGATTAATCACTATGCTTTAATTATGTTCAATTTGTAACAATGAAATTGGGGGTCACCACAACATGAGGAACACTATTAAAGGGTCGCGGCATTAGGAAGGTTGAGAACCACTGGTGTAAAGGATTTTGAAATTCTGTAAGGAGGCAGAAAACGTCTCCCCAGCTGATCATCAACACAAGACGAGTTGATGGGCAGTTTTCTTTCTCTTTCTCTAGGACTGTGGTTCTCAACAAGGGGCAGTTTTGCCCTCCAGCAGTCCTCAGACAATGTCTGTAGACAGTTTTGTTTTGTCACAACTTGGAGGAATGCTATTGGCATCTAGTGGGTTGAGGTCAGAGATGCTGCTGAACATCCTACAATGCACATGACAACCCTACATGACAAATACCTTTTTGGCTCAAAATCTCAATAGTACTGAGATTAAAAATATCACCCTAGTATGAGCCTTTTCTGGGATCAGTGGTCCTTTCTCCATCTTCCCAGTCATGATAAACTTGTACATGAAGCCCATCAAGGACCACAGTGCTACTCCATGCAGTGATTCTCACAGGGACGTTGAGGGTGTGGGGACAGCAGAGGGCAGAATCTCGGAAGGATCAGTAAGAATACCGGGCCTCCTGGCCATCTCCATGGAAAGCTGTAGGTTTTCCAGTGATGCCCTAATTGCTGCCCTGTCACATCACAAGAAGAACAGGTTGGCAAACCTAGGTACTGAACTAAATAATCTGTGGCATAATCTAAACATATAACGGTAATTAAGTCTGACAACTTAATATGCTACTGAAATTTAAATGTACTGTAGTAATCTACAATTAAGCACTCTTTTGTAATAGTAGCCTGCCAGCCAGGAAGATTTCAGGTATAATGCTGTGTATTATGAGCTCCCGGAAATATTGACATTGGTACAATGCACCCAGGCTATGATCTGACACATATTCCAATTAACCATTGCTCCACAAGAGGAGAAGGAGCTAAGGTGGTTGCTGTCCTTCAGATGGTGTCAAAAGCAGACACTCAGCAGCCACGTTAGCCAACCCAATGTGAACACATCTGTATCCAATAAGGACATTTAACTTCGAAAGTCAAGAAGATCCAAACCCTTTTCTAGAGGGAACTGGAATCAGAAAGTGGGGTTCAAAGGAGGACTGCACCTTTGAGGGAAATTGGCCTCAATATTTTACTGGACGTGTCAGCCAAACCTTGAATATTTTATTAGGGCTACAAAGTGGCCCTTAAAAGGTCCTAGGCTTTGAAGTTGGTGCCGATTGGGGTATGAGAAACCATCCATCATTTACAGGCCATTTAACCTTGGGCAAGCTATGTAAACCCTGAGTCGGTTTCTTCAAATGTGATCTAACTATATTGATTCACAGATTTGTTGTGAGCCTGGTATAATTCTTATCTCCTTATAGCTTGTACTGCTCACAGCAGCCAGAGGGACCTTTTACAAGTATTTATCAGATCATGTCAGTTCCCTGCTTAAAACCCCATAGTGATAACCCATGGCAATTATAGGAAAATAGGGTCTCGCAGGCCCGAAGGGAGTTTGAATTTTCTCCCACTTCATTCTGTCTGTACTGGCTCTTTCCTGCCTTAGGTCCCTTTTCCCATTACCTCTGCCTGGATGGCTTTTTCTCACCTCTCAGGACTCCATTCCAAGTCAGAGAAGCCTCTCTTCAAACCCTATCTAAAATCATCTCTGCAACTCAATCACTAGCCCCTACAGTTATGTTTTGTTTTTGTTTTCACAGTATGTATCACTACTTGAAAATACATATTTTGTATTTGCAACATGTGGCATGTAACTGGGGCAGGGATTCCACAGTCCTGGGTGCAATAGATACTCTTAAAATTTGTAGAAGGGAGAATGGAAAGGAGGGTAAGGGACACCCAGCAAATAAAGCATCTGCACAGTTCTGAGAATGAGGCAGAATCTCAGTTCCCCCAGGACTTCCTGTATCATGGAAATCCCAGAGGTATTTTTTTTTTTAAAGAAAAACAGTTTATGGTGTTCAGATTAATCACAACTAAGATTCACTGGTGAATTAGGACATCTGAGCTCTAGCTATCGATGTTAACCTTGCTTTTTTTTTTGAGATTTATAACATAAGTTTCAGGTGTACAACATAATTTGATATCCATGCTCACCACCAAAAGTCTGTTTCTCATCATATATTTTACCCCTTTTACCCATTTCACACTTCCCCTACTGGTGACCACCAATCTGTTGTCTGCATCTGAGAGTTTATTTTGGTTTTATTTGTTCATTTGTTTCTCTGTTGTTGTTGTTTTTACATTTTCTGTTTTAGAGTCTACATATGAGTAGAATCTTATGATTTGTGTCCTTTCCCATCTGACTTATTTCACTTAGCAAAATATCCTCAGGTCCAACCTTCCTCCTAGACAACTGTGTGAACCATGTTAGCCCTCGGGGCTTCCATTTCCTCACCTGCATTCCCAAGGTCACCACCAGTGCTGACTGTACCCAAGTGTGTTGGGCTCTTCCTGTGCAGCTTCAGTTTTTTCCCCAAATCCTCCTTGCAGCATGACTCGGAATTTCAGTGGCTATTAGAAACATATTCACCTCTACTCTCCATTAACAAGAAGTGGCCATTTTACTGAGTATTTCCTGGGGGAGATGGAACAGGTGGTAAATACTGCAGAATATAGCTTTTTTTCTGACAGAAATCTCCCCTTGGGTTTTCTCTTTTCCCCTGTCCCACCACCCTCCTTTTATCTGTCCCTCAGGCTGTCTTACCTAACCCGCTCACTGCATTTCACATCTCACTCTCCCCGCCTATCACTTCCCTGGCTCAGTAAACAGAGGACCTCCAAATATTTCACCTTCTTCCTAGGAAGCAGGGGATTTTAATTAAAAGCAGAGTTTTAACTTTCACAGTATTTTTGCATTCTCAGAAAAGTTACAAAAGGTAGCCAACAGTTTTAAAACGTAACTTCTGATGAGATAATAGTGTGCTTGTTTTTTTTTTTTTTTAACTGGTCCCCAGCTTCCTTTTTCTTTCTTTACTTTTTTTTTTTTAGTTTAACTTGGGGACCAAAACTCTAGTGTTAAAACTCTTCATAGTCCACTGCCTGATAAGTCTGTTTGGGGCCAGTGCTGTGCATCAGCTCTTTCAGAGTCAAGGCTCACAGAGGAAAATGAAGGGCCTCACCTTCTGATCCAGGAGGGAAATCTGTCTGTAAACAGAACACAAAGGGCAAAGATGACAAGTGGCAACCCAACCCCAGTCTTTAAGGAACTCCCAAGGCATTCTAGGCTGCAAGAGGCCAACCAGAGATGGGAGGCAGCCAGTTCTGCTGAAGAAGAAAGAAGATGTGAATAGTGTCTGGACCCAGAGAAGCTCTCAAAGAGGCAGATAGCACCAGCAGCCGAAACCACTTGCAGTGTTACCAAGCGCACGCACAGAGCAGCACTGCCTGTTTATTCATACTTTCCTAGCAGTCCTACATGCAAATGGATGTGGTTAAAGGTACAGCCTGTCTGAGCCATTAACCACACTGTGGAGAACAATCATATTTTACTTATGTTATCAATAAGCAAATACTGGTAAAGCTTTACACACACACACACACACACACACACACACACACACAGTGTCCCAAAACTAGATGCCAAGGATGCCCAAATATTTTATTTCTCTAAATATAGAAAAGGATTTGGGATTTGGGATTTGGGATTTGGGCCTGAGTGGACTTTGCAAAGCACTAAGTTGCAGAGTATCTTTCTCCATCCTTGTCGCGTTTTGCAAGCCCCTTTGCATTTATCAATCTCTTTTGTTTTCTGTCATCTTCTGTGTCTACAGATAAAACTTCACCCCGCCTCAGTGAATCTGGGACGTCATGGTGCCGAAGAATCCCCATCCTCACTGAATTGAGTAAGTCCTGTTTCAAGGAAAATACAAGGGAGAAACCTATTTGATCCAGAATTGATGTCCCAGGGTTCTTTTTAAAATCCACAGTCCAAGGACTGAAGAAGCAAAATGGGGCCCAAGAGCATTAAATGCTTGGTGGGACATTATACTGGCCTTTTTTTTTTTTTTTTTTTTTTTTACTGGATTGGTGACATGACCCGGCAGAGCCTGCTGCTTTTTGGTGTCAGGGTGCAGGAATACCATTCCCAGTTCCCAGGAGAGGGAGACCAGCAGCTGGCTCACTCTTATTCAGAGGGAATCTCCCATGGGAGGGACATGAACTTGAAGACTGACAAAAGGGATCTTTCTATACCAACCTATCTACCCACCTGGGACTTTAAGTCAGTCACCTTCCTTTACTATAGTGATACCAGGGCCAGCACTAGGAGGCACCAAGGTGCAGACTTAAAGGTGACTCTCACTCTCAGGGTCCATCAATTTTGTGTCCCTTGTGTCATCTTAATTCCAGTCCTGAGTGGTGGTCTTCTAAAAAGGGAATACTAGGTGCAGAAATATCAGAATAAGCTGTTATCTCTCACCAACACCTTATGGAAAATGCACATTAGGAAATGTTCCTGGATGTGAGGACCCCTGGAAGCAGAAAGCAGTGTAGGGAAGGTGCCCGGGTAGTTTGGGGCAGGAGGGGTTGGGAGGCACTAGAGCAGTGGTTCTCAACCTTCTGGCCCTTTAAATATAGTTCCTCATGTTGTAACCCAACCATAAAATTATTTTTGTTGCTATTTCATAACTGTAATGCTGCTACTGTTATGAATCGTAATGTAAATATCTGATATGCAGGATGGTCTTAGGCGACCCCTGTGAAAGGGTCATTCAACCGCCAAAGGGGTCGCGACCCACAGGTTGAGAACCGCTGCACTAGGGGATTAATATTGGTAATAACTGATGAGAGAAGGGTAAGATGCCAAAGAGGGGAACATTGCCTTTCACACATATTAGACTAACTCAAAGACAATCCATTAGCTGGCCCTGGGCATGCGATTTGACTGGATTCTATAGTATAGCAACATCCTTGATGGGCATTTTATGACTTTGAGTAAGCTGAGTGAGACTTGCACCAAACTGGATAAACAAACCTCTTGGTCCCAGGAAGGAAGCAGGGGACATAGAGAGGAATCATAGGCGACACCACCATGTGATCTGGGAGTGGCAGTGCAGCAGGAGGGAAATAGTCTGTTCACAGTGAATCCTGGAGCAGCAGCTCTTCAAATTCAGCTCTGAGGATCTCAGCTCTCTCGCTTTTTAAAAATCTATATTTTTGTTGATTTTAGGGAGAGGAAGGGGGAGGGAGAGATAGAAGCATCAATGCATCAACATCCATTGCTTGCCTCCTGTATGCCACCTGCTGGGGGTTGAGCCTACAACCCAGATATTATGTGCCTGACTAGGAATCAAACCAGGAACCTCTTAGTCCATAGGACTATGCTCAACCACTGAGCCACACCAGCCGGGCAGGATCTCAACTTTCTTGAGCCTGACTGGTCCCAGCCAGCCTATTTGTTTAAGCCAGTGGTCGACAAACTGCGGCTCACGAGCCACATGCGGCTCTCAGGCCCCTTGAGTGTGGCTCTTCCACAAAATACCACGTGCAGGCACGAATGTACAGTGTGATTGAAACTTCGTGGCCCATGTGCAAAAGTTGGTATTTTGTGGAAGAGCCACACTTAAGGGGCCAAAGAGCCACATGTGACTTGCAAGCCGCAGTTTGCCGACCACTGGTAAGCTGTTAGCTCCAGGTTTTTATATTATTTTATTTTTATTTTTTAAATCCTCACCTAAGGATATTTTTCCAATGACTTTTAGAGAATGAAAGGCAGGGACAGAGAGAGAGAGAAACATTGACATGAAAGAAATACATCAATTGGTTGCCTCCCGCATGGGCTTAACCAAGCCTGGGAATCCAGTCTGCAACTCAGGTATGTGCCCTTGAACAGAATCAAACCTACAGGCTTTGATTCTGATATTCTGTCCACTGAGCCAAACCAGCTAGGGCTTAATTTTATTTTTTTACCCTTTTGAACCATCTCTAACCCTGAGGTGCAGCCACACTAAGGACACTGATTAGAAGACTACAATGTAAATTAGGGAACCCGACAGGTGCTTACTGGCCCAGAAGTGCATCTGGTCACTCTCGAGGGACTTACAGCTTTGTTCAACTGAAGACTTTCTGGCACCAGGCGGCCCTTGTCAGATTAGCCTAACAAATCACCTGCCAGCTCACTGTTTTTTCTTCTTTGGCCGTCTGGAGAGGGTCACAGTGACATGGGAGCCACAGATCCGACTGCCAGCACTTAGATACAGAATGTACAGTGGCCTGCAGGATAATGCCTGGGAAAGCTGAGGCCCTGGGTTTAGCATGACACAGCAGGATTTGGACAAGGGCCCCTGGGATGTGGTGTGTGTGTGTGTGTGTGTGTGTGTGTGTGTGTGTATGTGTTGAAGGTTGGCAATGCAAGAAGAGAAAATTGTGTGTGCTTAGGAATTGTGTGTTGGCACTAGTCAGACCTTGCTCTTTTATAAAACTATATAGTTTTTCAAAGAAAATTAATGATTCACTAATATTAGCAGTATATCACTTCTCCCAGTATATTTGTGTTGATCTATTTATGACTGATGAGAGCTGGGAAAGGTCTAAGAGAGTTTAATCTACTTGCAAACTAACAAGTTAACCTGCCACAGTCTCATAGATGCTGGCAGAAGACACAAAACCACTGGGTCAGAGACACAAAATAGTTACTCAGAATGACAGCAGTAGCCTCAACAATTTTGTGCTGGTTATCCAAGTCTTCGTTCCCACCAGGTGACATGAAAAGGGCCAAGTGATACCTGTACCACCTTTATAAGAGAGGAACTGAACTCTTTCATAATGGACAGTGAGCATGCCTTCTCTTTACTCTAGTGGGAGACATCATCTCTGTCTTTCAATGCTATTCTCAGCACAAAAATTTCTAAAGCAGTAGACTTAGAACAAAGGCCTTCGGTGCCTCTGCTGGCACTCTAACAAGGACCCATTCTATTACTCCAGAGGCTGCTCACTGGGGTCTGAGTCACAGCCCCAGGCCAGTACAGATTTGCTAATGGGTAACATGGCTACTGCTGCACTGGCCTCAATTAGGATAATTTTTCTGAGCCCTTGCTACTCAAAGTGTAATCCATGAATCAGCAGGAATAGCAGCAGGAGCATTTGGAAGCTTGTTGGACATGTAGACTCTCAGGCCCCATCCTAGAACCACTGAATCAGAATCTGTATTGTAACAAGATCCCCAGGTGATTAATACGTGCATTAAATTTTGACAGGTACTTCTTTAACTCATTCTGGACCCAGATAATCTAGGAACCCAAGTAAACACCAAGCCACCTGCGGCATAGAATTATGACAAGGACTACAACTGGAGTGACCGTATGCTCCTAGTTATGCCTAGTGAGACTGCCCCCTTTTACTTCTAAAGTGTCCTAGTTTGAAAGATAAATTATATGAGGGTGACTGTCTGGACACTTGCCTGGAGAAAATGAGCCTGAGGTACAAGGATATACCCTTGATGATGAAGGTGCCCAAGAGGGATTCATATCTTTAAGGGACGAAGAAGATACTTGGAAAGAAAACATGTCCTGAAGTAGGGGCAGGTCCCACATTGATGCCAAAGCAGGCATCAGACCCTTTCATCAAATGGTCACACCTTGGTCTGCATGTATTCTTAAGGCAATTCCTGTATTCTTAAACCTGTCTGCCTGTCTTTCCCTATTCGCCTCTTTTGCCTTGCAGAAAACCCTTCCAACATCCACTTTATTGAACAGCTTGGTGGAATGGAAGGGCACCTCTCAGGAACAAGCCTGCATCTCAGCACCTCCTTTTCCACGGGCTCGGTCTTTTCTGGCAGCTTCTTGGATTCCCTCCTGGCCACAGTAAGTGCAGCTAAGCTGAAGAGCCCCCAGGGCCACGTCCCTGGCCCAGGAGAGAGTGGATGCTGAGGCCCTGGGTAGATGATGATAATGTCTCACAATTCTAAAGTCTCTTTGACTTTTCAAAATGCTTGTTCACATACAGTATTTCATCTTTTCTCACAACTACCTGGCAAAGACAGCAAAATCTTTCCATTTTCAAGATTAAAAACGTAAGAGCGGGAACACTTCATACCAGGGGGAATGAGCGGGTCTGCAGTGCGTCTGCCTTTCAGCTTCCAGTGCCTCGGCCCTTTGGTGTCAGAGCTTAAGAGATGCTGTTTTCTCTTCTCTTTAAAATATCCCCAAAGCTTACTTGGAAACCATCCATAAAGGGGTTTGGAGTTTAAGGCGAAGCTTTGGCCTTTGGTGGTGTGAGTCTTGTTCAGAGCTAAGTCAAATCTCCCTCTCCTCTACCCTTCCCTTGGAGTGGATTTTGGACTACATGGTTGCTCTTCAGCTCTCAGCACCTCTTTAGCCCTGAACAGACATGTTGCATCTGTTCCAGGATTTCCATAGTAGAATGAATCTATTGTGCAAATACATATTGAACAGCTACTCTGTGCAGGGCACTGCTCTAGGTTCTGGGGACTGGCAGTGATTAAAACACCAGAGTTTCTTCCAGTGTGGAGCTCATAAATCCTTGATAAAGTATGGCTCAGCAAGACAAGCACACAATACTATTTAGAGCTCCAGCCTCAAGTCTCTGGCCATGATGAGCTGAACTAGACCTTTGAAAATATTCAGAGAACCCTGTCCATACTTGCCTTCCTTCCCCCTGAACCTGGTACTGCTGGCTCAACTTGGCCTTCTAAGATGACTTCCTGTCATCCAGCCACATAGAAAGAAAGAACCCAAAGGTCAGGTCTGTGCCTTCAATTCCATCGTGTCTGATCTTCTGCGGACTTTTTTATTTTGGTCAGACTCCTGACTTTACACCTGCTTGGTAGCCTCAAAGAGGAACAGAAAATTTATGCTCTTGCATTAGGAACATTTGGGGTCACTGTGGTAGCTCCAGAATATATTCTCCAACACCCCATTTTGTTCTCCATACATATCAGAGCATCTCCTTGTGGAGAAGTGTGGGAGAAAGGCAAAGATCTGGATCTCCCCTTAAGTGAGGATGACAATTAAGGGACCAAAGTATATCATTCCCTCCAGCACAGCGGTCGCCAACTGGTGGTCCATGGACTACTGGTGGTCCGTGAGGTCCAAAAGGTTGGCGACCACTGGTTTAAGGAAACCTTTGGAGCAGTGGTCACCAACTGGTGGTCCATGGACATTGGTGGTTGGTGACGGCTGCTCTAGCACACTCCCAGGGCAGACAGTGTTAATGATCATGATTTTCTGCCTCCAGATCATACCTGCATCTTTCCCAAAACAGACCTCAAGTCAGCTTCTTCTGCTCAGTTTTGTTGTTGAGATAATGTTCATAGAGCAATATGTATGATATGAATAGTAATAACTGCATCTCAAGCACTCACTTTGCGCCAAGGTCTTTGCTAAGAGCATTACATACCTACTTACCACTTTTAATTCTCCTATCAACCCAATTAGGAGAATACAATTATGAGCCTCGTTTTACAGATGAAGAATCTGAGCATTAGAGGGTTAATAACGTACCAAAGGTCACAGCCCTTAGAGATGACAAGTTGGTTTTCAGACCCAAATTTGTAATGATTACAGAGTAAGACCACAAATGACTGACACTCCAGAAATCTCTCTCTGTGATGATGACTATTTTTCCAGTACATTGATATTGATGCTTTGCGTAGAGGAGCCTGTTGCCCAGAGTGCTCTGGAGTTGCTGGGGAAACCTGCAGGGAAGATGTGACCAGGACATGCCCACCCACACCTTCCCTCATCAGAACAATTCTGCTTTCGTCTGGGTCATGTATGAGGCTCCTATGTAAGATGTGATTTGGAGAAGGAGTTTTGCTGTTACGACGACTTTGAAAACCCCTCCCTAGAAGTTAGACCATATGACCAACAGAGAGACATAAAATAAATGAACAAGAATGCTGCTCTCCTCTACTCTGAGGCAGGTTTCCAATTTCAAGTCAGGAGTCCTGTATGGGAGATAGGAATCGGCCATTCCACCCCATTTTGCATATCCCTTGTGTCCCATAATTTCCCCTCCCCAAAGAACATCTTTTGGGTTTGGCTCTTCCAACCTGCTGCCCAGCTTAGTGCACCAAGAAATGTGTCATCAGAGGATATGATCAGAATCAAAATATTTCTTTCTCTGATGCCCATACTGCCCAGGAGGGCAAGGCTGAATCAGATGGATTCAGAACAGACTCCCCCAGGAAAAAGGCAGCTAACACCTCGGGAGTTTCTGAAACAAGATGAGATCACCAGTCTTGATTTCCAACCTAATATTTAAGGGCCCTCTTTCTTCTCATGAATACTCAGAAGACATAATGGCACCTTTCCTCCTTTTCCTCCAAATTGTCCTTAAGAAACACAAAGAAGATTGAACATGCAAGTCCCGAGGACAGAGCAAAGCCTGAATGAACTTGTCACTGATGTTTTTATTTAGATTTTCAAGAAGGTATTTCCTACTTTCCCTTGATATACCTGTGATTTTTCTTTTCAACCTAATGTAATGTGGTTTCCCTTCAAATCTCTTGACTCAGTTGACACTGTGGCTTCAGGTATCCCCTGGTATATACTACTGTACACTCCTGCCCCCATTGCAGAAACATTCCTGTAAGGTATAATTCACTTTCAATCCTCTGTTTTTTCAATGCTATAAAAGTGAAAATATGGAGAGGCATTCAGCCCCATAAGCAGGATTCCCATGTGGCTTTACAATAGAACTTCAGAACTGGACTCCAATTGGGGAGCATTTCCCTTTATTTGTAAGAAAGTGAGGCCCACAGAAGTGACATGACTTTATCAAGGTCACTCATCTTGTGAGTTGCAGTTTTCCTACCATATTGCCTCATTCTCAATTAGAAGTATTTCTCAAAGAATGTTTGATCTTAAGTCTTTTTAAGATTCTCAGAATAAAAAGCAGCAAGTGGCTAAGATGTTAGTACCTATGTTATTAAGTAATAGTCCAGGTTATGAGAGAGGACTCAAGCTTAATTTGTGGCTAAAAGTTAAAACACTTTGGGGTGCAACATTTTCTAACACTGGAAGTCCAAATTCTAGTCAATAGGATTGTGTTAGAAACACTGTTCAAGTTTAGAAATCCTAAAATATTTCAAGTACTTTTCAATTTTCATATTTTCTTGAGAAATAATAAATGGGAGAAAGAGAGGGAGAAATTAAAAAAGAAAGAGACCAAGAAGGCCAATACCATAGAACCCCAAATGATAAAAATACGAGACGAGCCCACAGAGTAAGGGTGACATGTAAATCCCATTAGTTTCCCCTATATACATTGCAATCCTTTTGATGTCAAAACTGAAGACGTAATATATTCAAAAGCTAAGCCTCTCTCAGTTAAATATGTCAAGTACATGTTTACTTGTGACACCAGGATAACCCTGGAATTTACTCCTTTCTTTAATCAGTGGGGAATTATTCTAAGAGCATTATTTGATCACTCTACACTATGGTCACTTGTTCTTAAATGGATGTGGCTCAACCAGGATTTACATCCTCTGCTCCCTTCTGGATCTCAGGTAGCCAGTTAACAAGCAGACTTCTGGGTGGGAGCCAGATGGAACAGAGGAGAAATGTGAGGCATTTCACCTCCAGGGATGCCTTTAGTCTGGATGTTAGTGTGGAGGAGGCATTTAAAGTCATCTTTTAATCTGAAAAATACTATGAAGTATTGTTGTTTTTCCTGATGAATTTATATAGGTTTTATTTCCTAGGTCACCTTGTCTCAATAGCCTCTTCATTTTTACTAAAAATACTTGTATATTTGTTAAAATTCAACTGCCAATTGCAGTCAATATTCTTACAGTTTTTGGACAATGTCTGGTTCAATGCACTCCTGAGGGTGTGAATGTTAAGGAGACACAGTCCATCCTCTAAAAGGGCACATAATTTAGGAAAGTGTTGCCCAGAATCGGAGGACCACCAGTGTCAGAACCACCAAATGTGCCCTTTAATTCTGATTCCCTTATCTGTCCATAAACTCTGACCCAGTAGAGCTGGGATCCCAGAAATCTGCACTCATGAATATCCCTCCAGGTGATCCAGATACATAAGAACTAATGTTGAAGACAACAGGATTTAGTAATGTGTGCTGTATATCTCATTTAATCCTGCAGACAAGTGCTCAAAGGTGGGTATTATTATATCAGCTTTAAAGATTATCTGACTGTTGCTGAGAAAGAACACATGAATTGTCTGAAGGTATTCAGCTAGGACGTGCCAGTGCAAGATTCAAACTCAGGTGTGTTTCAGACAAACTACTAATATAAAATAAAGAAGAATGAAATAGAATGAAAGCCAGTGGCCATGGGACCACAAAGGAAGGGTAACTTTATTCTGATGAGGAGGCCAGCATGGAGTTTGCCATGCTGATGAGAAGTGAACCAGCTGTTCCAAAGCAGAAGCATGATGGAGTAAATGTACAGCATGTGCAACTACAAATGGACAATTACCATGTCTTGGAGCTCCTTCAGATGTTGGCCCTGGAGGGTCCGTGATGGAGGAGATGAGCTTGGTTTTGCATCAGGGAACTGACTCTGAAGTTTAGAGGAGATGAATAGCATGATCTGATTTATTTCTAGAAAATCTCTCTGTCTGGAAGCTTTTTGCACAGTAGATTTCAAATGAGAAGAAAAACAAGGAAAATCAATAAAGTTGTCTATATTATAACCCAGGCTTTAGGAGATAAGTGCCTGAGTTTGGGAGTAGATAAAGTGAATAGTAAAATTTCTAGAATAATAACAATTGATGTTATTGCTAGAATTTATAATAAAAACAAAATTATTTAACTTTATATAGGTCATATATAAGCATATAAATTCTCATTTCTACTGGAGTAAAAGTCTCATAAAACAAATGGTAGATAATTTAAAATATTACATATTCAGTAGACCTGAGAAACCTAATGGCTAATATATTATACTTCTATTTGCATATATGGTAATGCCTGGTCTACACTGAATTAGGTAAGAATCCTTTGAAAAAGAAGTTTCAGAAAATGGGTAGGGTTATTCAGCCTCAAGGTACTTTCAGAATAAGAAGTTGGCACACATGTCTTCCTTTGGTTTCATTTTGATGCCAAAGATTTTAAAATTCCATTCATTTATTCAATAGTTACAATCTGCACAGTATTCGATGGCAGCTGTGGGATATCTAAATAGTGAAAAGACCTGTACTCAAGTAGGTCACAATCAAAAGGAATATAAGTAAATTCACAGCCAAAGGATTCAGATATGGATGACAATATCAGTAGATCCCTAAAGAAAAATCTATAGAAGTCCTATTGAATATCACGTTCACTAATAAAAGACAAAGATGCTAATTGGCTGTACCTTCGCTATGCCCATCAGCCAATCAGAAGAGTAGGCAAATTAACCCAACAAAGATGGCCGTTAAATTTGCATACTGCAGGTGGGGCAGGACAGCGCAATCTGCCGCCCACCCACCGCCATCCAGGCCTCCCTTGTGTGACCCGGGGCAGCGGGGCGGGACAGCACGATCAGCCTCCCACCCCGCCACCATCCGGGCCTGCCATCTGCAACCCAGTGCGGGATCCGGGCCTGCCATCTGTGATCCAGGGAGGTGGGGCAGGCACCATGGGATCGGGCCTGCCATCTGCTGCCCGGGGAGCGGGCCTAAGCCAGCAGGTGGTTATCTCCTGAGGGGTCCCACAGGTCGGGCTGAGGGACACCCCCCCCCCCCCCCGCCAGTGCACAAATTTTTGTGCACCGGGCCTCTAGTCTACACTAATAAAAGAGAAACATGGTAATTAGCGTACGACCACTACCCTTCCCATTGGCTAATCAGTGAATATATACAAAGTAACTGTCAGCCAAGATGGCGGCCGGCAGCCAGGCAGCTGATGGGAACAGGGAGGCTTGCTTCCTTCAGTGACAGAGGACTCCAACGTTCCCCGCCGGCCTCTGAGCTTCAGTTGGAAACATAGTAACATTTACAGAAGATAAACAAAACTCCAGAAAGCTCCTGTCAGTCAGCCGGGATCTCAGAGCTGGAGTCGCAACATTGTTTCGAATACAGAAAACAAAGGCCAGAAATCTGCTTTCAGCGGAGCCTCAGAGAGAAAGCCGGCTCTCAGCTCCAGTGACAGCCATAGAAGGTAAATAAATGCCAGAATAAAAAAAAAAAAAAAAAAAAGGAGAGGTTTGGAGCTCCAGTCGCCCGCCAGGCTGAAAACGGCCCTCAGCCCCTCACCTAGACTGGCCAGGCACCCCAGTGGGGACCCCCACCCTGAAGCAACAAGATGGCGGCTAATTTGCATACTGAAGGCAGGCGGCAGCAGGCAAGGCTGTCTGCGGTCTGGGACCCAGATCTGTGACCCTGCCGGGCGGGATCAGCGGAGCCGCGAGGCCTCCCGGCACCAGGATCAGCGTGACAAGGGGCAACGCCCAAACGCCCTGATTGCCCTGCAGCTCTGTGTGTGACAGGGGGCAGCGCCCCAAACCCCCCCCCCCCCCCCCCACGGGCCCTGCTCTATGTGAGACGGGGTAGAGCCATACCTCCCCATCGGCCCTGCCCTGAGTGTGACAGTGGCGGCGCCCCAACCTCCTGATCGGCCCTGCCCTGAGTGTGACAGGGTGTGGCGCCCCAACTCCCCCCCCCCCCCACGGACCCTGCTCTGTGTGTGACAGGGGGTGGTGCCCCAACTCCCTTATTGGCCCTGCTCTGTGCGTGACAGGGGGGAGCTCCCCAAACCCCTGATGGGCCCTGCTCTGTGTGTGACAGGGTACGGAGCCCCAACCCCCCTGATGGTCCCTGCTCTGTGTGTGACAGGGGGCAGCGCCCCAACCCCCTGATCGGCCCTGCTCTGTGCGTGGCAGGGTGTGGCACCACAACCTCCCCATTGACCCTGCCTTGAGTGTGACGGGGCAGTGCCCCAACCCCCCAATCGGCCCTACCCTGAATGTGACTAGGGGTGGCATCGCAACCTCCCCATCCGCCCTGCTCTGTGCATGACAGGGGGCGGCGCCCCAACTCCCCAATCGGCCCTGCTCTGAGCCTGACCAGGGGCTGCACCTAGGGATTGGGCCTGCTCTCTGCCACCCGGAAGCAGGCCTAAGCCAGCATGTCGTTATCTCCTGAGTGGTCCCAGACTGCGAAAGGGCACAGGCCAGGCTGAGGGACCCCCCCCCCCCCCGAGTGCACAAATTTTTGTGCACCGGGCCTCTAGTATATAATAAAAGCCTAATATGCTAAGTGTCCCATCATCCTGTCAGCCATTCAATCAATCAAAGTGTAATATGCTAATGATATTCTAAGGCTGCTCAACTGCTTGCTATGACAAGCACTGACCACCAGGGGACAGACAGTCAACTGGTCGACCAGTCACTATGCTGTGCACTGACCACCAGGGGCCAGACAGCCAACCAATCCACCAGTCACTATATCACAGACTGACCATCAGGGGACAGATGCTCCAACCAGTAGGTTAGCTTACTGCTGAGGTCCAGCTGATCGGGACTGAGCAAGATGGGCTGGACATGCCCTGGAGCCCTCCCAGGGTCCCTTCCTGGCTGGTCAACCTCTGGCATCCTTCCCCAGCCCCGATTATGCACTGGTGGGTTCCCTTAGCCTGGACTGCATCCTCTCGCAATCCAGGACCCCTCAGGGGATGTCTGAGAGCTGGTTTCAGCCTGATGGCAGAACAACCAGTCGATTGATGTGAACCGACCACCAGGGGACAGACGCTCAACACAGGAGCTTCCCCCTGGTGGTCAGGGCGCTCCCACAGAGGGAGCGCCGCTCAGCCAGAAGCTGGGCTCATGGCTGGCAAGCACAGCAGTGGTGGCAGAAGCCTTTCCTGCCTCCACAGCAGCACTAAGAATATCTGACTGACGGTTTAGGGAGTGGGCTTAAGCTGGCAGTTGGACATCCCCCAATGGCTCCTGGACAGCGAGAGGGCGCAGACTGGGCTGAGGGAACCCCCTTCCCCCCAGTGCCCAAATTTTGCGTACCGGGCCTCTAGTTTTAAATATATGTAGATGATTACTAGGGTATCTGTGGCCTGGCATACGCCTCTAGTTGTTTTTGGGAGAGGGGATATACTTGGTGTCAGTATAATTACCCATTTCTTTCTTCATTATAGTGTAACCTCCAAGAGAGCAGGAACTAGGTCAGTGTTATTTTCTCTGCACATTGCCTAACCCAGCACCCTATCCACACTGCCAGCTTTTAGCTAATTTTAATAATGGTAATGAGAGACACTGCTTTGCACCATCGGGTCTATTTCTTCAAGAATATACAAATCCACTGTTTAGGAGCTGGCTTTTCTGAGTTAACACATGACTTGCCCTTGCTTTCCAGGCCTTCTACAATTATCATGTCCTGGAGCTCCTTCACATGCTGGTGACAGGAGGGATAAGCTCCCAGATGGAACAATATTTGGATAAGGAAATGGTATGCGGGCCTTCTAAGAGCTGCTCTACATTGTTGTCCAGAAGGAAGCGCTGTAAGCTGGGGCTTCTGTCCTTAAACCAAACCATTTTGTCGGATATTAAAGTGAGTTTCCTGCTTCTTTTTGTCTCGAATTTATGAAAGTGGTCTAGGCTGTTTGGGTCTGTAGATAGCTTATAGCACAGAAATAATAACAATAACAACAACAAATTAATACAACTCATATTCAAAGAGTATTGTACAATATCCAGTGAATTTTCACCCGTGTCATATTTGTCTTAACAATGCCGGGAGGTGGGTAAAGCAGTTGTTATTATCCCCATCTTCCAGATAAAAAAATCCAAGTCTTCAGGATGCATCAGAGAGGTCCAATAACTTGTACGTTGACAAGGGTATCAATAATAATTGTAACAGCTAATATTTACTAAGCATTCCTCCTGTGTCTGACTGCTTTTGTCCCCCAACTTAATCTGTCTGAGGATTTGCATGGTAAACATTGTTACTAGTCCCACTGCATAGATCAAAAAGCTAAGGGCCAGGGAACCAAATGCTCACCCGAGACCACATTGTCTACCAGTGACAAAGCAGGGGTGCCTCTACGGCAACCTGACCCAGCTCTTCCCCCTCTCCTTATACTTGAAACACTAAAGAAATCTGATCAGGTCAGCGGAAATCAGGCAACTGATTGGGCTAGCCAGCAGAAAAGCCTTGAGTTTTCTTTCTTTTTTTAAAAAAAATATTTTTATTGATTTTTTACAGAGAAGAAGGGAGAGGGATAGAGAGTTAGAAACATTGATGAGAGAGATCGACCAGCTGCCTCCTGCACGCCCCCCAAGTGGGGATGTGCCCGCAACCAAGGTACATGCCCTTGACCGGAATCGAACCTGGGACCCTTGAGTTCACAGGCCGACGCTCTATCCACTGAGCCAAACCGGTTCGGCAGCCTTGAGTTTTCTTATCCCACTGGCCTGGTGAACAGTAGACTGGTAGCAGATAACAGTCCTGGCAGACTCCAGTGGAGCATCTGGCATTTGGGGGTCAGAGTCGAGTGCAGCCTGGGAATGAGTAATCTATTGATCAGTGCGGTGCTTTTGGATTTAGTTTGCATTGACACTGAATTCAGCTCTGCAGTGTAACTGTAGGGGCAGGCCTTCCTAAAGAAACTTCTTTTGTTGGTTCAGAGGACATCAGCAGAACCCCTTTCACAAGAGGCAGTCTCTTCCAAGCCTCTGTGCCTGGTATGTCTCAACAGATATGGGCTCTGTGCATCTGACTTCCAGGTGCAAACAACATTCCAGAGTTCCTTCAATAGAGTCCAGTCCTTTGTCCTCTTGTGGTCCTGGATTCCTTGCCAAAGGTTGACTTGTGAGTGATTATATGCCCAGGACAACAGGCACTGGCAATTTCCTGTCAGTATCAGAGGTGACAGTGGACTGGTCAACACACGTCTTTCTTTCTCCACTTAGGTCTTGTCCTCACCTTGTCCTTTGCTCTAGGGAGAACTGAAAGACTGCTCTCTTTTTACTTCACTGAACCCATTAGCTGCTGCTTTTGAACCTGCTGTGCACTTGCAGAGCCTTTGTTGGCTGTACCCTGAGAGCAGTGTCAAGAGCAGTGCTTGGAGCTATAATCTGTTGTAGAGTGGGATAAGAAGATCGCTCCCTGGAGGTCACTTAACACCCTATTTATGTACCCTGAAAATGGAATGTTCCAACCTGTTGTTCATTGTTACTTCCTAATGGTAACCAAAATCACAGTGGTACTAAAGAGGAGCATAAGGACTTGCCACACCACACCAGACACTCTTGAAAGACCAGAGTGATAAACACAATCACTGGGATTAGATGCTCAAAACTAATCATAAGCTTCACTTCCAAGCCACTTGATGCTGCCACCATATAGATGTTAGGAGATGATGTCCAGGTCTTCCAAACCCTACAAGTAAAGGCAAATGACACTCCAGTAGGGCTTGTCATTGCTTCATTAAAATGCCAAGAGACATGTTTTTCTCTTCTCTCCCCAGCCAAAAAAGACCTTTGGGCAAGTTTTCTGTGGCTTGTTGAATAATTTTGGAATCCTATGCCTTGGCCTATACCGCCTGATAGATGACCAGAAGCACAATCCGGAGCACAAAAGGGGAGTATGCTAGTTTGGAAAGTGCTAGCTGCACATCCAAGCATAAAAGCCAAAGCTGCTATATTCTATGTGAAAGAGAGGTCCAGAACTCAGAATACCACAGTTGCAAAGAAGGGTGCAAGGAAGTAGATTATGATGGTGTAGGAATAAGGAAGAATGCATGTAAATGACATGAATAAATCCTGGTAATTATGTTCTAATATAAGCCATGTAACAATGGCATCTCTGTCCCTAGTGAAAACTGAAATGTAACCCAGATTTTGAATCTGGTTATTTTTTTCTGTGTTTTTTGTTTTGTTTTGTTTTGTTGTTGTTTTGTTTTGTTTTGTAACTTAACCCATCCTTGACTATGGAATTTTTTAAAGCTAAATGCCACTATTCACATTGGAAAGATTTACTTATTTTATGCTGGATTCCTTAGGTAAATATTTACTGAGTGCCTCATTTCCAGCCACTATGCTTCATACACATTAATTATGGAAATTATATATTCAAATTTAAGGTTAAGGAAAGATCAATTTGACAACAATGGGGAAGATACAGGAAATGTACATAGAGGACAGGAGGAGAAAAGAGAGTATACAACAGTATACAACAACACAGTAATGTAGGTCTGATCTAAGATTCACACAGTGGGAATGAATAAGAGTTCATAGAGGAGGAAAAATTAAAAATATTAGAGTGGAAATAGATTGATATAAACTCATTCAGGAAGAAGGGGAAAGCAGCGAAATTACTCAAAATGGAGTAGTATTGAATAGAAGGAAAGATCATCTCTGTTCATAGGAGAAAAGAAGGAAAAGAATGGATGCCAAGCAAATTTAGCTATAGATGATGGGGTGTGCTTAAGGGAATTTTTAATGTAACACTAGGGTTTCTCAGTAAAGTACAGGGATAGCCATTGCTGAGAGGAAAGATGGAGGAGGAAGTATTACCGGGAGTGGAGAAAGAGGTAAGAGTTTAGATTAACTATGAGAGGAATGGTAGGAGAGGTTTACTGTGGATCTGTAGAAGCAATTATAGACTGTAATGTGAAAGGACAAAGGATTAGAAGTCTTGATGAAGTTAAAGAGTAGATGTACTCAGCATGGGAATGAGAGTAAAAGAGTGATAGGAAGTTACTGTCGGACAGTAATATATTGAAGCATAAGATTTTAGAGGTGAGACATGTCAGGATATTATAATATCCAGCATGTGTCCAGGAAAGTGCGCTTTGGAGATAAAGATCACTATAGTGGAAGTCAAAAAAATATGACTGTATGTTGGATTTTAAACCACATAGAGGTGTGTGAGATGATGGAGGCACTGGCTTGAGGTATCCCAAGTGCCAAAGGCCTAAATAAACATGTAGGGCTATAGATGACACCGGTGAATCAAGAGGGAGGGTGATAGGACTGTAGAGCCCTAACCACAAAGATGGTGAGGGGGCAGTGATGTTCTGGAAGCAGCACTGGGGAGAATGAATAATGTGGATCTCTCTTTCTCTCTGTCTCTCTCTCTCTCTCTGTCTCTGTCTCTGTCTCTCTCTCCCTTCCAGCCCTCCCTCTCTCTGCCTGAACTCTATCCCCTCCCCTGACACCTCTGGCAAACCTGTGGCACATGGTAATTGGGAGAATATGCCATCCATACCTGAGAGAACCTCAGGGAAGGAAATGAGATTTCTGCTTTATAGGGAGTATGTGATTATAGTTGACCTTGTTTAGGATATTATAGAGGTTACAGGGGATTTAGTGGAAAAGATAAAAGTGGGAAGATTATTCAGTAAAAGAAAGTCAACCTTGAATTGAGATTGGTGTTTGGGAAAGGAGAGGTGATCACCTGGGGTGGCAATGAAGACACACAGGATGAAAGTCATGAAAGGTTATCCTGGCTTGGCATTCTGACATGAGCACTGGTGTATTAGTTAATGTAACTCACTTGCATTGATGATTTGCTCTGTGCCTGATACCATGTAAGGCATCCTGCCTCCCTGCATTCTTTCCATGCAGGTCCAGGCTCTGGGTGTTCTTTAAGGCTCCTCAACACTCACTAGTTACATACCAGTCAAGGTTTCAAATACAACTTTACTTTAATTTTTGTTTCTTTTCCTCATTGATCAAACTACATTCTATGTGAAAGTTGGTGGCATAAGCATTAGGGTAGGCCCAAGTCAGGATGGAAATATTGGGAATGCACATAATCGCCCACTTTTGATTAAGCTCAGTATTGTGCCAGCTGAAGTCCTTAGTGTAGTGGATATTGAAAACAAAGAAGCCTGGAGTCAGAAAGGTCTTTAGAGCTCTATCAGTCCAAACCACAGCCAAATCCCTCTCCCGTTAACATAATGAGAAAAGCAAGGCCCAGAGAATGGAAATGGTGTGTATAAGAGTGGTTAGTGTCAGAGGTGGGGATAAAAACTAGTCTCCCAGTTTCTAGTCAAGGACCACTCTGACTACACTAGTCTCCCAGTACAGACACACTAATCACACAAAAAACAACAACAATGAAGCAAAGTGAAACAGCGACATTCCCTCTTTGGGCCCATCAAGATGACTGCTGCACTTTGGCCATTGCCTGTTGCCACCCTGTTCCAGCCGTGGAGGCTCTGACTCATCTTTGCCTTTTCTTACAGGTTTGTGATTATCCGGCCAGACAATGAGTTTAATCTGCTGCCCTCGGATCTTGTGTTTTGTGCCATCCCTTTCAACATTTCTTGTGATGGAAAGGATAAATCCTCATATCCAGGTTTTAGTGAAAACATAAATATAGTACCACAGGCCTCAAAGGCAGCTGCAGGCATAAATAACCCTCCCACAGCCAACCCATTTGGCCAGACGACAACACAGCTATCGAACACACCAGTCCATTTATGGGAGCCAAAAACTACCCCCCTTGGTAATTCTAAGCAATCCATTTTGACTCAGAGTGGTGAACTATCACCCCGGACACATCCGGAAAAGGAAAACATGAAGGAGCCCCCTGAGGCGCTACCTGTGCCTATTCAAACTTGACCTGCTGATATTCTCCACAAGCTCCTAGCTTGCTATTTATAAGGCATCTCTGGAAATGGTGACTTTGAACAAGAAAAATAAGAATGGAAGCATGCCATTGTCATGCCCATTTCTTCATGGTTGATCAGTAAGCCCACACTATTTGGGAAGAAGCAAAAGGCTGATCCAATCCTGCTGGATCTGGTGCAATAAATAAATAAAAAAT
Source organism: Myotis yumanensis (assembly GCF_028538775.1). Lineage (NCBI taxonomy): Eukaryota > Metazoa > Chordata > Mammalia > Chiroptera > Vespertilionidae > Myotis > Myotis yumanensis. Next base: position 21,985,798 of record NW_027223754.1, read on the forward strand.
ATATGATTTAAAAATTCCTCTGTAAGGAAGTTCATTGCTCTGTGTCCCTTGAGAAGAAAATGTGTTAGGTTGAGCCTTGTTAAAGAAATCCTCAGGCATTTCTGGGTTCCCCCAGTCAGAGAATATCAGCAATCAAAATAAAAATGAGAAGGATGTAAACACAGAAGACAAGAAATAAAGAGCCCCCAAATAAAAAATCTTACATTCTTTCTCCTCAAACTGGCAAACAGTAAACTAGTATTTTATTTTCTTCTCTCCTTTTCTCTCATACTTTTTCTTTCTTCATTGCTATAGGAGGTCAGAAAAACCAGATGGAGAGATGCTCCTTTGAATTAGAAACCAATTTGTGTAAAGCCAAGACCTTAGTATATGCCTAGCACAAGAATGAATATTAAAATAACTTGGGATGGAGTGGCTGGGTGAGGTCAAGTAAAATGAAATATATAACTTTCCAAATTTTCTAAATCAAGAATAAAGACATATAACAAACACATTCCAAAAGGAATCAATCCACTGCTCTATAAACCTCATCTTAACTTAGGTCATTTCATCCAGGTATTTAACTTAGGAAAGAAAAGTTCAGCACATCTAGAAAGTATTTACTCCCAATCGGTGGTCTTGTAATGATGAACTTCGTAAGCAATGCCTGCTTGCACCATAGATACCAGATAGATGGAAGGAAAGAGGAAAGAAAAAAATAAACCATGTTTCTCATAAATTGTTTTACTTAATGTTTATTATATCATTGACATTTTTAACAAGATCTTTGCTGATTAGGTATTATTACCTCTACTAGAGGCCCAGTGCACAAAATTTGTGCACGGGTAGGGTCCCTAGGCCTGACTTATGATCAGGGCAGATTGGGGCCTTCTGGCTGCCAGCTGGGCCTTCCTTTGTTCTGCCCCGCCCCCTGGTGGTCAGAGCATGTCATATCGAGTGATCAAACTCCAGGTCTCTCAGTAGAACTCCCAAGGGGATACTTTGCATTTTAGCCTTTTATATATATATAGACTAGAGGTCCAATACATGAAATTCGTGAAAGGGGCTCAGTCCTCACAGCCACAGTGGCTGCCTTCAGCTCTTGCAGCCACGGCAGCTGCCTCGGCCCTCACAGTCCCAGCTTCATCCGGAAGATTGTCCAGAAGGACATCAAAAGGATGGCCAGTCTAATTAGCATATTGCACTTTTATTATTATATAATTTACAAAGAAAGAAACTATGTCACAATAAAGTTGCCAGATAAAGTATGCCCTTTTAAATTTGCATTTCAGATAAACAATACATTAGTATGAGTATTTCTAAATTATTGCAATTAACTGGTAAGTGATCGAATCAGCATGCAAAACTGGTTTATTTGACTCCAGCACTTATACACATTATGCCTCCAAGCATACAAATAAAAGAAACAAAACAAAACAAAAACAAAAAATCATTCACAGGAAATAAAAAATTATATTTAGCTTTTATTTTTTATAAAAATAAAAAATTATATTTATAAAAATATAAAATTATATTTCAAAATTATATAATGAAATCAGCCTAATCTATGTGTGTGGGGGGGGGGGGGGGGAGAGTAATTGTAAGGACAGTTGTCAGAAACCAAGGAAACATTTTTATTTTTTATTTTTAAGCTTACCTGTCTTCATCTTTCTCTTTTTACATAGAAATGGTAAAATACATGTTTCTGCATTTTCAAATTTATAGGCAGAGTTATAGGTGTCTGAGAAATTAAGTGGTCCTGTCTCTGAACCTCAAATCCTGATTTCTAAAAGAAAGTGCATACTGGGCTCAGCTTTGGCCACTCTCTCCCACTCTCAGTGGCTGAGGAGTGAGGTGCCTCTGAGTAGAGGGCTTGTCTTCAGGGAAGGGAGGAGGAATGGTTCATGGCCGAGGAAGATATGCTACTGACATCTACTGCATAGACAATATTCTTTCTCCCCATTCCCTGGGCCATTTTATACACATAGCTGGTTTAACAGAAACAAAATATTTCTGAAAAAGTATGGAGGAGCCCTGTGTATATTCAAAATCTAAAAATCTACTTCTATACACATATTGACCAATCTGTTCAGCATCCCAACTCAGTTCTCCAGAGTAAAATTTTATCCTACAAATGATCTCATTTCCAACACAGCAAAGTAATTAGAATGAGAAATTATTTATTCTTCAGTATGTATTGGAATGGGTACTAGAGATATGGCTAAAGAAATACTGAGGTATATGCAACCATAGCCAATGTTTGGGCTCTCATACTGCCAGTATGGATAAATAAAATTGGCAGAGTACCCCCAGAATTATGTGCCAAATGATTTTATAGCTTCAGAACCAAACACTTTAGCTATAGTCGGCAACATTTTGATATAAGTCATAAAACTAGATCCTTTGACAATATAGTGGATACTTAATTCATATCAATTGTTCAATTCTTATGAATAGAAGAAATGATATGAAGACAAGAGAAAACATGCAAGCAACTTGCAGTTTGTGAACAATATGTGGGTCAGCAGTTTTTAAGATGTTTTTGGTCCTTTGACCCTTTTGAAAAGTGGATAAAAGCTATAGTATTCCTTTCCAGAAAAAATTAATATGTATACATTCCACAAAACTTATCATTTAAGTGTGATGGAGGTCATCATGGATCACCCTGTATTCTCCATTGTCTCCCCAAATTACTAATATGGGTCTTCTATCCCCAGTGGAGAATCGGGAGACCTGAGTACTTGGTTTAGGTATCACTTTATTTTTTTATTTTTTAAAATATATCGTATTGATTGTTTACAGAGAGGAAGGGAGAGGGATAGAGAGTTAGAAACATCAATGAGAGAGAAACATCAATCAGCTGCCTCTTGCACACCCCCTACTGGGGATGTGCCCACAACCAAGGTACATGCCCTTGACCGGAATTGAAGCTGGGACCCTTGAGTCCACAGGCTGACGCTCTATCCACTGAGCCAAACCGGTTAGGGCTTAGGTATCACTTTAAACATTTATGATCATGGGCATATTCTCAAATCTTTCTCAGCTCTTTTACCAGCTCATTTTACATGTTATAAATGCAAGAAGTTGAACTAGAAGATTTTAACATTACTTCCATCTTCATTGAACATATATTTATGTATTCACTACATACTGTGTATCAGCCACTGTGTTAGATGCTGAGTATAGAGAAATTACCAAGATGAAGTTGCTTTCCTCATGGAGCATGCATTCTATTTGGAGGAGGCATAAAATAAATGAATAAATTAACAAAATAAGAACAGATTGTGTCAAGTACTATGAAGAAAATGAACATGATGTGATAGAGAATGTGGTGGTCAGGGACCATTGAAAGGTGGGATCCTGTGGAAAAACTGTTTTAGGAAAGGGAACTTGAAGTGTTCAAGAAAAGAAAGCAAGCCAATGTGGTTACAGCATAGTGAATAAGCCAGAGGAAGAGTTACATGGGACAATGTTAGAAACATAGGCATGACCTGATTAAGAAAGATTCTATAGACCAAGAGAAACAGATTACATTTTATTCCAAGCACAATGAGAAACTCTCTAATAGTTTTAAATAATGGAATGATGTGTTGTCATTAATACTTTCAAAGATCACTCTGGCTCTTAGGGTTTCAGCAGGATCACAAGGTGAATTCAAATGGATTTGAAATGGAAACTTTCAGCCAGCAGCAAGAGGGAGGTCATATTCAAAAAGTGTATTTGTGAGAGCTATAGGATTAATATAGAGAACTGTTTAGTAATTGGCTGAGATTATAATGCCATGTGGAGCCAGGACATATAGATGAGAACTGAGACCCAATTTAACCATCACCTGGGAAGGTTCAGCCCATCTGTATAAGAGGTAATAAACATACTCTCCCTACTGGTCCAAGAAAAGAATACGAAAATTTATCTTAGGGATACATATGTAAACAAACAAATAAAAAAAAACACCTATCATGAGAAATTGAAACTCTAAGCTAATATAATATGCAGTTATAATATCCAAATTTATATCCTACATGCAGAAATTTAAAACTGAGAAATATCTGGTTCCAGACCAATAACCCCCTTGAGGTAACTGGTGGAAAGAAATTAATAATATTGAGCAGGAAAGAATTCTACACTCAGGACAAACAGGACTCCCTGGGGTGGGGGGCAGTGAATTTAATAATTTTTAAGAACTGACAATAAGCCCATAAAAACTTAGAAATGAAATGAGGAAATTATCTTTTTAAGTGAGATTCAGCAGGCAAATTGGACAAGAGGGTTAGCATGACCCCAGATTTTGGATAGTAGAACAATCTGGAAAAGACCATAAAATTTATACATTAAAAAAATGGTTAATGGTTAAAAAGTTTCAAAAATATGATTAGAAGGCAAAATGAAAGTAAAGGATACTGTAAAAAATTACAGGCAGAGTTGAAAAAGAATCACTTCAAGAAATGGTTTATTAAATTATATGTAATGTAGAAGTTGAACAATAAATCAGATATAGATAAATCTACAGAACTTACTTAAAATGTAAAATGGAGAGATAAACACATGGAAAATATAAAAGAGATGTTAAGAGACATGGAGGAGAGAAATAAAAAGTCCAATAAATACATAATAACTATTTTCAGGTGGGGAGATAAGAAGATGCCCGCCCCCCCCCCCTAAGAAAGTCTTAAGATTTTTAGAATTGGTAAAATACAAGAATCCTGAGATATAAGAAGTCCAGTGATTTGTGATCAGGAAAATTAAATCTACATGCAGGAATATCCATACTTAGAAAAGTAGGTTTCCTATAAAGGAATTGCCATTGAGAAACTGTGTAGGGGGTGTGGGTAGAAGATAATGGACCAATAACATAACAATTCTGAGGGAAAAATAACAGATGTAAAAATATGAGTATTGTACTACCTAAATGACCATTCAAAGCTGTTTTGACTAAGAACACTTAGACTTTTACTGAAAGAATTAGAAAAGGCATACTTCAATGAGAAGAGAATGAACCCCAAAAGATGGACAAATATATAAGGAGCAATAAAAAGTAATTGGCTAATTGCATGCATACAAGTCCTTTGGTTGTTCTCTAACTACCCCCTCCCTCCCCTGCCATTTGTCTCTGGATCTATTCTTGTTCATCAAATTATGTTGATCACTATATACCACATATGAGTGAGATCATGTGATATTTATCTTTCTCCGACTGGCCTATTTTGCTTAGCATAATGCTAACCAATGGACACAGCCACTGGGGTAGTGGGGGCTTGTCTGGGGTGGGAATGGCAGGGCGAGGGGTGGAGGGTAGGAATCAAGCAGGGAAAATGAGACTTATGTAAAACTTTAGACAATAAATAAAATAAAAAGTAATTGGCGATTATTGAGGTAAATATAGATATCATTTGCAATAACAGTAGTAATAGTAATTTTAAAAGGGTTAAGACTATGTTGGAACTAACCGGTAAAAAATATAAGGATTATGAAAGAGGTGTGATTAAATAAAATTATGGTAAAATCAAAGCAGTATTCAGGAGAAAAGCAGAGATAATAACTGTAGCATATAAAAATTTTTGAAGAATAAATTCTAAAGAGAAAAGGAAGTATACATGACTTTTAAATCAGTTGATAAAAACTAAATAGCAAAAAGGACAAAAATGAAATTAAAGAAAATGATGACTCAATTTATGAAAAGTCAGCATTATTTTTAGAAAAGAAAATGAAAAGAATTGCATATAGAAAGAAAGCAAAAGTTAATAATAAGTACAAGTATATAAGATATTAAATAAATGTAAATGAATCAATTTTGTTGGGTAAAGGATAAAGATTTTCAGAATATATTTAAAAACAATCATGTGCTGTTTATATCATAAATGATACTAATTCAGAAAATATGAAATTGAAAGAAAATAAGATATACCAGAAAAACAGAGACCAAAAGTACTGGCACTATTAGTATCTAATAAAGTATACCTTAGAGCAGAAATCATTATTGAGGAAAATAATTTCATTTTATAACCATAATACTAATCTTTAGCTAGCAAACAATATAACAGTTCTGAAATTTTATGTCTATTACAAGGCCTTAAAATGTATAAAATTAAACTGACAAAATTACAAAAAGAAATTGGTAAATCTGCAATTATAGGGAAGAATTTCAATATACTTTTCTAAAAAACTGAAAATCAAGAAGAAAGCATTGGTACTTATGTAGTCTAGTATGGACATATAGTTTTAACTAATTTGATCTAATAGAGATTAATAAATAGATGGTAGTAAATAATCTAACAGGCAGAAAGTGGACATTCTTTATCAGTGCACACACACATTTTTAATTATCCATGAAGTCATCAACAAGGCCATTCTCTTTGAACCAATGATGTGCTACCAAGCACATTGCAATACATGTCAACATTTGTAACAAATACTCAGACCTCAACAAGTAAAATTTACCAACCCATTTGGAAATAAAGCAACAACAACAAAAACACCTTAATCAATCATGGTCAAATTTAAAACTTCAAATGGGTATTACAAACTTTTGAGATCTAAATGATAATGAAAAGACTATATATATTAAAATTTGTGGCATACTTCTTCAACAACTGGTGGTGAAAACACTGGACATACACATGCAAAAAATGAAATGGGACCTTTTCCTTATATCATATACAAAAATTAACTCAAAATAGATTAAAGACCTAAATGTAAGTCTTAAAAATATAAAACTCCTAGGAAAAAACATAGGGGAAAAATTTCATGGCATTCGATTTGGCAATGATTTCTTGGATATGGCACCAAAAGCACAAACAACAAAAACAAAAATATGTAAGTGGGACTACATCAAACTTAAAATTTTCACAGCAAAGGAAACAATCAACAGAGTGAAAAGGCAACCTACTGAATGGGAGAAGTTATATAAGGAACTTCTATGACTCAACAACAAAGAAACCCAAACAATCCAATTAGAAAATGATCTTGAATTTACAAATGGCTAAGAAGCATAAGAAAAGATAGTACCGCCAATCATCAAGAAAATGTAAGTCAAAATCAAAATATATACATACAATGAACTATTATTCAGCCTTAAAAAATAAGGAAATCCTTTTATATGATACAGCATGGATGAACCTAAAGGACATTATGCTAACTCAGCAATTTCAATCTTATTCATCTCATGGCACACATAAAACAATTACTAAAATTTTGTGGCACACCAAAAAAAATGAATTTTTTTGTCAATCTGACAAAAATAGCTATAATTTTGATTCATTCACACTAGACGGCTATAGTTGTGTTGGCTATTGTCATTTTTTTTAGAAATGCCATTTTTTATAAGACAATCTAAGGCAGCGGTTCTCAATCTGTGGGTCGAGACCTCTTTGGGGGTCAAACAACCCTTTCACAGAGGTCGCCTAAGACCATAGGAAAACACATATATAATTACATATTGTTTTTGTGATTAATCACTATGCTTTAATTATGTTCAATTTGAAATTGGGGGTCACCACAACATGAGGAACTGTATTAAAGGGTCGTGGCATTAGGAAGGTTGAGAACCACTGATCTAAGGGAAAAGAGGTCAGTGTCCCTGACTAGAGTCAGGTATTGCACGTTTTAGAAATTCATATGGCAAACTGGTTGAAAATCACTGTGCTAACTGAAACAAGCCAGGCACAAAAAGACAAGTACTGGAGATTCCACTTAGATGAGGTAGTCATATCTCCAGTATCAAACTTTATATTACACATTTACATATATAGCATACATACATACATACATATGCATACATATATAAATACACACAGACATACTGGCTCTGGAAAATTAAAGTCAGAGGTTTGGTTTTAACCTTCTCCATTTAACTCTTTGGCCTGTTAACTTCTATTTAAGACCTCCAATACATGGGAACATGTCTAATTAACTATCAAATCCTCAGGCTAAGTAGCTTCAAGCTGTAAAGGAGTTCAGGGAGCCTGAGTTCAGTGAAGGTGCATAGTTTCCTGGAGGAGCAGTAACTTACAGCTCGAAGCCAGGAGTTGATTCTTCCAGGCCAAGAAAACAAAAGAGCCCAACCTTTAAAAGCCATCTGACTTCAGCTCTGGATTCTGACTTCAGATCTGGATTGGTATGCTCAGGGAGTGCTGGAGAGTGAGGTGGAGGGGAGCCAGGGAGAGTTGTGAGGGCTGCAGGGGATGGGAGGGAGAAAGGAGGGAAAAGGCCCTCACACTAATTGGGTTTGAAAGAATATAGAATGAGTCCAGCCCCTGCGTGAGGAGAAGAAAGGAACCTGGGCAGCTGAAGCTAATTTCAGACTAAACTAACCGCTGTTCCCGGGGACGCCACAAGGTAAGCCTGATCATCTCAGTCATTTACAATTATCATCAGGGAGGCTGCTTCTGTAATTGTACTGGGGAGCCAATTAACAGATCCCTGTAGCTAGGGTTGGGGGAAGAGAGGTATCCCAGCATCCCTTTTGTTTTTGAAGAGAAAAAATAAGGCAGAATTTGTGCTGCTGTCTCTGACTGTTGGAGAACTTCAGGCAACGTGGTGACTCCTCAGCTCCAGTGAATGGTTGAAGTCAGCCCTTTCTCTGCCTTCATTTACTCTTTTCTCCAGCAACTCAAATTAGCCTCTAGATAGCCCAGCAAGACTTGCTACTTTCTTTTCAGAGATACGAAAATGCTGGCTGTCTTTCACTCTTTCTTGTCCTCAAGAAAATATCTTCGCAGTATTTCATCATGCAAGTATGCCAGGAAAGGCCAGCGAATGCACTGAGAAGAAGGAGCTATCTTAAATTTATCACTCAAAACCACTCTTTCCCTGACACCATCCCTTCTCCTGCCTTCCTGCCACAGTCAGACTTTTTAACTAGTTGTCTACATTCACTGCCTTATTTCCACATCTCTGATGCACTACTTAAGCCGTCCCAACCTGGCTGTAGCCCTCATTTCTGCTAAAAATACTCTTTCTCTGGTCACAGGTACATTGAAGTCACACAGTAGAGCCTGACTAGAGATTTCAGCAGGATTTAGCCCAGTTGAGCTCCACCCTGAAACAACTTCTTTCCTTGACTTCCAGGAAATAACACTCTGTCTTCCTGTTACTTTTCTGACTATGCATTCTCACGTTCCTTTTAGCTCTCCTTTGATACAGCACAGTTAGTTGTCAGCATTACCCAAAGCTTGATTAGGGACCTTCTTTTTTTTTTTGTCTCGGGGATCCCTGAGTGATCCAGATACTAAAAGAACACTGGAAAACATATCCCTAAATTAAAAGGCCAGAGGCTACTTCCTTCCAGCCATTATGTCCATGTAAGAATGTGGGCCCAGTGTTGCCAGGTTTGTTTGTTTTTAATTTTCAGATAAATTAAAAATTCTGATTTTTACATAAAAATATTATGCTTTTACATTTTTGTTTAGAGCAACAATGGAGTAGTTGTAGCAGACCAAGCCTGTGGCAAGGAAAAAAAACTATAACTAGATTAAAAAAAAATTTAATACCTGTTTGAAGTCATCATAGAACAACATAGTCGGCAAGAACTGAAAGACTATGATCCAAGAGAAAAGAAAAACACTGAGGTAAGTCCACCATTCTACACAGTTTTTCCCTCAAGGCATTTGCCAATTACTGTAGTAAGTGGTACTAAACAAGAGATCAAGTTGGATTTTAAGGCTAAGAGCTTTCAGCAGTCTCATGGGGCTGGGAGGAGGGGAATGGAGTTGAAGGTTATCAAGGCATCTTGGAATCTAGGGGACTACGTTTCAGAGGAAAGAGAATTTGAAAACTGTGAGTATAACTTTCTGTGCTGCTTTTTACCCTGAGGGAATTGTTTATTCCTCATACTCTCAACATGAGAGGCTGAGAAGCTAAGGAGAAAGGATTCGCTATGGAGCTGGAAAGCTAAGCAGAGCTTTTGCCAACCTCCAAGTGCGAGGGAGGTGGAAATTGACATTCAAGGCCTGGCAAGCGGGGTGGGATCAGGTAAGCAAGCTTTGTGTTCAGTGAGTGTTTTGGGAAAGGTTCCTGCTTTAGGATTACTTCAAACTAGAACTAGAACAGTTCTCACTAAGCCTGAAATCAACTTTAATGTTCCCATTTTCTGATTGAATCAAGGTGATCAATTTCTATTGTAATTCCTTATAAGTAAAAAATTAATTCTCTCTGCCAGAAATTAGTATTATTCAGAATTGCTATACTTTTCCTACACATCATCCAGCAATTAATAAAAATGGTTGGAGTCAGTCTTATCTCTGTCTTAAGTTATGCTTTTCTCTAGCAACCTAAATTAGCCTTCAGATAGGCCAGCAAGCCTTGTTTTCTTAAAATTTCTGAGATATGGAAATGTTGATAGTCTCCTTTACTCAGTTTTTTTCTTTAAGAAATAAGTAAACAATCACCATGAATAACAGTGGAGAGACTCAAATTACAAAAACGAAGCATCTAGAAGACTGAGATAGCCCACATATGATCTAGATACAATGCAAAGACTTTGAAGTAACTGTGATTATTAGCATGCTCAAGAAATTGGAAACACTTGCAGGCAGGTGTGGAGTGTCAGTGTGGAGGTATCACCCTAGTATGACTAGGGTTATACTGCTGGAGCAGGTCTTGGATCTGGAGCAACATCTCAATGAGCTCAATAGGGATTCTGCCTTTTTTTAACCATGAAGGAGACAGACCAGGAGGCTGTTGCTATAGTGGTACAAAGGGTTGCTAGGATGTGTCAGCACCTGAAACATCTACAAAAAGTAGATCAGAGTCACAGGAGAGAGGCCAGATTGAAGGCCCCTGTCCAGTTGTATGGGTATACATGGGCCTGAGCAAGCCCCACAATGCACTGAATGATGTCAAAGATGTCCACTGACATCAACAAAGTCTGGAGTCAGAGCATTAATACCATTGAGAGCCTCAAGTATGTGAAGGATGCCTTGTGTTGTACAGCTCAGCCATCTTGTAAAACTGTGGAGACCCTCAAGAATATGTCAGTGCCCATATTGGGAGGAGATCCAGGACCTTATTAAACAAGGGGCTCTCCTGCAGGTTCACCAGAAGTTAGTGGACCTGGAGTGCTCCAGAGATGGGCTAACATATAAGCAGAACTGCATGGGAAGTGGGAACATGCACAACTTGACCCTCATCCATGGCTCTTCAGAAGCATAAGGGACTCTCAGATGAGCTGGCCAAGCAGCTGTGGGTAGTGCTGCAGAAGTTACTGGTCACCATCCCCCATGACTCCACTTTGCTCGTCTAGACAGTGGTCAGCAAACTCATTAGTCAACAGAACCACATATCAACAGTACAACGATTGAAATTTCTTTTGAGAGCCAAATTTTTTAAACTTAAACTATATAGGTAGGTACATTTTTATTAACTTAATTAGGATACTCCTAAGGCTTAGGAAGAGCCACACTCAAGGGGCCAAAGAGCCGCATATGACTCGCGAGCTGCAGTTTGCCGACCACGGGTCTAGAATCATTGAAAGGGGGTGGGGAGGATTGACAGGAGTATACCTGACCAAAAAGAGCAAACTAGCTTTGTTCCTTCCAGTAGGTCCAAGAATTGGAAGGAGAAAATGTTCGCCATTTTGGACAGAATCTTGACTAGAATTGAGGACACACAGGCAGACACCATGGAGTCTGACAAGATGTGGTTTGTTTTCCACCTGGAAATCATAAGTAAGAACATCCTGGATGATCTCATCTTTGCCAAAAACCTGATGGTTAAGTGTTTTTCTCCCCATTATGAAGTTTTCAGAAACTACCTGAACACATACCACAAGGCCCTGAGTACACGGACACAGGAGCTCGAGTTGGAAGACCTCGAAGCAAATGAGATTATGAGCCTGTTTTTGTGGGTCTTAAATACCTACCCAAGCACAGAAATGGAAGGAAATGTGGAGCTGGGTCTGGAAGTGGACATGAATGCCCTGGAGATTTTGCTTTCTCCAAACATGGTCTCTGAGCTGCTCCACATGTATATGTCAACTCTCACTTCAAACATCATTGCCTGGCTGTGGAAAGCACTAGAAACAGACAGGAAAGACCAGGTAGAAGAAACTGAGCCTGGAGCTGACCAAAGTGAGTACCACCACTCAACAGTCACCATTCTCCAGATGTTTGAACAGATTCTTCAAGTTGCAGCTCAAATATGTGAAGATTTGAAAACAAGGGTACTAGTTTGTGTCTTCAACTAAAAAATACAAAGATGAAGTTCAGTTGTATGAAGAACACCTGAGAAACTGGCAGGATATAAAAGTAATCATCAGCAACTACCAGAATCCAGTCAGTTTAAAAAGGAAGTAATTAAAAATGAAATGCAAGAAGGTGTATCTCTGAGCAACCACACATGGATGGTATTTGAGACACCATTGCAAAGGAGGGCTGCAGCAGCCTGCTGGAGGAGCTCTTGGATCTGAAGCAACATCTCAATGAGCAAAAGCCAAATAACTGGCTGTTAGGCTCAAACGCTATAGACATTATCTGTGTCACCATGGAAGAATATTTCAATGATTTTGCCAAAATCAAAATACCATACAAAAAGAGGATGATGGCGAGTGGTGGTGGAGTACCCGCGGGTTCTCATGCAGAAGCACATCTCATACTATGTTCTCAAGGAACAGAAGGACAGTGCTGAGAGAGGGTCAGGAAGGCTGAGCACCTCCTCCCTGTTCCCGAAGCTGGCTTCTGGATTTGGCAAAGATACAGACTGGTATGGTGACAAAATCATCACCATTTCAGAAGTTATTAAACTAAGGACCCTTTTGTGCCCTACTTGGAAGTCTTGACTCTGGTCAGCAAATCCCCAGACATTAGGGATGACCATGTCAGCATGCTGCTGGCCATGCCAGGCAACGCCAGCTGGAACACAAAGCAAACCATCATTGAGCCTGGACCAGGGTCCGATGCAGGCAAATCCAAATGACGTGCCCATCTCCAAGGAAATCAGTTCTGAATCTGAACATGGCAAAGCTTCTCAAGTAGCCTATCAGTTATTAGCTTTGTGTACATTTTTCTGCACTTATCTCCACCTTCAGAAATATATCAAAGCAAAAGTGACTCTCAAGGGTTTACATTAGATGTTTCAGTTCCCAGAGTCTGTCTCTTGAAGGGCCAAGCATGTTGTTTGTGAGGTGCCCGAGCACACGGATCCTTAACTGACAATTACTTTACTGGCTGTGATTCTTCAGGCTTTCTCATTCTTATTGTCCACATCCTTTATGAGGCAGGATGCTAATGTCAAATGCCTCATGGTTGATTGGTAATCATGGTGGTTAAAAGGTGTGTGGAGGGGACAGAGGCTCTGTCTTCATTCATGTTTTGCTCCTCACTAATTTCTGCATGGTGTAAAGGCTTCTGAAACCCAGATGCATAATAAAAGAGTCTAAACTCTTGCAGAGAAATGAAAATTAGAGAAAGAAAAATTGGGTGACAAGATGGATACATTTACTGAATTTGGTTATTAGTTTTAATTGTTTTTCAGGCCTGGCAACCTGCTGTGTCTCTGGCCATAGTATATGGATTTTTGTTTGTTTGTTTGTTTCTCTGTTTTCAGGTATAATCCATAGAGAATTCCTCCACTTTTTGTGTAGCCAGCAATGACTCAAAACACATTTCCTATGCAGGGTGTATTTTTCTTTCAGTGAAAGGGCCCTCCCAGAACACCTGTCAACTATAATGGCAGAAATAAAAGTTCTAGCTTATTTTGGCTAGAAAGCAAATGAGATGTTTTCATGACTAACTTTGATAAACTCTGGCCAAAAGCAATGCTACACAGGGGTCAGGTGGAAGTATGACATAGAGATAGTGGAGGTGGATGCCAATGAACTCAATTATTCTTTAACTTCAAAACCATCTGGCATTTTGAGGAGTGACAGGTTGGGGGAATTAGGAAGGAAAAAGAGCTCTTGGTGTGTACACTGGCATTCTTATGGAGGCTTCTTTGGCAGAGATAGTGGCATGGTGCCTTAACAAATCAGATTGGATGCTGTCGTTGTGTAGAAGGAGCACATACAGTCTATCCCATAACATTGCTTATTTGCTTTTAGAGACCTGTATGTATGTAACTCTCCCATTCTTGTATCCTTTCTTTTACCTTTCTTAAAAGGCAACTTAATATAATCTATTATAGAACCAAAGAAATTAGACTTCCTGTTCCTACTACAGAGATCTCCTCAGGGACTTCCCAGGTTGTGGGGCTCTCCACAGTGACCTCAGTGGGACTGGGAATGGAGGATTAAACTAGAGCAGCCGTGTGCAAACTACAGCCCGCGGGCTGGATCTGGCCCGTTTGAAATGAATAAAACTAAAACATCATTACCCTTTTATGTAATGATGTTTACTTTGAATTTATATTAGTTCACACAAACACTCCATCCATGCTTTTGTTCCGGCCCTCAGCTCCAGTTTAAGAACCCATTGTGGCCCTCGAGTCAAAAAGTTTGCCCACCCCTGAACTAGAGCCATTGCAACCAGGAAAAGGCTAAGCTCATGTGTCACCTTGTGTCTGCCTGCCTTCCATCACAGCAGGAACTAGGCCATTATTTTTGAACAGCAAAGGCCAATCACCTTAATAGTTCAACAGTTCTCCTGAGTGGTCAATTGATTTTACACATGGGTTTTACCTGTGTTTTCGGTGCTTGAATCTGCTCTACGGAAAGAGCCTACAAACAAGCTGATTCAGTGTCAGATGATGGGATTTGAAATCCAGCTAGCACAGTGGTGCACAAAGTAATGATTAAAATCTGCTCCTACCTGACAAACGGGAATACAAATGCACAGATATTTGAGAGATGGCAATAGTTGCTTTGCGGTGCCTGAGAGTCACCTTTATTCTCATAAAATACAAAGCAGACAGCTACAGTCTCAGCTGACTGAGTTTCTGTTGTCCTGGCTCCTCAAATAGCCTTAAAATAAGTTTTACTTTGATAGTAAATCTAGAAAACACATACTCAATAAGCCCTGGGCTTTTGCTGAGGGGACCAGAGGCTTGATCAGAACAGGAGAAGTAACTCTGACTCTTATGGGGCCTGTATAGTTAAGGATTTAAAATAGAAGTCTCCTTCAGTGGGAGTCCACAAATTAACACACACTGAAATAGACTTGTCTCTCTACAAAATTATCAGTACTGAGTTGACTACTACTGGCATTTGAAATCATAGATCAAAGTAGCAGTGCTATCTAAAATACATGTAAATTGCAGACACCAAAAATCAAATCAGAAGCCGTCTGTGAGAGCAGAGCCTTTGATCAGCAACCCCTCTGTTTATTATCTTCCTTATTGATTTCATTCAGGCTTATAACTTCAAATATGTTCTATATGTTGATGACTTTAAAATTGATATCTTCAGCTCTTACATCTCCCCTGTGTTTACTAACCTCATCACCAATATTTTTGATAGTATGTGAAATTTCATACAGCCAAGACAGAATACTGGTTTTGGAAAGTTGTTTTGTTCTGGACTGTCACACCCAGGGCTCCATTTTGGTCTCTGTCCATCAACCATTACTGATTACTATGACTAGAGCCAGTGGCAGGGCCCAACTCTTCCCAGGATCCAAACAACTTGAGGACAATGAGAAATGGGAGAATCCTGGGACAGGTGTAATGTCTCCCTCATTCAATTAAATGTAGTTACCTCAGCTGACTGCAGTCACATTGGAGATAATCAATAAACATTTCAGAATGAATTAATAGATGAAGATGAGTGATTTATTCTTAGTCATTTACCTACTAGGTGAATCTGGTCGCATTTTTTATTAGTTTTCCATACTTTACAGATAAGAAACTCTTGGATTTGAGAGATGGTACACAGAGGAGTATGGCAGGACTGAATGAGACTAGAAAGCCAGGGGGATGGGGCTGAGGGTGAGGAGTTGTGAGTTCCAGAGAGCAGAGATGCGATTCTGAAGAGAAAATGCTTACTGGGTCAAGGCTGCTTTTGCATAATTCTATTATTACCAAGAAGAGGAGAAATAATCATATTAGGTGTGTGCTGTATTGCTCGGTGACTCTGCTTACCTTACTTTTGAAATCAGAAAAGTTTAAATGCTTTGTGTGGGTGAAATATTCAGAAGGCACCCGATCAATAAGGCAGGTGCTGCCAGAGCTGAGCAGGAATGTTTTTTGATGTTGACAATGACATACATTCTTGTGCAGAAAGGAGTAATCTATTTGGTCACAGCTAAGAAAAAGGTTTATGTCTGTTGCTTTGGAGAACAAAGTAGTGTCATCTGGGAGCATGGCCTCCAGGCAGGCCAGATGAATGGTATCAGTGTGGTGGTGGGTCACTCAGGAGCAAGGGCAGCCCTTTATTGAGCTTCCCTGGCCTCTTAGTGGAAAAGTGGGTATTTGCACGCACAATCCCACAGGCCTGCTATCAGCATCAATTCCACTTCAACCTTCTTTACAGATCAAGGCATCTCATCAATTTGTATCCAGCTTATGATTGCCATTGCCTCTCCCTGAAGTCCAGCACAGTCTACAGCAAGGCCCATGCTCTTTGGGGGCTCTGCTGATTCCAGGTCAGGCTTGTCAGAAGCCTTCCTGACAATGCACCAGAGATGGCCATGGAGACATTTGTCACCTGTCCCCCACCATAGAAATACCCAGTATAAAGAAAGAGGACAATAGCTCTGGTCTTGTGAGAGTCAACTATGAATATTTCTTCCAAATTCCAGTGATGTTACTAGCTTGAAATTGGCTATAGTGGGAATATTTGCACTATGGAAACCAGCAAAGTCTATAAATAATGTTTTGTTTTGTTTTTTCATTTTTAAGACCTTTTTGTTAAACATTTACCAGCACAATATGGGTGAGGTGCAGGGGGGCAGAAAGAAGGGATATGAAACTCAAAGATCTCAATTACCCTCTTTCCTGATACTGCTTAGATGGCTCAGCTGAACCTCTTCTCTGTAGTTTGACAGCCACTGCAGGCCATAGCCAGCCACAGAGGTTTGTGTGTGCTTTTATTTTTAATCAGATTTATGTTTTAGAAAGGTAACCTTGCCCACAATGTGTTGGATAGACTTAAAGGGTATAAAATAAGAGATAAAACCAGAGGCAAAGAAATCAGATGGTAATCTAATTGCCCTTGTCCAAATAAAAAATTATGAGGCCTGAACTCAGAGATGTGGGAATGGAGAAAACAGTTATGATACATGTTGAAGAAATACAGATCACAGGAGTTACTGATTGATTGGGTGTCAGGGTAAAAAAAAATACTAGATAATAACAAAGAAGTTTCACCTAAACAGAAGGATTATCAGATTCAGGAGGAACTTTTACAACTTATGTTTAGAGCAAGCTGAGATGTTTGAGAGGCAGGTAAGTGGGGCTGAAGGTCACAGGAGCAGAGTTGACTAAAATGCATTTTGAAAGTCAGCAGATGGCAGTAAGTGACAGCAGGTGACAAGAAGGGATTACTTAGGGGTGGTATAAAGTGAAAAGTGGACTGGGGAATAAACTGGCATGAAAAACAATATTTAAGGCACATGCAAACAAGTAAAAGTCCACGGAGGACAGGAGAAGGTTGGTCAGTTAAGTAGAGGAGAAGCAAGAGAGAAGCAAAGAGACAGAAGAGTTAAACAGAAGAGTTAGAGGATTGGATAGCCTTTAATGTGAAATATTAGGTCAAGATCAAGAAAGGGGAAATCAAACCAAGTATGCATTATGTTTAGCTGAGGGTTGTTAGGGCCTTTTGCTGGATCAGTTTCTGGGAGTTCAGGGAAAGAAGGGGCCAGACTGTAGGTATTTGAAGAACAGTGAGTAGAAGATGGAAATAGCAGAAAACAAGTGAAGAAACATGAATTCAAAGCTTGGAAAGCAAGAAAAGGCACAAGGAGATGCAGGGTTAAGGGAGGACTCTATTTATAAAATGGACAACAGACTTGATCAAATTTTATTCTATGCAGAAGGAACCAATCAAGATGAAGTTGCCAATTTGGGAAAGAGAAAGAGAATCACAGATGCAATCAAGTCTTAGATGAGACAGGAGGGTCAGTCAAGAGCACAAGTGAAAGGAATGACCTTAAGAACAGAAATAATAGTTCTTTCTGCAAGATATGAAGGATGGAGGTGGGAACAACTGCAAATATAAATAGATTTTTAGTAGCTAGAAATTGAGAGAGCTTAAACCTCATGTTCTCAGATTTTTTTTCTTGAAAGTCCAAAAAGTTGAGGATAGCTAAACTATAAACTACTGTATCTTACATTTGATTGGATTATTCAGCATTTTCAGTGCAGAGGAGCTGCACAATCAAAAATAAAATAAAATGAACTGGGCTGCTTTAAGACCAAAGTGTTAACATAAAAATCAAGAAGTAGATTTCAAGAAAGAAGCTTGTGATGAAGTAATGGAGAAATGGAATTGAAAACTAACTAAACTTGTATAAGAAAATACAACTATCTTCCTCCTTCCAATAGATTCTAGTTAATTTCTCCCCCAGTTTTAAGGAAAGTATCCTTTGATCATCTCAGTGTCCAATACTTTCCATTTTTTTTCTGGAATGGACATGTCATACACAAGGATTTCCAGTATCCCTCACCTAGCCTACTCTCTGGCTTCTTGGACTGTAACCTCCGTTTTCTGAAGACCAAGATCCAGTGCAAGTAACCAGTTAGTGTCAGATGCATCCCTGCATTATCATTTCTCTAGTTCTAAAATTGTGCTCCCAATTTCCCATCCTCTGTACTGATAGACAGAGAGAAATGCTTCAGGCAGACAATGAAAGACAGCTCCTCCCCGCCCTGCTCTGAGGTGTCCCATAGCAAATGATAGTGGCAGGGAAATGTCTTAATACATGTTGTTTAGCATAATTGATGTTCAGATGCAGTGTTAGTAGAAACAAGCTCAGTTAATTGGTCTCTCAACCTACATTAGCTCTTGCACTGCAGACAATTAGGCAGGGGCCAGAGGGCCCTTTGCTGGGCCATTAGAGCCCCCCACGCCGGGACCAGGAAGGTGCTGGCAGTTAGGCAGTGGACCTGGTATGAATGACTGCAATGAACTGTGTGTGCAGCTGCACCACAGCCGGAGCCATCTGTCCATTTATGAATGTGAGACCTTAAACAACCGATCTTAAAGGTGACAAAAGGAAGCTAATGTTCAGGAGAGAGAAATCTGGGTTCTTCCAAGAGCTGAAACATTGGAGAAATGTTTGAAGATTTTAGATTTGAAGGATATACACCTAATACTAGCCCTACAGCAAAATTTCTAATGAACTAAGGGCCTGCTCTCTGAGATTTGGTGTTTTTGGAATGCCTGCGACATAGAAAGGAAGGATGTATTTCAAGGAGACATGGTAGGGCTGCTGCTCAAAGTGAGCTCCTCGGACCAGCAGCACCATCGCCATCTGGTATGGTGTTAGAAATGCAGATCTCAGGCCCACCTCTGAATCACTACATCAGAATTAGCATTTGGCCAAGATCCCCAGGTGTCCCACTTGCCCATTAAAGTCTGAGAAGCAGCCCTCCAGGCCAGGGTTAAGCAAACACTTTATGAGAACACAGTGTGTCCATTCATTTGCCTCTTGATTATTCTGCTTTCACATTATGATAGCAGGGTTGAGTAGTTGCAATGGAGATTTTGCGGTCTGTAATCCTAAATTATTACCCTCCAGCTCTTTGTAGAGAGTTGGCCAACTCCTGCTCTACACAGAAATCTCAGTAACCAACCCATGTGACTAACATTTGTTAGGCCTCAGAGGGCAGGTTAGTACCAGATATTTAATTTGCTGTTTAAATGTTGTCATGGATCTTGTGGAAAGATGGAGCAATATATGTTCCATAATAATGATCTCAATTCTAGGATTAGGGATGTCTAAGTTTATACAGGCTCGAGAAAAGTTGACAAAAACCTTGAACACTCTGCCACCTTGACTGAGTCAAATGGTTTGAAGGGTCCCTTCCCTTCCTCATTCTCATGGTGAATAAAGAAACAATGGTAATGGTGATTGTCCGAGAAAAGGGGGGCAGGGGAAGGTAGAAGAGAAAGAGGGGATAAATGGTGATGGAAGGAGATTTGACTTGGGGTGGTAAAGACACAATACAATATACAGATGAGGTATTATGGAATTGTATACTTAAAACCTGTATAATTTTATTAACAAATGCCACCCTAATAAATTCAATTAAAAATTAATATGGGATTATACTATTTTAAAGTAAAATAAGAATTATTTCTACAATTATATTATACTAGAGGCCCTGTGCATGGATTCGTGCACATTGAACGGAAATTAATTAGAAGGTGGCCGGTGGGACAGGACTGGGTGAGATGGGCTGGACATGCCCTGGAGCCAACCTCCCACAGTACCTCCCCAGCTGGCAGCACCTGGGCGGCACTGGGGCCCCAAGGGCATCTGCAGAGAGTGGGGTCCCTCCATCAGGTGGGGTCCCTTAGATTGTGGGGATCGGGCTGAAACCAGCAGTCCGACATCCCCCGGGGGGTCCCAGAGCACAAGAGGGCACTCTGCAAAGTTGCTGTCACTCAGCAGCTCCTGTGTTGAGCATCTGTCCCCTGTGGTCAGTGTGCATCATAGCTACCAGTCAGATGGTCGAATGGTCAGACGGTCACTTAGGCTTTTATATATATAGACTGGAGGCCTGGTGCACAAAACTCGTGCACTTGGAGGCAGGGGTCCCTCAGCCCAGATTGCGAGAGGTTGCAGGCCAAGCTGAGGGACCCCACCGGTGCACAATCGAAGCTGGGGAGGGATTCGGGAGGTTGGCCAGCCAGGGAAGGACCACAGGAGGGCTCCAGGGCATGTTCAGCCCGTCTTGCTCAGTCCCAATTGGCCGGACCCCAGCAGCAAGCTAACCTACCAGTTGGAGTGTCTGCCCCCTGGTGGTCAGTGCACATCATAGTGAGCAGTTGAGCATCCTAAGCATATCATTAGCATATTACACTTTGATTGGTTGAACAGACAACCGGATGACCGAACACTTAGCATATTAGGCTTTTATTATATAGGATTAGTTCTAATAACATTTTAAATGAATTGTTTATGACCCTCCATAAAACACAAAAACAAAAAAAGAAACAATGATAACCTGACAGTCGCAATAAAACAATCACCACATTTCTGTGTTGCACCCTTGATAGCATATTTATTGTGACTGGAAGTACTAACTTTTTTCCAAATATACCAAGAGGTTTGACTTTATGCCAGAGTTTGGGGATAATTTTATACCCAAAGAGTCACCTAAAGAGACTGCATTCTCTTCCTCCTGATTTTCACCAGAGCAGAATGGTAAAACAGGTGTGAATGCTCTGCTTTACATATGGCAAGAGGATTGTTGAAATATGCATTCCTCTGTGCATGCCATAAAGAGCTTAGGCAAAGACTCCACAAAGGACTGCAGTGACTAATGGGGAAGAAGAGGCCTGCTGAACCAACATTTCTGAAATTGTCGAGATATTTTGATAGGAGATCCTAGACTTTTACTCTCAAGAATATTAAAGAAGCACCGCATTATGTTTCTGAAACCCTTGGCGTTTTTCCAAGTGTGTGCTTACCAGGTCTCTCTCTCTCTCTCTCTCTCTCTCTCTCTCTCTCTCTCTCTCTCTCTTTCTCTCCACACACACACACACACACACACACACACCAACAAAAGCCAGTCTGCAGCCTCAGACTCCAGACACAAGCATCAATCATAATCGCAGCACTGCCAGCAGTCATGTAACTGCTTAAAGACCTCAACAGCCTTCTGGCACTTAAAGGGGGGAAAAATCATCTAATTAATCACAGGTGAAACAGCTTGGACTGTCTCTAAAAGCCCCTGAATTTACTGCCAAGCTTTGATGCTAATTTTCTTTCTAAGTAACCCCCTAAAGAAATTTACGATTCTGTAATTAAAGTAATGAATAAAGAGATACTTAGGTGGAGGGAAACCAGGAGAGGGAAAAAGTCTATATTTCCATCCTGCAATAAAGGCATCTGAGCATGGATCATTTGTGAACCCCAACTTAAAGGTCCCCAAGTGGCTTCCTTCCAACGAATATTTTAAAAATTCAATATTTGAAAGACCCAAATGAGGCTTATAAATGAAGTTGAGAGCAGGTCACTGCTAGAGCCTGTAAGACAGGAAAGGAAATCTAAGTTCTGCCAGATCCTCTGGACTTTGTTTTTAATGCTACAGCCTCTGTCCTGTGGGAAGATTGGTGGTGGGTCCTCCCTGGGAGCTGATTGGCTAGTGTCACTGGGTTTGATTTAGAGATCTCACCTTCCTCATTTCGTCCATGTTCCTGCTGGGAGAGATCCTAGATTTCAGGGTTTAATTGGCTGGAAAGAAATCGCTCTGATCTCTTATACAGGAAGTGTTCAGGGAAGGGCTTTGGATTTTATCATCCCAGCCCTGTCCTGTCCTCTGTCTGACACTCAATATTGGAATACTCCAGGAATGGGAGCTTTAGTTAATTGGCTACTCTAGTTTTCAGAATTAGATATACCCCTCATTTCAAAGATGAATCAAACAAGTTCCTACTAAACTCCAAACTGCCCAGAGCTCTAAACTGCTGCTGAAAAATCTTGCTAACAACTATTTTTCTGTCTTAATTAATACAATGTAATAAGCAGAATGCTTTTTTAAATAATTCAGAATCTTGAATTTTTGATTGCGAAGCTTTTTGCTCTGATTTATATCTGCCTTCAAGATAGTTTAGGAGTATTTTGAAAGCAAAGATCAGAGCAGGTCCTCAGAATGTTTCTTTACCAAATCTAGCAGAATATGAGCACTAATACTTTATTATTTCTTGATCGTATCATAGGTTTATAACAAAGGACGAATAATAGATTGTACTAAATAAATACTGACTCAAAGATGTTCCCTGGAAATTTAGTTTTTGTGTTTTTTGTTGTTTTTTTTTTACCTTAGTTACTATACATACTTATGTGTTTATATTTTCCCCCTCCTGTAAAGGGAGGGATGAAAAAAGTTGAATCAGAATTTGATATTGAAGTGAGTTTATAGATTTTTAATCTTAAGCTTCATTTCAGAGCTGAGAGACTCAGAAAGGTAAAATAATCTGGCCAAGATGCACAGCCACTTAATGAGTAGTTAAAATTTTGAGAGCAAGACATCGTTCACTTATAAATTGCTCTTTCTTTACCAGTGAACTATGTTAAACTACTTGCCTTCGGAGCTTCCTTTTCTGACTTACAAGACAAAAATGATAATATTCATGAGTTATAGTAAATATCAAATGTGCTAACATAGGTATGATGCTCAACATCGTGCACACACACACAAAATACTTAGTTTTCACTATTTTTAATTATTGTGTGTTTAATTATAATTCTATTTTTATTGAATGAATTCTTTTTTATTATTTACAATTCCTTACTGCCTGCTGAGAAAGTTAGAGTCATAGCCAAAGGTGGCCCTTTAGTTGCTCAGGGTCCATGTTTGGGGAGCTAGACCAGAGCTCAGTTGCTCTACATAAGAAATAGCTGCACATTTGAGAGGCCTTTCAGACCTTCACCTTCTTTCCTGGACAGCACAGAATGATACACATTTTGAACCTCATTCCTAATAGAGGAGTGAAAGATCTTCCCCCAGAGAAAGCAATTTCAGTACATGAGTGAAGCCCAGAAGAGAAGTGGAGGGTGGGAGTGTGTGTGTGTGTGTGTGTGTGTGTGTGTGTGTGTGTGTGTGTATGAGACAGGGGCAGGGGGCGGGGAGGGAAGAGGGGTCCTTCAGGGATTTAGAGCCCTTCCTGGTTTTCCTGAATTAGCCAACATTGCAGGTCATGATCTACTCAGTCTTCATCTCGTTGACCCACGCCCCAGCCCTAAAAGCCTCCACGCCTAGTTCTCCTCTGAGCCTTTATCTAAAAGGCTAGGAAAGTTGGAGAATCCTGCCAAATAGGAATTAAAAATGACAAAACAGCTGATTAGATCTGAGGTGACAAGAATGAGAAATAAAAGCCATTAGAGCCCATTTGCAATGTGCCCTCCACAAGTCAAGTTTCAAGGTGTTCCTTCGAGATTATTAATGGCAGGACAGTGTTTTCCGTGTAGGAAGCTGGTACCTGAAACAACACCAGTGTCCACACACTGCATTCTAGACAGTAAGAGGGGCCTGCCCTCATTCATTTAGTCCCACTGATTTGAAAAGACTCCCTAATTTGGCTGTCAGGGTGAGTGCTCCTATAGGCACCCAGTGCTTGGAGGACAGATTTTCACAGTCAATAGTTTTCTTCTATAGCAGGGGTCGGCCAACTATAGCCTGTGGCTAACCCTGGTCAGCTGCCTAATATTTTGTCTGGCCAACTAGCAAAGAATGGTTTTTCTTTTTTAAAAATGCTTTAAAAAACTCAAAAGAAGAATATGTTATGACACATGGTAATTTTATGAGGTTTATCTGCCAGTGTTCATAAATAAGCTTTTTCACACTCATTTGTTTTTATATAATCAGTGGTTGCTTTTGTGTACCTCCAGCAGAGTTGAGTAGTTATGATTGACACTGAGAGGCCCATAAGCCTAAGTTATTTACTATCTAGACATTTACAGAAAAAGTTTGCCAACCCCTGTTTTATAGGACTTTATACATAAGTCACAATTTAGCCAAATACCGTTATGGTTTTCTATAGAAGAGTATTGCCTCATTGTAGAGTCACGGCACAGAAGTCAATGTGTCCACTGTTCCCAGGGACATCACCCAACCCTGAGAGCAGCAAGTTCCAGGGTCTGTAAAAGGTCACTGAAGTTGAGGACCACATGGCCATTCAAACACATGAGAAGGCAGCTGTTCCAAAAGCAAATGCAAATGCCTTATTTTTTCAGAAGTCTCCCCAGGCTATTGATTGGGAATCCCTTATAGATGATGCCCCAACATTTCACCTTCATTTATTGAGATAAGTGAGAGCCCAGATAACTACTTCTGTGTCCACCTCTGAGTTATCATGCATTCCTGCCTCATTCCTATGCTTGGACTTTTTTGCAAGGTTCTATGGAATTTCCTTCCCCCTTCAAATATGGACACAACCAGTTGTGTCCAAGATATGCATCCTTCTGGGTCATAGATTGCTTACAAAGTCATTTTCCAATCAATTGTGATAAGTGAGAGCCAACAGGGTGATGCCGCGATGGAGAATGATGTTGCTGTTGTTTGGCAGACAGATGAATAAAGATAAAAAGCTGCAGTGACCCTGGCCTGGGAGCCTCAGACCCATATCTCATAGGATCAGCCATGAAGTCCTTCAGTCCTAGTATGTTCTGCAGAGCCATTAGGAGCCAGTGACCAATGGGCTTATTATCCCTTGGGACAGGTGCACACATTCATTCATAAATAATGAAGGGGAGCCCTAGCCAGTTTGGCTCAGTGGATAGAGCATTGGCCTGTGGACCAGAGGGTCCTGGGTTTGATTCTGGCCAAGGGCATGTACCTTGGTTGCAGGCTCCTCCCTGGCCCGAGTCCTGGTCAGAGCTCATGCAGGAGGCAACCAATCGATATGTTTCTCTTAGTCTTTCCCTCTCTCTTCCACTCTCCCTAAAAATCAATGGAAAAATATCCTCAGATGAGGACTAACAAAAAATAAATAATTTAAAAAATAATAGAAAATAATGCAGGGGAAAGACAGGAGACATCAAAGAGAAGGAGCAAACAAAACAAAGGGGCTTTGGGAGCACAGCCCCTGGACAACTTCATGAAAGGGGTGGAATTGGAATTAAGCAAAAAAGAGGAGTTGGATCGCACTAGTCAGAGAAGGGCATTATGGAATTTTTGTGGTGAAAGTTCCTAAAAACAGAGTTATTTAATGCCTCCATGATAGTTGGTGGCAGAGCCAGTTTCTTGACTTCCTAATTGAACACTCTTTGAAAAAGTAAGCGGTAGACAAAGACACTTTAGCCAGGGTCTCAATAGCTTGAGGAAGGAAGATCCATGGTTTCTAGTTTTCAAAACATAAAATGCTTCTTGGGTAGCCTGATCTTTGGTGAGGTGGACGGAGGAAAATGAGAAGGACTTTTAATCTGCTCTTTTATCAGAAGAGATAAAATGTGGTCAAACAATCTCTTTCCTGGACCAATGCAACCACAACAGCCTTCGTTTTTAGGGCTCCTCAGATACATAATCGCTGGATTGAATTAGCCAATGCAGGTCAAGTGTCATCCAAGAAAATCCTGCATCAAATGCAAGAGATGGACCATAGAGATGACTTCTTTCCGCTTTAGTTTATAGACATTCTCTCTCATAGATCTTCACTGAGTTTCTTTTTTCTTTTCCATAGTGCAGAATCTCTGGATATTGAGGTTTCTTTCCAACAAATTTGGAAGAAAAGTAAAACTCATTTTGGATGGTGACCTCATAAAGGAGATGGAAGGAAAAGTGTGGAGTTAATTTAAATGACTTCAAAGGGTCTTTTTGTTTTCTCTAAATTTCATCCTTTTAAAAATGCATCCCTGAGTTATAAGCAGGTGCCGTCACATCCAACTGGATAGAAATTGTGAGACACTCAAATTAATGGCCTTGCAAAAAAGTAGGTCATATTGGAACCTGGCAGAAATGGTGTGTCTGAAAGCAAGAACTGTGACATAATACCCGACTCATGCATAATATCACAATCCCCTCAGAGCATCACCAGGAAATAGAGGCCTATGAGCAAAAGGGTCGCTGTCAGAAGAGGACCTTGTGTCTCCCTCTGGGGTGGCCAATAGGTAAACTATTGGAGGTTGAAATTTCACCTGAATAAGTCTCTGCCTCAGGGGTTTTCTACAGCTCTGCTTATGCCATCAAGAGCCTGTCCTTTGAGAAATGGAGAGAACTGTTGATGTCAGTGGGTTCCTTTCAGGGCTTCAGGGTAAATTTCCTAATTATTGAGACCCCTGCCAGCTCTCCCACCTGGTCACCCGCTATTAGAAGAGCAGGTTCACCAAAGGCTTGGCAGTCAGCGTGTTCTGCTTATTGCCTTGCAGCGAGCCGAAATGATCTTCCAAGAGCCACAAGGCCACCTCTAGCCTAGAAAATATCAACAAGAAAGGAAGGCAAGAACAATTGCTCTATTTTAGAGTAAATGCAGACTTCTATATATAGAAGGCAGAAACCCTTCCTCCATCTCATCGTCAGGAATGTATAGTGTTGTATAGTGTAACTACCCTTCAGGAAAAAAAACCACTAATTGGCAGTGTGCAACTGTTAAAATGAAAAGCCTCTTTAACTAGAACAAAGTTTGCTCCTGTTGAAGCTCAAAGAGCCTTCAGGTTTGAACTTGCTTTTCTCCTCTCCTCTGTTCTGCCAGTCACAGGAAGCCTGAAACCCCTTTGACACACACCTCAATGATGACAGATCCTCCCTGAAGACTCTACAGCCCCAAACAAATGCATTGTTCTCCTTGTCAACCCACTGTTGAGAGGTGAACCACAGTGGAGCTGCGATTGGCCTCATTTGTTAGTGTTAGCAAGTGCCATGCTGAAGCTCATTACCCCAAGGAAAGCGGAAGCTGAGAACAAGTTCCTGAAACCAGGCTCCCTGTGGAATCAGGGGCCTGTCAGCAAGCCTGGGTACGAATGCACCACCTGCAGCTGGTGACTGAGGGCCACTTGTTCCTCTTGGCCTCTCTGTCCATTCTCACCTTGAACAGCCCATCTCTAGAAAGTGCTGTCATAGGCCTGTTTTGACCCAGGACATGGATATTTAGTTTTCTAGTTCAGTTTTCTGTCCATCACCACATACTGCCTTTCTATGGAGCAAGGGAACACAGTGGCTATGACTTTTAGGAGCACCTTGGACATGTGGCTTTCTTAGGCAGAAATGGTCACTCTAGCATCCTAGTCCCTGTGTAGGAAGGCATTACCCATTTCAGCATTACACACATGATTGCATTTTGCATAAGCACTAGTAGTTTGTTAATACATCAATCATCCCTTATTAGACTGTGATCTCTTAAAACACAGGAGCTTTGAGGACAGGTATGGGCCAGCAGGGGGCCTGGGCTTTGGCTGAATTTGCCATACGTTCAGCATCAATTCTTGAACCTTTCCAAGGCTCAGTTTTCCCCTCTATACAATGAAAAAAGGAAGTAAGAAATGTTATGGACTGAATTGTGACTCCCACCTCCCCCCAAAATTCAGATGGGCAAGGAAGGGAGTGGCCTGGGTTCTGGTTCTAAAATGTTTGGCTCTTACAGTCACAGAACTTTCAGTAACAACTAATGACCCAGACTTTAGCTAGAAAACTCTAAAATGTAGTACGTTGATCCTTATTCTTCCTACCAGCGGTCACCCACTCCATGGTCTTCAACTTAGCATCACCGGCAGTACTGGGCATCTCTGGTTCTAAGCTCCCCTCCATACTCTCCTTCTTCCAACCCCCATCCATTTCCCCATCATGTAAAATCAGCAGGTTGAAGTCATCTTTATGGTCCCTTCCAACTAAAATAATTCTATGATTTTATGATTCTCTGAATCCCAGTGCTGTGGTAGCTTTAATTTCAGGCTTGTCTTTAATTCTTTGCTTTGCTTCGCAGAGCAGGAGAATAGCTTATGTTGCAAAATGCATCCCAGAGAGCAGCGCCCCAGAGACCAGGAACAGAGTGAATGCAGGCGCAGCTAATGAGGAACACAGCACCCGGACCAGGTAGAGGAGGGGAGAGGGGCCTGTTTGTGGATTGTAAAAAGCTTTGATTTGCAATTTGGCAATGCTGATAATTACAGGGCCAGGGAGTGAAATGATGGTGGAGATTTTGGTTATGAGAGCTGTTCCAGGGGTTTCTCTCTAAATAGCTGTGTTGGAGAATGGAAGAGTTGGCAGAGAGCCAAGGATAGACATTGAAGGGAGCTCACTAACTTCCTTACCTACCTAATTTTAGGAGATAATGCACATTTCCTGTGCACATTTTTTTTGTATAATACTGGAAGGGAGAGGCTTTCCTTGTTAAGAAATGGAAGGTCATTGACTTACCCTTACACCTGCAAAGCATGTCTTCTCAGACAAGTTTATCAGACAGAACACAGGCTAAGTAATGCATAATTTAAAAGACTTCTGTAAGAATTAAATGAGATAAAATGGAAGATGGGAGTTGGAAGTTGTCATATGATAAGCCAGTGAGACAGGGCTATAGCAGAAGCAGCACTGGCTCTGTAGACAAAAGAACTGGTCAAGATCTAGCTTTGCACTTGGCACTTAATCAGACCTTGTAACCAGCCCTTTTTAAGTCACACTTCCCCTAACTTTAAAGAGTGTAGACATTTTGTAATTGTAATAATAATTACAGGGTGAGTTTGGGGTTGGTAATTAGTAATAATAATAATCAGATTTCAAAAGGAAAAGAAACCATTTTCTAGAAACTTCAGCTTTATTACTGATTCTGAAGGATTTTCTCCTTGAAGTTCTCTCTCCATGGATTTGGCTGGATCAGTATGTGCTGGTCATGATAGCTCAGATGGCATTTTTAAGTTTCAGAGTTCTGAACCAAACCCTACTGCAGCCTTTAAAATTATCCAGTGAGGAATCACTCACCTGGGCCACCCAGGAGTGATTTACCTTTTTTAATGTCTCCGGAGGGCATCAGAAAGTTGGTGTAACAACCTAGTCAGTCTTTATGAGGCTGCCACATAATAATTCCAATTGTAGCATACATATAAAATATTATATTTATAAGTGTTATGGTCATATATAAATACACATTGTAGAAACACTATGGGTATCTCTGGGTGATGAAATTATGGATGATTTTTGGCATTTTCTCTCTATTTTTATTTTCTGTTTTCCTTAATAAGCATGCATTTTTCTTTTAAATCATAAAAAGATTAAAATTGTTACTTAAAATTATTGAATTAGCCCAGCATTTTGTCCCAGTATAGTCTCATCTCTCAATTATAATTATGTCTTTTTTTTACAAATAGGCTTCAGTGACCCTTTAAATCAAAGGAGGATCTTTTCCTGAGGTGTCCATGCCTTTAAAGATATCTGGGAGAAGCCAATTAAGAAGGCCACTCTTTGCTTCCTAAACCTGTAACAGCTTCATATTTCCCCTTCTTTTACAGATCATTAACCAAAGAATATGAGGCTTATTTCATGTAAAAACAACCAAAAAAACCCAGTACCTACATAATCAAAAGTACTTAGTGTAGGTAGAGAGTGGGACTGACTCGGGACTGGGGTTTTGCCAGGTTAATATTATGAAGGGAGAGAAGGCCAGGATGTTCAAGGTGTATGCAAAAAAGTAATTGTAGTGATGGAGATTGGGTAAAGAATCTAAGCTGGGTAAAGAATACGATGAGGTTAGTGTGGGTGGTGTAAAAAATAGTGAAAACTTAACTGGCATTGATAAATTGGCAATCCTTGTTATCCCAAAGATTTGTTGGAGTTAAGTTGCTTAGAAGAAATGAGCAGAAATGTTAGGAAGTGGTGATCAATGCTAGAAGTCAAGATTTGGGGGGTGGCACTATTATTATTGGTAATGATAAAGACATGCTCTGACCAAAGGAATGCGTGGCTAAAATGAAGAAGTGCATTATGAATTGAGAAGAAGGGTAAGAAACTCAGAGTCCAGGGTATTCGAAGGATTTTCTTACCTTAATGTTGAGGTCACCAAGGATGAAAACAAAGAAAGGCTGGGAGAGGGGAGAACCTGCCACAGTAGGGGAAAGGAAGGGAGGAAACAGTGCTCAGTCTTTAATGCTTGAAAATGGGAACCCCAGAAGCACAGTTTGAAACTGGCTGGAGGATGGTGTGTGCTTCCAAGAGCAGGTGAAAGCAAAAGCCTGGAGGCTTGGAAGATGGGGAAGGTGGCAGTACTTGCCCCAAGGCTGTGCTGAGAGAGAAAGCCCCACTGGAGAGCACAGCAGAGGCCAGCATCCTGTGGGCGGCAGGCTGCAGCTAGAACAGGAAAATGAAGAAATCAGAATCTGAACATATACCATTTTGAGGAAGACAAACAGCACTAAGGAAGGATTTGAAGGGATTGAGAAGGATAAAAAGCCTGATGTGTGTTAAAAGATAAACTGAAGCATTAAAAATTTTTAATTTATTTAAGCAAAAATCTATTTGAATTGAGCAGCGCCAAACCAGAAATGGTTCAGAGTGCTCCACAGACAGGCACTACAGGGGAAAGATGTTAAAGGAAGATGTGAAAGCAAAGAA
The DNA here is from genome assembly GCF_028538775.1 of Myotis yumanensis. Classification (NCBI taxonomy): domain Eukaryota; kingdom Metazoa; phylum Chordata; class Mammalia; order Chiroptera; family Vespertilionidae; genus Myotis; species Myotis yumanensis. The sequence goes on from NW_027223754.1 coordinate 22,016,845, forward strand.
AGGAAGTTATTTGATTGGCTCTAGCTTAAGCATTTGCCTTATTTGAAAAACCTAGTTGGCTGTTTGTGTTTGGTTGTCCTTAGGTTTTGATTTCTTAACCCTGAGGAATTCTAGGCTTAGGTATTGGGTTTCTTTCATAGGCTGCTAAAGTATTAGCACCATCTCAGTCTAATGTCCTCCTTGTTTAGTTAAACAGGTGGGTTAGCTTTGTACGGAGCTCTATGGGATGAGAGTCTTGGTGCCAAGAAATACCCATGAAGGCTTAGAAGTTTTGTGGAGAATGAAGAACAGAGGAATGTTGAACATAAGCGATGGTTCTTATGGTGAGATAGCTGAGTAAATCTTTCTTGGGATTGATTTCTCCTGAAGACTGAAGCAAATAGATGAGATTGTGACAAGGAGTGAGAAAGTGAGTATAAAAAAATTGTGTGGTACTCTCTTTATAATTGTTATGGATAGTTTCAAGATCTGGGTGAAGGTGATGAGGAAGCCTGGTGTTCTTTGGAAGGGACCTGCAATGATGTAAGGGCAAAGTATCTTCAACTTTCCCATTAAGAGAAAAATGAAGAAGACTCAAGAACAACAAGCTCACGTGTGCACACACAAGCAGGCATGCACACACAAATTGAAAAACATACATTGATTCAGGAAGCTTGGGTCAGATGCCTAATTTCTTAACCTTCTCACAGCAGGCAGGGGAAAACTAAAAGCCCCACCTCCCACGCAACTAGTGGCTTTTGCTTTTATTCCACAGATTTTTAGTGATTTTATTTATTGTTTGGGTTAAGGAAAGAGAGAAAGAGCAAAAGGAAAAGGTCCACAACAATTTCCAGGCTTGACTGTTAGCAGAGGAGGTGCATGTGTGTCCAATTCTTCCTGAAAGCCAGCCTGTTTTCTGTTGCCTCATGACAGACACATGAGTGATTTATTGCTTCTAACGTCTCTTAGTTTGTAATAAAGTTTTCAGCAGCTCTTTTTAGCTGCTGCAACCTCTGCCCCTGTAAACACACACACACACACACACACACACACACACACACACACACACTGACCTCACTTTGTTCTTTTTCACATAATGTCAACTCATAAAACTTTCATCAAGTCAACCAGGTGGAAAAATCCCCGTGCTGAAAAGAAGCATTCATTCAGGGTGGTAGAAGTGAACCATTGGGCCGGAGAGAGGCATGGTAGACAAGGTGGGGAAGAGAAGCAAGTGTGCTGATGGGAAAAGTTTTATGCTTGGGGAAGTGAGTGTAAGAATCCCAGGGGTGTACCCTCCTGATGAAAGGTCTCTTCACCTTGCATACCCTGCCTGCCAACATCCACAGCAGCTGACAGATCTGTCATTACAGGGACAGGGAATAGAAGTCATAATACACATATTCAAAGAATTAGAGCTTTGGGCCTAATACCCAATGATGATAAGAAGGCTTAAGCAAAGTCAGGTATTCTTCCCAGTGTTATAGCCCAGCATTTTGTGAGGAGTTTGATTTCTGCTTCCTTTCCCCCATGATCCCACTCATCCCCTGGCTTCCATCTTCAGCTCTGCTATATCCTTCCATAGTCATCTCAACTAAGGACCCATCCAGCCCCTCCGAGCCTTCACAGCCCACTCGCTTAATATTAGTTATCATGTACCCTACAGCCATGTGGGGAAAATAATGCTTTTGGAGAAGGAAAGACCTGAAGGGATCAAGAATACAAGGAATGGTGTCCCTTATTTCTCAAGGACTAGTATCACTACATAGGAGTTTAAGATTTGGGGAACAGTTGAGTATGGCCAGAGTCTATATATTCTGGTTTTCCTCACAAGAGGTTAATTTCATGGAAACTCCCTAAATTCCTAGAATCTAAATGAAAGCCCCATGATAAACTGAGGACTTTCAGGGATTCTGTGGAATACCTAGATATTAACCTTGTCCTTCCAAGATTAGATGGAGAAGTCTCTGAATTCTTATTTGTTTCCTCACTCATGATACTCAATGAGAATATAGAATACCTACTGCTATGTGGCAAATTAATTTTATCCAAGTTCCATGTTGTAAACTAGAGAAGAAGCAGCAAAGTAGAAATGGATTCCATTCTGTTATGAGTGATAGAACTGAAATTCATTACACTGATTTATGTGGTGAGCTCAGGACAAGATATAATAGGAATAACCTATAGTTCTACTTTTGGCCAAGTTCTGACATGACAATTATAAAAGTGGGGAATCCTGACCAGTTTGGCTCAGTGGATAGAGCGTCAGCCTGCGGACCGAAGGGTCCCAGGTTTGATTCCAGTCAAAGGCATGTACTGTGGTTGCAGGCTCGATCCCCAGTAGGGGGTGTGCAGGAAGCAGCTGATCGATGTTTCTCTCTCATCCAATGTTTCTTACTCTCTATCCCTCTCCCTTCCTCTCTGTAAAAAAAAATAAAAAATAAATATATATTAGAGGCCCGTTGCATGAAGAGATTCGTGCAATAGGCCTTCCCTTCCCCTGGCTGCGGGCACTGGTTTTCCTCTAGCACCTGGGACCCAGGCCTTCGTTCCATCCGGAGCCTTCAGTGTTCGCGGCTCTGGACAGAGCCTTCAGTCTTCACTCCACTGCTTCACCCCTACATATGCAAATTAACCGCCATCTTTGTTGGGTTAATTTGCATACTTTCCTGATTGGCTGGTGAGGTAGCAGAGGGACGGTTAATTTACATGCTTGTCTATGATTAGGTAAGATATATATATATATTTTTTTTTTTTATAAAAGTGGGGAATGGCTCAGTACCCTTTGGTTGAGGCTGGGGTCTCTCTATGAAGTGAGTAGACTTTCTTAATGCCAACTATCTATGAAAGAGGTACATTTTGGAAAGGAGAATCAAACCAGTCTGAAACTACTTAGGAAGAACATTTCTTTTCCCTGGCCCTTATTCTCTTAAGTCTCTACTTTTATTTTGTTTCTAGAAAGTAGGGGAAAGATGATCTCTCCCACAAAGGACAAGTTGGAAATGAGTTAAGGAGACACTCAGACTGTAAGCTCCATAAAAGCAAAGACTTACATATCCATGTGGTTCAACAGCCAACATGTTACACTGCCTAGCAGCTAGTGATCACTAAAAATATATGGACATTTGTATGAAGATGAATGAGCTCAACCATACAAGTTTATTGCATTTTACTCTTTATGCTTATTTTCTCAACTCTTCTTTTTTATTATTTAAAAATGTTCCAGCCTATAAGTTTAGACTTAAGCATTATTTAAAGTGAGCAGTGGTAGTGGGAGTAGAAATTAGTGATGAATCCTTAAGAAGAAGGACACAAATTTGTTAAACATGAAAACTCTGGGTTTTCTGACTTTAAGGAAACTAAAAAATTCTCCATGGGTAATTAAAAATATATTTTTCATTTTGTATTTCTACCAACCCTCTGAATGTGTTATTCACACATTAAAGATGAGGAGAATGAGATCTAGGGAGATTAAATGCCTCGTCCAAAGACAATTAGAACTAAAGACTTGGGCTCACAAGCTTGGCAAGGTGTCATATCCATGATGGCGTCTATAAGTGAAGAAAAATTCACCTTTGAGAGGGGTGGTGGAAGGAATAAGCCAATGTCAGAGCTTCACAATGGGGCAGGTTTGGGGTTAAACATGAGACGAATAACATGAATATGCTTCTTCTTGACATGATCCACAGTAAACAAAGAGTAGAGTCTGTCTGAAAAAAATAAAATTTAGACCAAATTTTCTTGAATCACTTCAATTACCAGAGCTTTACTATGGGCAAAACTAAAGCTGTAAAGAACTCTTCAATTGTCATGATGAGAAAATTACTATGTATCTCTCTTAGCAATTCTACATTCACTATTACTCCTTTCTCCCCTTCCCCTTTACTCCAAATTGAAATTAAATTAAGTCTAAAACTCAGTTCAGAAAAAAATCACTGAAAATCTCCTCTTGATTTATCTCACTAAAATAGATCCATTGAGGAACTGGGCAGCTAAATTTGGTCTTAGGCATCTCTCATTTAATTAACTCATCTAAGAAAACTTATTGAAGATTTACTTATATCTCAAGCAATTTTTATAGGCATATAAGGCATAAGACAATCCTTACCCCCAAGGAGCCCACAGTATAATTACATGATCTAAAGAAAGTGACTTCACTGTCCTAAGGCTCAATTTGTTTATCTATAAAATAGAACAATTTTACTTTCTCTCTTTTTTTATCCTCACCTGAGGATATTTTTCCATTGATCTTTAGAGAGAGAGAGGAGGGGAAAGAGAGAGAGAGAGAGAGAGAGAGAGAGAGAAAGAGAGAGAGAGAGAGAGAGAGAGAGAGAGAGAGAGAGAAGCATCAATATGAGAGCAACACATCAACTGATTACTTCCCACTGGGGATAGAACCTGCAACCAATGTAATGCTCTTGACTAGGAATCAAACCCAAGACCCTTAGGTTCATGGGCCAGTGCTCTAACCGCTGAGAAAAACAGACCAGTGCTCTCACCTCTTTTTTGAGAGACTAAATATCTCCATAGTATCAAGACAGCTTGTGCTGCATTGCAGAATAAAAAGTAACCTATGAGAAAATTATTTTTTACCTTTTATACACTGCTTCATTTAGCAGTCAATAAGCTAAATCTAAACTGTGGATGAATTAGGCAATTTTCTGCCAAATGCTCTGAATTCCTATGAAACAACTAGCCAAGTGATATGAAATCACCTCCTCTTCTTAAGGATTCAGGATGTAGAAGTACAAGAATTCACTAAAAATGACATTATTTAGAATTAGGTTTGTCTGTAAGTAAGAGGGAAAAGAGTAATTGAAATAAGGTAGAAGTTTATTTCTCTATCACATAAGTTGGAGGTAGATAAGTCCAAGACTCCTATAATGATTCCAAAGTTATCTAGATGAAATCAAACTTGATATGGTTTTTGTCCACTTGGTCCAAGAGAATTGCAATAATTCTGGCCACCACATTTATTTCCCAGTGGCAGGATGGACAGAGATCTTTGGAAGAGCATAACCTCTTCCACATGACCAAACCACTTGCAGTCCATTGGTTAAAATTGAGATACATGGCCATGCTTGCCACGTAGCTACAGGTGCTGTAGACCAATTCCAGCATGTCATAATTTCAAGAGTTTCATCAAAAGGTTCATGAGACTTGGGGACTCAACAGGGTTGAGTCACACATGTAGTCACCTGTTGGGAATGGCTAAAGGCATTTCCCCAAACCTGAATAGGAAACTGATTGTGGCTGCCAGACAGCTAAAAAGCATCTTAATCTACATGTTATTGCCTCCTACTGGCCAAACACCTGAACAGCCGTAGGCTATTCCCCCATTCTGACAATGGACTCTGTACCCTTTGAAACCTTACCCATTGAAGTGTATTATCTCCACCTTGCCTTAGGACAAATTGTGATAATGAAAGCAAGGGTCCTAGACAAGGAGGCACTCTTCAGTTCCTTTAGCTGAAGGTCCTCTGACCCCCAATGCCTTTCAAAATTATATCTCGTCTCCGGACTCTTTATTAGTCTCTGGATTTCTATGTCATCTACGTGCAGCCCCTTTTCCAGATTCCTGAACCCTTCTTGATGCTGGGACATGAACCCTGGCATAAATGGCACCCCAGATGGGACAAGAGCACCAACAATAAATGGACGCCCGAAGTGGGACTAGAGCACCAACAATATACAGGAAATGTAGTCTTTAGTCAGGGGACAATGTGCCTAGTTAAAGGTCTAATTAAAAGAAATATTTGTAAGGTGATAGGCTATCTCCACCACAGGGAGCATTGGAAAGACTTTATTGATAAATATTCACTGACCTCTCCTTCAGGCTTACTACCTTTCCTGAGAGCTACCGTCTGCTTCTACCTAGGACAACTCCAACTCTCACCAGTAGTTTTCAAACTTTAGCAGGCATCGGAGTCACCTGGAGGACTTATTATATCCCAGATTGTTGAGAGCCTGCCCCAGTGTTTCTTATTCAATAGTTCTATAGAGGGTCCCGATAATTCACATTTTAATAAGTCCCCAGGTGATGCTGCTGCTGCTGGTCTGGGAACCATACTTGAGAATTACTGCTCTGAGCAAATGTGCAAAACAGGAATAAAAGGAAAGAAGGAAAAGCAAGAGACTATGAGTATTAATGATGGAGTAGGCAATGGACAGTAGGATTGGCAAATAATAATGACATCAGGCCGTGAAGGTGGGAACACTGTAAGTCAGGACCTTTAACCCACTTACTATGCTTCCTTCAGAGGAGTTCTTCTAGTGTTCCAGGACATCTTGGCACATAACAAAAACCAGATGCTATTGTTCAAGAGATCCGGGTATAACTGTGCCCTGACCTGATCAAGATGCCTTTTTGGGATTAGCAGAGACCATGCTTCATTGCTCCAAATTGCTGAAATCTGATTTTTTCCTTACTTCTGACATATCATCTACACCCTCATTGGAATTGCTGGCCTATGACCTATCTGGGGTATTTGACTCAAGTTTCCCCAGGAAGGTAGAATGCTAACTGTGGGATAATCATAACCAGCTTCCCCTCTCCCTCAGACCCATGAAATCAGTTACCTGGGAGCTCCCACTTCCCTTGTCATCTCTCCAGAGCCTCCTCATCATGACCTCTTCCATTTGTGGGGCTTCCAGGGATGCCAAGGCAGAGACTTCCAGCCATTGATCAAGAGGGACAACCACATTCGCTGGTTTGGTGAGGTGCCTTACTTTATCACTGGGGCCTTGTTTTTCTGTTTATTTTACATGTTTCCCACCCCAGAACATACATTTACTAATGGCTACATATATAGAGTGGAGCAAAATTAGGTTTATAGTTGTGAGTTTATTTTTTGTATTGTTATTTATTAATTACTAGAGGCCTGATGCACGAAATTTGTGCATTCGGGGTGAGGTGGGGGAGGTCCCTCAGCCCAGCCTTCACACTCTTGCAGTCTGGGAGCCCTCGGGGGTGTCCAACTGATGGCTTAGGGCCTAAGCCATCAGTTGGACATTCTTAGCGCTGCCACAGAGGCGGGAGAGGCTCCCACCATCACCACTGTGCTCATCAGCCGTGAGCCTGGCTCAGGGCTTCTGACTAAGCAATGCTTCCCATGTGGGAGCACACTGACCACCAGGGGGCAGCTCCTGTGTTGAGCGTCTGCCCTCTGGTGGTCAGTGCACATCATAGCGACCGGTTGTTCCACCGTTTGGTCGATTTGCATATTATCCTTTTATTATATAGAATTGTATTATTTTTCATAGAAACAACTGTAGACTTTTGCCCTACCCTGTACATGACTTTGATGAGACCTTACTTTGTATATGCTATCTGCATACTCTAGTTATTTGAGTATAACCTTTCTCCTCCAGCCAATGTGAGCACCTGAAACATCTAGCATTGTGCTCAACATGTAGGCAACCTCTAAGAGTTGAATGGTTGACATTGAGCCTGGGGTTTATCGTCAATAAGGCTTTGAGATTCTCTGCTGACTGCCCAGGAAAAAGATCCAAGCCTTATCTTCACCTGTGAACACCATCAGTTTGTGGTCTCATTCTCTTTGCCTCCTCCCTCTTCTGAAAAAAAAAAAAAAAAAAAGTACTCAAAACACGTGCATCCTACTTTTGAAAAAGTGCCAGGCCCTAATGCAGGCCTTTGGCAGGGACACACACAGATAAAAGTGGCTGGATATAAATTCCTAAAGATTTTCTGCCCAGGAGGAATAGCAAGTACCTGAATGTTTCCACAGGGACCCCAAAGGCAGCAGCAATCTTAAAGACTGATCCTGACCCATTGGGTCAGTGAATGTTCAATGAGAAGTTGGTTTACACTGCTGTTTCTCTCTCTCTCTCTCTCTCTCTCTCTCTCTCTCTCTCTCTCTTTTCTCTCTCATATGTGTGTGAATATATGTGTGTGTGTTATGTGCATTGAAGACCTGAAAATGATTTTCTGAGAAATCTTTGAAGGAGGTATAGAAAATCAGGAAACTATTAATACTCTTTAAAAAAAAAAAAAACCTTGCATCTTCCTTATTCTTCCCTATTAGTTTGTTTGGCAATAGAAACCTAAAGCTCAGCCAGAAAGTAATAACAGATGAGGTTTTAAATTCATCCATACCTCAGGTGCCAGGCTGTCTATGGAAAATGAAATTGATCTGTTTTAAAGACTTGATGGGGCTTAGAAGATAGTTCCCTGAGCTCTGTTCATCTGCCCTAATCAGCTTCATTTTATTTATTTATTTTTTTGGTCTCATTTAACTCTTTTTGCCATGGGGATAAAATGAGTGAGAACAATAAAAAGCAAAGGGAGTTATGAAGGGATAGAAGGAATTAAAGAGCTCCCGAGTGACTAGGTAATTTGATTCATTGTTTACATTGCTGGTGGAGATATTTAAACACTTGACCGACTGATGACTTTTAAAATTGAGATTTCAGAGAAATTTTTAAAACCAAATAATCTTTAGAGAAATGAAGACTATTTTGTAAACTCTAGACTAATCCAGGTAGTCAGACTAGGAAGGGGTTGGACAGGGGTCATTATTGAGGAAGGATCTGAAAAGATAGTTTTGCTTTTTCCTGCTTAAAACTGTTATAAACCACTGAAAATCTATGGCAACATATCGTGTGCAAAGTATTATATTGAATTAAAATATAACTGGGGAGAAGATACAGTATAAAGCACACAGAAAAATATTATATCTTTGTACGTTTCTGGTACCAAATAGTACACACAACAACAATGATGATGATGATGTAAAATGTTGCAGAGGGAGAGATTACTATTGAATGTGATATTAAGAAAGATTTCACATAGTTGGCTAAGACTCTATTAGGGTCTTGTATGATATGCAAAACTCAGAAGGGAGGTAGCTATAATTCTGGAAAAAGAAAGAGGCATGAGATTCGGTAAGAAAAGAGCGACAACCCTAGCCGGTTTGGCTCAGTGGATAGAGCATCGGCCTGCGAACTGAAAGGTCCCAGGTTCGATTCCAGTCAAGGGCACATGCCCAGGTTGTGGGCTCAATCCCCAGTGAGGGACTTTCAGGAAGCAGCTGATCCATGATTCTCTCTCATCATGGATGTTTCTATCTCTTTCTCCCTCTTCCTTCCTCTCTGAAATCAATAAAAATATATTTAAAAAAAAAAAAGAAAAGAAAAGAGAGACAGCATTAGAGATTAACAGCTGCCCCTCAAAGTAATGAGCAGAATCCCATGAAGAATGTTGAGGGAGGATGGTAAGGTAAGTGAAGGTTTATAAACCTCCCTATATACTGCCTGAAAGAACCAAAAAGAAGCAAAGTACAAAAAAATACTATATTATGCCAAACCGAGGGAATGATCCTTTCTTTCTTTATTCATTAAACTCTGAGAAATATGTGTCAGATATAATGTGGTCCAAATTAAAATGAGTCATCAAAGGCTGAAAACCCACCCCCACTTCCCAAAAAATCTATGCAGTGTTGTGAGAAGATGAAGAAATCCTATATAATAATAATTTATTTATTTTTATTGTTTTAAGTATTACATATGTCTCCTTTTTCCCCCATTGACCTCCCACCATCCACCCCCACCCCCCAGCCCATGCCCTCACTCCCCTAGTGTCTGGGTCTATTGGTTATGCTTACATGTATGCATATAAGTCCTTTGATTGATCTCTTAATCCCCACCCCCTTCCCACTGAAGTTTGATGCTTCTCTGTCTCTGTATCTATTTTTGTTCATCAGTTTATGTTGTTCATTATGTTCCACAAATGAGTAAGATGATGTGATATTTATCTTTCTCTTACTGGCCTATTTCGCTTAGCATAATGCTCTCCAGGTTCATCCATGCTGTTGGGAATGGTAAGAGTCCTTTCTTTTTTATAGCATCATAGTATTCCATTGTGTAGATGTAGCACAGTTTTGTTTTTTTTTAATCCACTCATCTGCTGAGGGCATTTAGGCTGTTTCCAAATCTTAGCTATGGTAAATTGTGTTCTTATGAACATAGGGGTGCATCTGTCTTTTCTGATTGGTGTTTCTGGTTTCTTGGGATATAGCCCTAGAAGTGGAATTACTGGGTCAAATGGGAGTTTCATTTTTAATTTTCTGAGGAAATTCCATACTGTCTTCCACAGTGGCTGCACCAGTCTGCATTCCCACCAGCAGTGCAAGAGGGTTCCTTTTTCTCCACATCCTCGCCAACACTTGTCATTTGTTGATTTGTTGATGATGGCCATTCTGACAGGTGTGAGATGGTACTTCATTGTTATTTTGATTTGCATCTCTCAGATGATTAGTAACTTAGAGCATGTTTTCATATGTCTCTTGGCCTTCTGTATGTCCACTTTCGAGAGGTGTCTATTTAAGTCCTTTGCCCATTTTTTTATTGCATCGTTTATCTTAAGATGTATGAGTTCCCTATAAGTTTTGGAGATTAGGCCCTTATCAGAGATAACATTGGCAAATATGTTCTCCCATGCAGTGGGCTTTCTTGTTGCTTTGTTGATGGTTTCTTTTGCTGTGCAGAAGCTTTTTATTTTTATGTAGTCCCATTTGTTTATTTTCTCCTTAGTTTCTATTGCTCTAGGAGCTGTGTTGGTAAAGATATTGCTACGATGTTAGTCTGCTATTTTGCTGCCTATGGATTCTTCTAAGATTTTTTATGGATTCTCATCTTACGTTTAAGTCCTTTATCCATTTTGAGTTTATTTTTAAAGACTCTAATCCCCAAATTATTAACATGAAGATTGAGTATATGAACAGGCTGTAGGCAAAAAAAAAAAAAAAGGCAAACACCCTATTCTGATTTTCTTTCCTGACGGAGGTCAAATGTACCTTATAAACCCAACAGTTGTGATAGAAGATTGCACAATAGTGCCACTTTTCCCCTCTCCTAAACAAGAATAAAATGTTCTACGCTGACTCAGTGACAAAGACAAACCCTTCCTAATTGGAGGAACATGGTTTGAAGAAGAACCAGCCCTGATAGAGTTGTTCCTAACACTTTAGAAAGACTGTATTTGCACACCAAAATCTTTAGCTACCCATGGCTTGAGTTCCTCCCCCTTAGAATACTGAACAACTAAACTAATTATTGCAATCCACTATCCAGGCCTCTGGGTGAAATTGAAAGGGAGGATTAAAATGGAATACAAGTAAACTGAGAATAGAAACAGGAAGAAGTAACTTCAGTCCAGCAAATAGCAAGTCCAGACAGAGTTTCTCTCATTAAAAAATGATGAATAGGAAAACAAATGAAACAATCAAACATACCTAAGACCCATGTAAAAGTCCTGCAATGATAAACATATACTCAAAAAATAAAAATAAATTTTCAATGAAATTCATCCTCTAGTGTAAAACTTAATAAGAAAATATAAGAAAAATTTAGATTGCATCACACTCTCAAGAAAATTAAAGAAAATAGACTCTATAATCAAATTGAATGAGGGGATAATTAGCAAACTTGAGTGTTTAACTAAACTATAGAGAAAAATCACAAAATACTAAAAACCAGAAATATTTATGCAGAATTAGAATAAAACAAGCATGCAGGTGATAAGTGGGATTGAAGAATGAAACAGGACAAGTGGAACAGAAACTGTATTCAAAAACACAATGAAAGAAAATGTTCCTAAAGTTAATGAAGATTCTCAATGTACAAACTGAAAAAAAAATTGCCATAATTTATCATAAACTTCAAGACAGATCCTAAAAAATCTTCTCAATTTCAAAAATAAAGAAAAGAAATACTATAAGCAGACAAAAGTAACTTACAATAGAAAAAGATCGGACTCACTTCAAAGCAACAAAAAGACAAATTAAGATTGAAGCATAGCATTCTCTGAAAAACCTACTTGAGAGTAGAGTCTAAGAAATTAATCAAAATAAAAAAGGTCATAATAAAGAATATTTGGGAAAAGCCAATGTTGAACATTTATTGTATGTAAACAAAGAGTTGGCCTCAAGGAATTTTGCTAATTATATTAAAGGAAAAGATTGTACATATCTAGTTCTTCAAGAACAAGGTATGTAATCCCAATATATAAAAACCCTGGGTCGCAATGACCAGTAAGGACCAAGGCTCAGCCAACTGGAAGTCAGTCCTGCAGTCAGTGCTGGGTTGCAATGGCAACACAACGCTGACTGCTTCTGCTGCAGGCCCAGTGCCCCAGCACTGACTGCTGAGAGAGCTGTAAATCAGGGCCAGAGAGAGGCATGAAGAGAGAAGCAGAGACTGATCTATTGCCTCTGTGGCAGCTTTTGATCAGCACTTGCCTCTCTCCCAGTCTGGCCAGTAGCCACGCCTCCATTTCTCTCAGGCCTCCACCCGGGCTGCTGATCAGTCCTGCCTTTCTGATCAGGCCCTGCTGATAGGCCCAGAGATGCTGACTGGCATAGGAACTGACCAATCAGAAACAAATGTGGGTGCTGTGAAGAACCAATGGCTGCCTAGGAGGTGGAGCTTTTGATGCTGACTGGCATAGAAACCAACCAATCAGAACCAAATTGGCCGGCAGAGGAGGGCAGTTGGGAGTGAGATCAGGCCAGCAGGGGAGTGCCATTGGGAGTGAGATCAGGCCAGCAGGGGAGGGTAGTTGGGGGCAACCAGGCCGGGAGAGGAGGGCAGTTGGGGGCAATCAGGCAGGCAGGGGAAGGCAGTTAGGGATGATCAGGCTGGCAGGCAGAGGCAGTTAGGGGCAATCAGGCAGGCAGGCAGGTGAGCAGTTAGGAGCCAGCAGTCCCAGATTGTGAGAGGGATGTCCGACTGCCGGTTTAGGCCTGGTCCCACAGGCCTAAACCGGCAGTTGGACATTCCTCAAGGGGTCCCCAATTGGAGAGGGTGCAGGCTGGGCTGAGGGAACCCCCCCCATGCACAAATTTTGTACACCGAGCCTCTAGTATAAAAAATAATAACTAAAGCATAACAATAATTTAATGAAGCAATAGTTTTACTAAGAGAGCCACACAGAAATATAACAACAAAACTCAGATAACAAACCTTAACTTCTGTATATTTAGTAGAAAAATAAATCAATATTATTTTATTTAGTTTCTCAGTTTAAGTAATAACAATAACTTTTAACGCATTAGTTAAACACATCAAGTATTCACAACTAGAAGAAATAGAGTGCAGTTCTCAAAAAACTGACCCACAAGGAACATAAACATATAACAAAAGATACACATAAGGCAACAGGAAGTTATTTTTTAAATAAAAATTAATTATCTAACATAAAAAGAGAGAAGAGAAAAATGTATACAAAAACTAAAACATAAGATAACAGAATAATATCAAATATATGTTTTGTAAACATAAATATAAGTTAATAACTTACTTATTCAAAGAAAAACTTTCAGACTGGGATTTAAAAAAGACATAACTTGAGTCTTCAAAAAACATACTTATAAAGTAGGTATTTATTAAGGCTGAAACTAAAATGATGTCCAAATATATAGCAAATAATTTAAAAGTAAAATAAAAAACACATGCAACTAAACCAGAAGGAACCAGGGTTTCAAAAGCTATGTCTTGCAAAATTCAATTCAAAATTAAAGAATTAAATAGGACAGAGAGTCTTATTTTAATGATAAAGACTTAGCACTCAATGAATGTGTATTTAACCTCTAGCTGTATGTGTCAAGTAGAATAAAATTAAACTATATAAAATGAAAATCTGTTTAAAATGCAATAAAATTTTTACTGAAACACACAAGGAGTAGGAAACTTAAACAGTTCAAAATCAAATATAGATGGATGGATACTTAACTTGGGTGGTGGAATTGTGCACTTGATACCTGTATAATTTTGTTAACCAGTGTCACCCCCAATGAATTCAATAAAAAGAAAAAAAGAAAAAGACTTTAGTGTTTTAAATAAAACATACCTATTCTAGATAATATAGTCAAAAAAGTTATAATGCACATTATTTCATTTCAGATTCTATATTTAAATCTCCATATCTAATAAATAAAAATATACCTACCTTTTATATTCAAATGATACATTTTTTAAAGTTTATCATATAAAATGTGAATAAAGTTTAAATGAATTCCAAAGATCACTTGACATCTTTTTTGACCATAATGCAGCAAAGTGAGATGTAAATAACAGAAGTACAAATAATTCACAAACTGAAATATTTCAAACTCTAATAGAATGAGTGTTGTTTTAAGTCATTTGACTCATGTCAAAGAGAATGTCAAAATTATAATTATAAAAATAAATAATAATAAAAATCCTTTGCATTCAAAACTTACTGAATGCAAACAAAATTGTGCTCAGAGGATGATTCATAGCCTTAAACAATATCATTACTTACCAGAAACTGGTATAAATTATTAGTTTTAATTCAGAAAGTTAGAAGAATAAGTAAAAAAAAAAATTTAAGAAAAACATATGAAATAAATTCACATGGATAAAACCAAAGTGCAATAAATTTGGGTTTTATAAACTCTAAACAGCAAATCATATAAATCTACTAACTTGTCTTCAAGAAATAAAAAAGAAAACACAAATATACAATACTGGGCAAGATAAAGAGGGTATATTCAGAGACTTAATGAAAATTAGAAGATTTTTTTTACAAAAAATCTTCACTTGATATGACACCAGTAAAATTAAAAATGAATGAAAATAAAGGTATTATTGAAAAATATAAATCATGCAAATTAGCTCAAAAAAGTAAAAATACTTTAATTGATTATTTGGGGAGAAAAAGAATCAAGAATATTACAAAATTAAAAATCCCCCCCCCCCAAAAAAAAAGAGTAAAGATGGAGCTTAGATAGTTCCAAATGTGATTCAAATGTGAATGAAATTCTGAATTCTGAAAAAAAAATGAGTTGGTTTTTTGTTTTTTTAATGTTTTCCTGAGGCTGTAGCCCTGGGAATAGCCTGGATTCATGGCCAGCTAAATCAGAAATAAATTTTAAAACTTATTTTTCTAGGCAGCATCAGGAGCCAGGAGAAGGTGGACAGTTAAATAAAACATCAGTTCACACCTATTAAAAGCAGTAGAGGCAAGGTTCTGTGCCAAATTGGCTTGAAGAAATAGTGTGGCAGGTATGCTTTTAATGAAGATCGTTTCTCCACCTTCCTGTTTTAATTTGATTTCCCTGGCAGAGTTGTGCTTCTTTGGCTTAGAGGAAATCTGCTTAACAACCAGCATCCCAACTGGGAGCCAGACAGAACTGGGTTTCTTCACCACTTTGGGCTTTTGACTTCCACAGGGATAGCAGCCTTGCCTCCACCAAAGTCCTGGAGAGGGTCCAGCAGGCAAGGAGAGTTGCTCTGTTTGGCTGGGACAGGCCACGCGATGACAGTGTCAGAGGCTGCGCCCACTTTAAGCTGAATTATTAACTATATCCTCTTCCCAGGTTTGTAGCAGCTACATAGATTTTCTCTGTAAACTGCTTTAAACTGCAAAGTCCCCCCTCGAGCTAGGAGCAGAGCTAAGACCTAAAGCCTCTGTCCAGTTTTAGAGCAAGGTGGGACTGCATTCATAGTCAGCCTCTAGGGCTCTCCGTGTATAACCACACTTTCCTTATAGATTGCATAAAAATTTCATGGCTGTTTCATTGTTTTTCAAATAGGTACAAAATTCTATCAGCCTGAAGAATTCCCACAAGGCCTTAATCCAGACAGACACGTGTTTGCTGAGCGTGTCTGTATCTGTTTTCTATTACTGCTGTAGCAAATTGCCGCACATTTAATGGCTTAAAACAACACACATTTTTAATCTTACATGTCAGGATGTTAGAAGTACAAAATGAGTCTTATGGCTAAAATGGATGTGTCAATAGAACCTCCTTCTGGAGGTTCTAGAAAACTCATTCCCTTGCCTTTTCCAGCTTCTAAAGACTGTTCCTTGGCTCATGGCCTTTTGCTCCATCTTTAAAGCTCATCACGCCATCCTCTATTTCCATTGTCCCATCTTCTCTCCTGAGTTGACCTTCTAGCCTCTCTCTTAGAAAGACCCTTGGGATTACATTGGGCCCACACAGATAAACCAGGATAATCTGACCATCTCACCACCTTTAACATAATCACATCCACCAAGACCCTTTTGCCATATAAAGTAACTTATCCACAGGTTCCAGGGAATAAGACCTGGACATCATTGGGGGCCACTCTTCTGTTTATTACAATGTCCTCCATGGATAGCCTAGCTTGGCCAATGCAATTCAACCAGGCAAGAGCTGTCACAAAGTGGTAACAAATGCTAAGATGTCAAAGGAGAGAGAGGACGTCTTGTGTGGGCATAGTCAGTTGAGCCATCATGGAAGGAGAGTCAGTAAATTGAACTGGATCATGAAGGATGAGGGATAGGTTTGCTTCCCTGAGTCCCAGAGGGAGTCTAGATGTACAGAGTCAGTTAAAAATATGAAATGCCAGCACTTTCATTAAAGTTCTTGTAGAGGTATCACCGGACATACAAACACCGAATAACTGGCTCTTGAGAGAGAAAGAGGTCAGAGTTTATCTTTGGAGCCACCCCCTTTCACTCCTATCTATACTCTCCTTCAACCTTCAGAGAAATACTCCCTCAGAATACACTGGAGGTGATTAGGTCGTGTTTATGCACAAATGGAGCCTCTATTCCTCTTGGAAGAAGCCTTGTCACTTCCTCTATTCAACAGGAAAGGGGTGTGTCCTAAATTCCTCAGTTGGAACTCAAAATCCCTTTCTCCCTGAAACAAATGTTCATAATAAATGTAAGATGTAGTTGGAAAGGACTTCAGAGAGTATCTAGCCCAACCTTCTTCAGAAGGCAAGCTGGTGATGTAAGGCTACGTTCTTCCATCTACACCAACATCTGTGAAATCTCTGTTCTGCTCTTACCTTCCTAGGTTTTTAAAAATAATATATTTATTTTTAATTTAATTCAAAGCCATCTGAACTCTACCATTCATTAAACAAGTAGTTACTGAATAGTTATTCGGCATAAGGCATACTCTTATTCACAAATCTAAGAGGACATGGTCAGGAGGAATGTGTTCCCACCACTAACAAATGCAGGCAAACTGAACCCGTCCCTTATAAGTTGTCCCAGCATAGTCTCACTGATGTACAGTGACACTACTACTCCTAATTTCTGATTGAGATTGTTAATGACATATTAATTCCATATCCCATGATATTCTCTTTCTCCAGATTTGCCTACATCCATTTACTATTCAATCCCAGCTCACCCCTTCTAAGATTTTTATTATCCATTCTCAGAGTTCAGAATGTGAGTGGACAAAGAACAACACTGTACACCTGAACCATAGCATTCTTACCATCAAGGACTAGTGTGGCATAAAGTCAGGGATGATGCTACCAGCTAGACACTGTATATGCAGAAAAGAAAAAAGTCTACCATGGTCTCATGTTTAGTGCATGTTTCCATGATCTCATGAAGCTTATAGTCCAGTCCAAGAGATAAAAAAAAACAAAACACTAAACAATGGTCCAAATAAAAACATACAGTAAATACATGTTTTTATAAGTGCTATGAATAAAATATGTGCTATGACTCATATTTCACATGTGTTCTCTTTTTCTTCATCCTCCAAATTTGAAGAGTTGATATCCATTCTATCAAAGCTCTTTGGTCACACTTCAGAACTTTCTGTGGTGATGAAAATGTTCCATATCTCTACTGTCAAATATGGTAGCCACTAGCCACATGTTGTGGTTGACTAGTGTGACTGGGGAAATAAATTTGAAATTTTATTTATTTTTAATTAATTTAAATGGAAATGCAAATAGCCACAGATGGCAAGTGGCCAGCACAGGTCTAGATATTCAAGCTGTGTAAGAACCTCAACCATAATTTAGTCATCCTTCTAGTCCCAGTGTTATCAGAATGTCTGGTACATATTTTACACTAAATACATATTTCCTATTTGACTGAATGTAGAGAGGAGAGAAGGATTAAATGTTTCTATTGTGCTAACATGGAAAGAGGCCAATAGTTCCTTGCTTAAATTATGCCTCTACCTCTTCTTACTAGTTGTATGAATTTTGGCGAGCTATAGTTTTTAAATGACATAATAATTATGTTAATAATAATCGCTAATATGTATTAAATGTTCAGTAAATGAAATCCTTTATGAGAATTTGTTCGATGTGTGAGGCAAGCTCATATTTCAATTGAGGAAACTTAGACTAATAAGAGGTTGAGTCAGTGATTTCAAACTGAAGGTCATGACCCATTACTAGGTATAAAAATCAATTAAATTGATTCTATAAGTCTACATGTATACAACATATATATGCATAGACACACATATGCATATATATTTATATATGTACATATATTATGTGTATATATAGTATGTGTGCATATGAGTGTATGCATTTTCATAAGTGTTTGAAAACCACTAGATTAAGTAACTTTGTCAAATTTATTCAGCTAGCTAATGGTGAGTTGGGAATTGCACCCAGGCTATCTGTCTCCAAGTTTTATACCTTAACTGGGATACTCTATAGCTTCCTCTGGTTTTGTTAAAAATGTATTAAATTTTAAGCAACTTTCACATAAATACTAAAAGCCTCACCCATTCATTAGATGTGAAATGTGCATGCGTGTGTGTATGCACACATACACTACACTGTCTTTGAGTAATGCTTAATATCTTTTAGATTTAGTCCATTGTCTCTGGCTATGGACAAAGAAAATTGATCCTAATTTGAATGTCTTTAAATCATCCTAAAGCAGTCGTGGGCAAACTACGGCCCGCGGGCCGGATTCGGCCAGTTTGAAATGAGTAAAACTAAAAAAAAAAAGACCATATCCTTTTATGTAATGATGTTTACTTTGAATTTATATTAGTTCACACAAACACTCCATCCATGCTTTTGTTCTGGCCCTCCGGTCCAGTTTAAGAACCCATTGTGGCCCTTGAGTCAAAAAGTTTGCCCACCCCTGTCCTAAAGGCTTCCACTTTGGCAGAGATTGCTAAGACTCACAACACATGTATTTCTCCCTTTCATACTGGGCACACCACTGGGCTACCTGTCCTACTTGCCTTAAAGTTAGGTTGAGGCCATGTAGTTGAGTTCTGGCCAACAGAGTATAGGTAGAAGTGATGTACAGCGTTTCTAGGACTGGCCTCTAAAACTTCCCACACAGTCCTCTAGACTCTCCTTTTGCTCAACAACAGGCTGGATGAATAGAATGAAGAACAAGATACTAAAGCTTAGGAGCTGGCAGGATGAAAGTAGCCTTGAGCCTGAATAACTGTGTAGATCAGTAGATCACAGTCCCTGCCCTCTCTCACCACCCTGCTTTGGACAGTAAAATGAGTGAGATACATTCCTTAGTGGTATTATGCCAATGGCAATTTTTTGTTTGTTACAACAGTTATCCCATCCTGACTAATATATTACTTTAGTTTATGAGATGAACAAAAGAAAACAAATCTCTACCTCTGGTCTTCTCTGCTCCTTGTCATCCACTGTCACACTGGGTTAAGGAAGGCTATTAAACCACCCATGAGCTCCTAGAGTCAGGTTGAGTGAGAGATCTACAGCCAATTGTTTGGGCATCAGAAGAGAAGGGCAATGGGTCTTTGGTCACCTTAAAAGCATGAACTTCAATTTGTATAGTGCTTTGTAATTGAAAAAAAATAATTTTCTCAATACATGATTTCATGTGATTAAATTCAATATGGACAAGAATCCCCATTTTACTGATAAAGAAACTGAGGTTCAAGTACAGTAATATTTATCTGCAATCTTCTATACACAACTAGAGGCCTGGTGCACAAAATTCGTGCACTGGGGGGTGGGGTTCTCTCAGCCCAGCCTGCCCCTCTCACTGTCCGGGAGCCCTCAGTGGATGTCCTACTGAGGGCCACAGTCTGGCAGCAGAGGCTTGGAGCAGGGGTCCCGTGTGTGTGTGTGTGTGTGTGTGTCCCTGTTGGGGGTCTGCCCCCAGCCGCATTTGAGGCTCAGAGCAGTTGCCCTGTGTTTGTGTATGTGTGTGTGTGTGTGTGTGTGTCTGCTGGGGGCCTGTCCCCAGCCACACTGTGGAGGGTTGGAGCAGGAGCCCCTCTGTGTTGATCTCTCAGGCTCCTGGCCTCCACTGCATGTTGTTCTCTCCCTTGAGCTGTGGCCAGGGTGGGGTGCTGCCTGCAGACCACACTTTCCTACTCACAGATCACCGCAGAGACTCGGGGACAGGCCCTGCTGGGTGCTGCCTGCGGACCACGCTTTCCTGCTCTCAAATCGCCACAGCTAACCTGGGAGCAGGCCCCGCTGGGTGCTGCCTGTGGACCACGCTTTCCTGCTCTCAGATTGCCATGGCAACCCAGGAGCAGGCCCTCCTGGGTGCTGCCTGTGGCTGCACTTTCCTGCTCTCAAATCGCCATGGCTAACCTGGGAGCAGGCCCCTCTGGGTGCTGCCTGCTCAGGGATGCCTGTGGGCAGTGCTTTCCTGCTCATGGATCGCCGCCGCAGATTGCCATGGCAACCCGGGAGCAGGCCCTCCTGGGAGGCCAGGATGGCGGCAGGTGGGTGGCGGATTGCAATGTCCCGCCCCTCCCTGCCTGCAGTATGCAAATTTAACGGCCATCTTTGTTGGGTTAATTTGCATACTCTTCTAATTGGCTGATGGGCGAAGCGAAGGTACAGTCAATTAGCATTTTTGCCTTTTATTAGTGTAGATAAGACTAAGGATGTGACTCAAACCCATGTCTGCAGACTCTAAATCCAGTGACTTACTGGAAAGAAGGCGGAATGAGAGGCAGCCGGTGTCCCAAAGCCAAGGTTAATATTGGTGTATATTGGTCTTGCTTCATAAGCCCAAGCTCCTGTTTGTATGCTAGAAGAAAGGCACCCATTATATGTGATGCTTTTAAGCTTTCCAAAGTAATTTTACAACTGCCATCTTATTTGAGCTTCACAGTTACCCTATACGACAAACAAAGCTGATGCTATTAACCCTACTTTATAGATGAGTCACCTGAGGTCCAGAAAGATAAAGTAACTTCCCCCAGATACATAACTTGCTAGTGAGAGTATTAAGATTAGAATCCAGGTTTCATAGCTTCCATATATAAATTATTGTTGATGAGTTATGCTTTTTCTTGATTCCTGACCTAAGAGAACTTCTTCCTAGAATACTAATTTTTCACCAACCAGTGTTTTTTGTTTTCTAGGATTTGATAGCTCTATGTGAACTAGACATATTTTTTCATATTTTTTTCTAATGAATTTTAGTTCAGGGGAAATTAATGGTTTTAAGGAAGATGGAAATATTCCTTAATTTACTAGTTGCTTCTTTTCTTAATCTTTCTTGATGTTCCTCATCGACCAAGGAGCATTTTGGGTTAGAACTGTAGTACTTTATATTGCCTGGATGGTATTGATGTGGGAGGTTGTCAGGGCTCTTGAAGGGAAAGCATGGATGATGGATCAGGTAGTGAGAGATGCAGTACATCTCAGACCCTTGGATAAGGGACCACATGCTCTGATCTCCTGGCTTGAAGAAATAAAAAAGAAAAGAAAACTAAGACAGTGAAGGGTGGCCATCACTGTCAGCCACACATGCGCTTCATTGCATCTGGAGTCAGAGAATTAGAAGATAATTCTTGGAACAGAAGATCATAAATCCTTTAATCAATGTGGCTCAAGAAAGAACAGACATTCCACACTATGAGGATTGATGGCAGAAGGTGGAAATAATGCAAAAAGCAGAGATGGTGTAGTGGTCTGGATGGTGGCTCCCACCACCTCCTAATCCTCAGAACCATAGAATATATCTTTACAGGGCAAAATATTTGATTACACTGAGGATCTTGAGAGAAAAAGCTATTCCTGTTTCTGGGTGGTGGACCTAAATCTATATATATAAAAAGAAGTAATATGCAAATGAGGTCAAGATTCTGTCATGGTCATGACCAGCTCAGGAGGAGGAGTCGGGCTCCACCCAAGCCTGAGAGATCAATACAGAGGGGCATCTGCTCTAAGCCTCTGCTCCACGGCTGGGGGCAGGCCCCAGCAGACACACACACGGGGTGCCTGCTCCCAGCTTCCAACGCAGCTGGGGGCAGGCCCCCAGAGGACACACACACACACATACACACACACACACACAGGGTGCCTGCTCTGAGCCTCTGACATGGCTGGGGGAAGGCCCCCCCCTCCCCCCCCTCAGCGGACACACACACACACATACACACAGCTCCTGCTCTGAGCCTCCACAGCCAGACTGTGGGGAGTGGGCCTAAGTTGTCAGTAGGACATCCCCTGAGAGCTCCTGGACTGTGAGGGGGGCAGGCTGGGCTGAGGGACCCCCACCCCCCGGTACTCGAATTTTGTGCTCCGGGCCTCTAGTGTAGTCATATGTATCATTCTAGTTGGGAGGCAGAGGAAGTTTTGAGACAGACGCCTGGAAGAGATGGTGTCAAGATGCAGCACAAGCCAAGGAATCCTGATAACCACCAGAGGTCAGAAGAGGCCAGGAATAGGTTCTCCCTTGGAGCCTCCAGAGAGAGTGTGGCCCCACAGACACTTTTATGTTATACTGTCCTCCAGAACTGTGCGAGAATAAATTTGTGTTGTTTCAAGCCACCAAGGTTATAATAACTTTTACAGCAGCTCTAGGAAATTCATATGAATGGGTTCTATTAGCATGTTAGTCAAATACAGAAAGTAGAGGGAGAGGCAATCCTGAAGGATCTAACCCTCCCCTCTGTGCAGAGTGAGCAGGGAGCAAGAGCATCCAATATATAAGACCAAAAGGACACTAGACCCCAGCTAGTTGACTCAGAGAAAATTGCAAATTGAGTTCTACTGTGAAACTACAATGGAGAGGAGAGAATGAAAACTAAAATTCTAGGTTTCTTTGGAGGCTCAGTTAACAGACCAGTGAGTAATCAGTTATAAACATAAGGTGACTATGATCGCTACATACCCACCTCAAAGACACACTTCCCTTTGAGATCCTCTTCTGCAGTCAAGGGAGAAATCCAGAAATTGTCAAGAAGTCGGGTTAAGAGAGATCGAAGATGGCGGCATAGGTAAACACCGGAGATTGCCGCCGTAAACAACCACTTCAAAAATACAACTAAAAGACGGAACGGACATCAACCAGAACCACAGGAGGGCTGGCTGAGGAGAGACTCTTCAACTAGAAGCAAAAACAACAGCATTCCGATGCTCAGAGGAGGCGTAGTGTGGAAAATTTAAAGGTACGGTGGTGCGGTGGTGAGGTGGTGCGCGCGCAAAGCGGGCTGGCGGCTGAGGGCGCGGTTGTCGTTTTCAATCAGGAGTGAGTCTCAGACTCTGGGCTACAGATCCGGGCGAGTCTCTAGGGACCCAGACTCAAACGGGAGAAGCGGGACTGTCTGGCTACCGCCCTCCGAGGTTTGCAGCGGTTGCTGGGACAGAGAGGCAGAACCCCTGGGGACAGACTGAGAGCGGCCATAGCGGCTCCCTCCCCGCGCCCTGTTGATCCCGCCCGCCCAAGCCCTGCGCACAGCCATTTGCCGATCGCCTCAGGCAAAGGCTGGATTAGCGCCTCCCCAGAAGACAGACGTTTTCCTCACAGCTGATTCCAACAGCCAGTCGGCCTGGTGGTCAAATCCCTCTAGTGTTAACTACAACAATTAAGGCTTGGCTAGAACAAGACTGCGCACAGAGACCACAAGGGGGTGCACCAAGAAAGCATAAAAGATGCGGAGACAAAAAAACATGACAGAAATGGAGGATATGGAGCTAAGAATCGCAATTTTGAGGGCTTGCCATAAATTTGTGCAGAGCCTCACGAAAACTAATGAGACCCTCGATGCTACGATAAAGAAATTAGAAAGTAAGCATACACGGACTGAAATAAAGAATATTATACCCAATAGCAGACCAGAGGAGCTCAAGAATCAAACCAAAGATTCGACAAAAAACACCCAATTGGAAAAGCAAAATGAAAAAAGAATCCGAAAGTGTGAAGATAGTGTAAGGAGCCTCTGGGACAGCTTTAAGCAGTCTAATATCAGAATTATTGGAGTGCCAGAAGATGAGAGACAGCAAGATATTGAAAACCTATTTCAAGAAATAATGGCAGAAAACTTCCCCCACCTGGAGAAAGAAATGGACTTACAGGTTCAAGAAGCGCAGAGAACCCCAAACAAAAGGAATCCAAAGAGGACCACACCAAGACACATCATCATTAAAATGCCAAGAGCAAAAGACAAAGAGAAAATCTTAAAAGCAGCAAGAGAAAGAGGCTCAATTACCTACAAGGGAATACCCATACGACTGTCAGCTGATTTCTCAACAGAAACTTTGCAGGCCAGAAGGGAATGGCAAGAAATATTCAAAGTGCTGAATACCAAGAACCTACAACCAAGATTACTTTATCCAGCAAAGCTATCATTCAGAATTGAAGGTCAGATAAAGAGCTTCACAGATAAGGAAAAGCTAAAGGAGTTCACCACTGCCAAACCAGTATTATATGAAATGCCGAAAGGTATCCTTTAAGAAGAGGAAGAAGAAGAAAAAGGTAAAGATACAAATTATGAACAACAAATATGCATCTATCAACAAATGAATCTAAGAATCAAGTGAATAAATAACCTGATGTACAGAATGAACTGGTGATTATAATAGAATCAGGGACATAGAAAGGGAATGGGCTAACTATTCTTGGGGGGAAAAGGGGTGTGGGAGATGCAGGAAGTGACTGGACAAAAATCATGCACCTATGGATGAACACAGTGGGTGGGGAGTGAGGGTGGAGGGTGGGGTGGGAGCTGGAAGGAGGGGAGTTATGGGGGGAAAAAAGAGGAACAAATGTAATAATCTGAACAATAAAGATTTAAAAAAAAAAAAGAAGTCGGGTTAATAGGAAAGAGTTTTGAAATGTAACTCATTGTGTGTGTATGTGTGTGTGTGTTTGCACATGCATGCAGGCATGTACTTCCCTTCACAGAGGGGGATGGCCAGGGCAGTATCTGGAATAGGGGGAGCATTAAACCTTCCATGGCCTTTGGAGTAGAGGTGGATGGAGGGTTATTGCCTACAATGGACAATCCAGAGGTAGAGCCCACAGGTTGATCCTTCAATATCTCTCCCAGAAAACAATATAAAAAGGGCAGGTACACAGATTACCTAAAAACTAAAGTATTTCTTAAATGTCATCACATTTTCCCATATCTTTTGGGAGGTATACTGAAAAGGGACCAATCATTCCAATCAAACTAAGTCCCACCTCTAGTACTTAGCTGTGTGTTTTTAGGCAAGTTAGCAAATCTCTCTGAGCCCCACTTTCCTCTTCAACAAGAAAGGCCAATGTTTACTTCACACAGTTTTATAACTAAATAAATGATGTATATAATTCACTCAATGTATATACACAATCAACATTAGAGCCCCATGAATACAATATTGGTTTCAACATCCTGTAGAACCCAACTGATATCTGAGATGCCTTCTTTAAATGGGGAACTCAATATTGATCCTGTTCTTCTTAATCAGCAGCAATTACTTCCTTCAAACCTCTGCCTCCTGATGCAAATCTAAAACTGATCCATTCATTTCCTAAACCAGACCTCGTAGAATGTATTTTATTATACAAAATTCGGATTTAAAACTGGACTTTTTATCCTTTCATTTGATGTGTCATTGAGTTTTACATTTGCAGAGATCCTGCTAATCATTTCTAGCCATTTATAGTTTTTTTTCAATATCAAGGAGTTTCCATAGAGCAGTGAAAACCTCCTGTTCAGGGACAAGCAGCAAATCAGGGCAGAAAAAGTAAGACCTCAGAGCCCAGAATTCACTCTGTGGCTTCTCAGGTCCCTACCTCCAAGCTTACTTGTTGCCAAGGGAACAGGCAAAGGCCTCAGACCTCACTTAGCTCTCTACCGCAAAGAGGAAAACACAACAAAACCACCAGCCTTTGCCTACTGTCCCTTTCCATTTCATTAGGTCAGTGAAAAGCAGAACCAGCAAAAAAAACCAATTTTTTCTTTTAATTTTAATATTGTCAATTGTAATAAGTTCAACTGAGTTTCACTAGCAAATTGCTTTCTGTTTTTTCAGGGGAATTAAGCTAGTCTTCAAATCCTGCCTTAACTAGATGTTTGGTTTTAGAATAAGACCACAGCCTCTCTCTGTACTAATGAGTTCTGCTGGCTGCTAAAGATCTGCAGCCAATGCTGGCCTTGGTGGGCTATTCCACTCATTTATCTATAGTGACTCATTTAATACAATATATAAACAAAAGGGGAAATGCCTTCTGAGGCATTGGAAGCACTTAATGGCATCAGACAAGATAGTCATAGCAAGTTTGTTGACTCTTCCCACAACTTGAACAGCAGCCCAATTATCTTTGCATAAACATGCAGTTGAGATTGAAGTGTTATGCAAACAGTTAAGATGTAGAAAACTTTATTAAGTTGGGGCTGAGTATTGGGTGACTCTGGATAGCTGAGTGTCAGGTAAAGGCAGCCAAAGGGGGATTTCTGGTCCCCAAGGTGTCCCCTGGTTTCTTCCCAGGACCTCCTGACCTGAGAGTGGCCTGCGGACTGGCAGCCTTCTAGGACTGGCCGCCATTCGTGGGTGTCCTGATCATGTCTGGATCAGAATGACAGCAGAAACATAACCAGTGCTCTCAACATTTGTCATTTTCAGCTCGGAAGAAAGAAGGAAGTACAAAGGAATCTGTACTCAAGCCACAAAGCCACAGCTTATGAATATGTTAAACCTGAGAAGGAATAGTAGGAGTATGTTGGCTAGCAGGACGTCGCCATTCTTCTCTGAAGTGAATTTCTGACCATGCTTCTAGGGGAGAGAGTTTCAAGGGTGTCATCTGAGACAGAGATGTTGATAAACTCCTTAATACAACTGCCAGGTTCTGGTTAGATTCCTGCCTGTTCCTCCGCTCTTGCTCTCACTAATTCCAGTTCTATTTCAAAACTCCCAGGCAGTCCTGCAGCCACCCTCCTCTCCCAAGTTTCCTCTTCTGAAGGATCCTGAACAGCTATCTTTTCTGCCAGAGAATCCTTCTCCTATTCATTCTGGCTTCAGAGCTCTCTTTATTTATCTACCCTCATTGCCCTGACCAAGTCTGAGTGAAGTGTCATTCCATCTGCATTACCTTAATATCTTCAGTTCTGTGTACTTGTCAGTATGGTCCCACTCCAATCTGAGTTTTATGAAGGAGGTCATGGCTACCATCAACTGCTATAGCCCTGGAACCTTATAAGATTTATGGCAGATGCTTATTAAATATTTGCAGTGTGAGTGGATAATAAGGAAGCCATCTATAAGTATGTATTGTCTGAGCCCAGTGATGAGGGGTGCAGAAGACAATAAAAACTCCAAATTAAACTGCTGATGATTTTATTTCTTGAGCACAGACCATCTCTTCCCTTATCAATGGGCATTTGAACATTTGAGATATAGATCCCAAAGCAGTGCCCTGGTTGTTTTAACTGACCTTAAATAAATGAGATTCTCAGTATACCCCAGTACCTCCAATTCCTTCAACTTCTAAAATACTTAGGTGTTCCCAATCTATCTGTCTGAGCTCATGGTATCCCTTGCAACACACCACTGCAGCCCTCCCTGGATGATTGGGTCATTTCCTCTGTCCAGCTAGCTAGGTTCACTTATCTGGCTCAGCTCCAGAGTCTTGAATCAGGGCTCTTACTCTTTGGCTCAAGCTGAACATGCAAGATTTTCCCTTCATCAGGCTAATGAAGTAAGAGGCTTATGTCATCATTAGTGCTGGTGTTAATCCAAGCAGAGCTAATATGGTGTTGTTCCAAGTAGAATTAACCAAGCCCAGCCCCCAACAAGCCAGATGTTAGGCATTCCTTACTGATGTTAATGAATAATTCCCTTGGGTTTCACAAACAGCTGAGTCCACCAAATGAACTTCAGGGACCCAGAAGCAAGCTGCCTGCCTAACAGAGACTTGTCCTAGGAGGACACTGAGGGCTTAGAATTTCTGGACTAAAAGCAAGAAGAGTATCCTTTTCTGGGTGAATGACCATACCACTCCTAGCTGTCCAACAAGCAAGAGAGGGCCACCTGTGGCAGCTATCAAGCCCTGAGGCTTTCTCCGGAGTGTTCCTTTTCAGATCCTCTTTCCTTCTATGCCTGTCTCCATAGGGGTTATACAGATGTGTGTTTATTTCCTCCATTGGACTGTGAGTGCAAGGATTGTGTCTTTTCATCTCTATGTCTCTGGCATCAGGTAGAGAAATCACCTAACTGTTGTATGGATGTCAATAAACGGTGGTAGAATATCTTCCTGAGATGGTTTGCTTCACCTTCCAATGCCACATGACTCATCTCTCACTCCCCATCAAGTAAAATGCATCTGCTCTAGACTTTTCATTTGTACTTGATTACTACTGTTATAGGAATGTGATCACGAGAATAGAAACCATTTATAGGAAGGGCTGGACACTGAGCTAAAAAAAATTACATGTATTTTTCAACAACACATAAAAACAGTATATCAGGATTTTGAAATACATGGCCAACGCTTGGGGTCTGGGCAGAGAAGGGATGGCTTTGTTAAATAATTTGCTGCTTTGCTTAAGGTCATAGGACTAGTGTCCAGGGAAGAATGGTTGGTGACACATCTATCCATTCCACTAGCAGTTGGGTGACCTGTTCAAAAGGAAATTACCCATCTACCCCACCTAAAAAAAAAATGAGGCAGATGTCTGTAGTATTTTTTTCACAAAGCAAAAAAATCCCCATAGTAGGAGAATTTGTAAATGAGATACTTAAAATACTATGAGAAAAAATAGAAGGGACAAAGAGGATAGAAGGGAGCCTTTAAGAGTATTTTTTGGATTGCCAAATTAATGAAGACAATACACTAAAGAGACTATCAAAAACAATTTGCAGATGTTTTATTATTCCTACTGGCTACTCTACAGTTGATTCCATTTACTCTACCACTCTTCTTATGCTATGGTGTTTTCAGGCTCTCTGTTTCAGTGAGATGCATGTAAATGTCTTTAATTAGTAGCAGATAATATGGATACCAAGAGGATGTTTCTCTCTGTGGCTGCTCCTCCATCCAGATGTTCAGAATCCTGTCTATAATGACTCAGCTATCAACTGCCTCCTTCTGGATCCCACCAGAGCTAGAGATGGAGAGAAACTTGAACTCCTGTACTAGAAAAAGTGAAGCTTTATCAACCTGTCTTCCCGCTATGCTCCACCCTTGATAACTCCACATAAGAGCACAGCAGAACACCCTGACCTAACTCTGCCCATCCTCTCACTCAAGTCTCAGTTCCCACCTTGGTATGAAAACAAAGATCCAGTTTAGTTTGTCTCCATTTCCTTTTCCTCTCATAAATTGGCATGGCAGAAATTTCTATGCTTATTCTTTTTATTATCTCTTCCATTTTATGCCCTTTCTCTCTGCCCAACCTGCAACTTTCTCTTTTTTCCAGTTATCCTTGTCAAGAATGACTAAAACTTTCAGTATACTGAGACTGAAATATTCAGTCAGGGGAAAAGTACATAGAAGGAAACTAATATATAGTGGGCTTTTTCTTAAAGAATCTTCATGGTTGGGGATAATTACTGCATATAGATTCTTTCCGAGAGTCAATGTCCATTTGTGCAAACCTAAGCCAGACTAGATAGATAGATAGGATAGATAGATAGATAGATAGATAGATAGATATAAAGCAGTAATATGAAAATTAGGTCAGGACCCCGAAATGGTCATGACCAGCTCAGGAGGAGGGGCTGGGCTTGGCCCAGCCTTAGAGAACAACATGCAGGCACAGTCCAGAGCTGGAGAGAACAACCTCGCAGGGGGATCCAGGCCCCAGCCCCCCAGCAGCTGGGCTGCTGGGGCTGGAGCCAGCAGGGAGACAAGCCTGCAGGGGGTCCAGACCCCAGCCCCACAGTAGCTGCTCTGGGCTGCTGGGGCCAGACCAGCAGAGACACAAACCCACAGAAGGTGGCCCTGATTGGGACGCCCAGTGTAGTCATCAAACCGGCTAATCAGGGGTTGGGGCCTCCGGCCAACCTCACAGCCCCTCCCCCGTGCCAGCCTTCCCCTGATCAGACTCTCCCATCCTGATCAAGAGCAGGGCGCACAGAGCCTGGACCCTTCTTGGCAGCCCCGAGTCCGTGGGGTTGAGAATTCTGATGGCCCTGCCCAGAGAGTAGAGGTGCTTGATGGGCAGGGACAGGGAACACAGGCCTCCAGGGAGCACCGCAGAGTTGACAAGTAGAGGAGAGGGCCTTCGAAGGGGGAGGAGGCGAAGCCAGCTGACATCAGCCCAGAATCCAGCCCTTCCCCTCCAGAGGCAGCAAGACCTAAGCCCAGAACCCCAGCCCCAATTGGAAGAGCCCTAGGGAGGCTTCAGGAAGCTCTATGCAAAGCTGCATGTTGAGAACTAGAGACTTCGTGAGGCCCTGACACAGACCACGCTGTGGCTGGCGCAGCTCAAGGTGGATCTAGAGCCCAACACGCAGAGGCAGGAGCGCTTTGCAGAGAGGCCGGCCCTCCTGGAGCTGGAGAGATTTGAGCACAGGGCCCTGGAGCGAAAGGCCGCTGAGCTGGAAGAGGAGCTGAAGAGCCTGTCCAACCTCCCGGCTGACAACCAGCACCTCAGGGAGGAGGACACGGCCCTGATCCGAGTCATCAGCAAACTGTCCAAGTGACCCTGGAGGACTTGCCCCTGCACCCGCATTTATACAGCTGCTTCTGCCACACGCACCCCTTCCCCTATGTGAACATGAGTGACAGGGCTGCTGGGAAGTCTCTGAGAAGCCATAACCTCCCTTTGGGATCTCCAGGCTGCGAGGGGAGGACAGAGCTCCGAGGAGCCAAGGGGGCCATCTGAGGCCAGGATGGAGATGGGAGGCTGAGCCAGGTAGGGGGACCAGGGCTGCAGGCAGGACCAGGAAGGAACCGAGGACCAGGAAGTGCCAGGACCAGAGTGGCCACCCAGAGGTCCCCTTTCACGTGTGCTGCCACCAGTCACCCCTCCAGCTCCTGAGCAGGGATCTGAGAATGTGCCAAGCATCCCATGGCCTAGGCCAGGCGGGCCTGTATATAGGGTCCATGTGCAATAGGGAGGGACGTCTTCTATTTTTTGCTGCCCCTCCCCAATGCTGTCCCCAGCAGGGGGAGAAGGTCTTTTTGAGACATAGCACAGGCACCACAAATAAAAGTCGTGAAGTTGCCAAAAAAAAAGAGAGCAGGCCGGCTGGCCAAACGCACCCTCCCTCCCCTGCCCCATCAGCCCCGCCCTCGATCAACCTGACCCACCACAATAGTCCCGCAGCCCCTCCTAGTGACTGCCAACCCCCACCCAATCAGGGGCAGGGCTGGCTGGCCAATCACCCCTGGCTCCTCCCCCAAGCTGCTGGCCCCTGATTGGCACCCCCCACCCCATTTGGGGGTGTGGCCAGCCAGCCCACTGACCACAGCTCCTCCCCATGGCCGGCCCCACCCCCAATCAGCCCCCTACCCCCAATCAGGCCAGAAGGGGGGGCATTTGGGGGCAATCAGGCCAGCAGTTGGGGGTGATCAGGCTGGTAGGCAGAGTGGTTAGGGGCAATCAGGCAGGCAGGCAGGTGAGCTGTTAGGAGCCAGCGGTCATGAATTGTGAGGGATGTCCAACTGCCAGTGCAGGGTCAGGCCTAAACTGGCAGTCAGATATCCCCGGAGGGTTCCCGGATTGGAGAGGGTGCAGGCCAGGCTGAGGGACCTCCCCCCCACCCTGTGCACAAATTTCATGCACCAGGCCTCTAGTGATAATAATAGTAGATCTACTTTCTGATCACCCAACCCTGTACTTCAAGCACTGCATTGTGCTGGGCACCTCCCATGCAATATCTGTAGTTTAATGACCTTAATGAAAATATGATCATCTCTATGTTACCAATGAAGAAACAGAGGCCTGTTATCAATGTTAATTGATTTGCCTTAAAGTTACATCATTGGAAATGAGTTCACTTGTCTTTCCTTTGTCTAGGAAACAACTGTTAATGCCAGAGAGGGGAAGGCATACTGGTGCAGCTAGAATAGCCAGCTCCAAACTTCTGCAGGTCATCTCTTAGGACAGCCTCTCTCTGGAAGAGGAGTGACTTCAGAGCCCCCAGGGCAATCGCAAAACATACCCCGAAGACTGTCACTCTGTGCCCTCCCACTCCAACCCTGCACTGTATAATCCAAAGTATAACATACATTTATCAGGTGCTTTTATACTTACCACCAGGTCTGTCTCTTTTCTTGGACCTTTCAAGTCTTTCCATTTCTAGTTTCAAACTAAGACATAGTTCATAATATTATATGTTATTTTATAGTGACAAATGAAAAGTCAAGGTATGTTTTCAAAGGATTGGTTTCCCAATTGGATATAAGGAACTAAAGACATCAGTCATCCCTTTAAGACTAAATCTAACACCAATTGAAATAGTCTACCTTGCAGCATCTTTTCCCTCTCATTCTATGCCATCTGTATATTCTCAGAGGCTTTAGATGATCCTCTAATCTTCCCATGACCTTCCAGGGTCAAGGCCTAGAGCTGACAACACCTAGGGAGATTCTGGCCAAAGCAAAGCTGATGTGAAGGATTCCCGTAAGTCTCCTTCCAGGAAATGAGGAAGATTCAGGAGTGGGAAGAACTAATGGTAGTTGGACTAAAGGCTGAAGGCTTCGCCCACTGGAGCTGCAGGCTTTGTGCCCTTCTGACTCACGAACAAGGGGCGGGCTTTACCGTCTTGCCAGGGAATGTCGTCAGTGCTGCAGCTGCCCAAGGTGCGGGACCCTCCAGGACAGTGGTTCTCAACCTTGGCTGCACATTAGAATCACCTGGGAATCGTTTTTAAAATCCTGATTTCTGGGCCTCATCCTCCGGAAATTCTGTTTCTTTGTTACTAATGTTGTGGCCCCACCCCATAACAAAGAAACAGAATTTACGGAGGATGAGGCCCAGAAATCAGGATTTAAAAAAGATTCCCAGGTGATTCTAATGTGCAGCCAAGGTTGAGAACCACTGCTCCAGGAGGAGGTACGAGGTGTCACCAAGGCAAAAATAGAAAAAGAGAATGAGTCAAGGGCTGGGAGTTATTTAAGTTATTAATTTAAAGCAAGTGATGCGTTTTGACTGGTGGATTCAAAAGCAGATGTCTGTGGAAACAGCCCAGTGTAAGGCATTCAGGAGCATAGAGCTATAAACGAAGGTTATGAATATACATTGCTGTCATTGTAGTTAACCAGAGAGTACTATATACTTGAAAGTTGCTAAGACAGTAGATCTTAAATGTTCTCACCACAAAAAAGAAATGGCAATTATGTGACTTGGTGGAGGTGTTAGCTATCCCTATGCTGGTAATTATTTTGCAATATATAACTATATCAAATAATTAAGTTATACATGTTAAACTTACACAATGTTATATGGCCATTATATCGCAATAAAGCTGGAAAAAATAACTATGCATTGCTGTAATCTCTTAGTTATATCTTTTATTCCTCTCCTTCCTGTGTCCTGCTCTAGATCATAGGGCTGATTGTGAGAAATTTGCACAACAGTATTGTTTATCCCCAACCCATCTCTGTGTCTTCCTCTACTCCACCCACGCTCACACACATTCACAGGCACACCCACACCGTGGTGGTTTAATCAACAGCACTTCACTTGTACTGGATGACAGCATCTCTGGTGTATTTATAAAGTCCCAATTTCAGGCAATGCTCTAGTTTTGGAAACACCCATTCACAGTTTCTCCACAAATATGTGCAAAGACACATTTCTAAGCACCCGGGTATATTTTTCATTTGCATCTTTTATGACAAAGACCCAAACATTCATCCTAATGAAAAGATAAGCACGTGCTGAATGCACTTTCAAAGCCTGAGTCTGTGGTCCTCCAGCCACAGGAGAGCCACGCTGAAGCACACCTTCACACACGCCCTGTGTCCCCTGCCCACCTCTGCCCAGCGAATCATTGGACTCAGAGGCCCTCAGCTCTCTCTCGACTTTGCAGACTGTCAATCGCCAGCCACCTCTGATCCCTGCCATCCTTTTCCTCCAAATTAAATTTCAACTTTTTGTAAACCTCTGTGAAAATGACAGGCCAGTGCAGAGCTGTCTTTTAATACACAAAAGCATAAATAATGCCATCCATCAGGTCTGTCACTCAGAAAGATAGATTGCTAGTTGTCCAGACCCCCCTAATGACACCAAAGCCAAAGTTAGAAAGTGTCTCTCTTCTTTCCTGTGGTGGCTCGCTCACTCCCGTGCCTGCCCGCTCGCTCTCTCTTTTATTTGCCGGACTGCTTGATTCTGATTAATGGTCCTGTCAGGGTGGGATTCCACTTGCTCGGATAATGAGTCAAGAATGTATTCCCTGTCACAGGCGCAGCAGATGTCAGGGGCAGAAGGGCTCAGGGATGCCAGAAACAATATACAGTTTCTTCCTAGTCCCCTGACAGGCCAATATGCTGCACAAGGTCTAATTTATGTAGACAAAATGCAGGCGGGGCTGCAGCAACCAGAAACCTGCCCCAGAAAGCCGGCTACAATGCAGCTCCCAAGCGCGGGCCTGTGTGTAGGCTGGGCTGGCCAGCAGAGGGCTTGGTAATGAACATCAGCCTCGCACTCAATAGTGCCGCCTCCCAAGGCCTGAACACACCGAGAGGCCCAGGACCCCTTTGACTTCATTAAACTGCACTTTATATCATTATGGGAAGAAATCAAACAGGGCAGAGGGCTTCTGTTTCCTTTAACGGCTTGATTAGGTTATTCACTGTTGGGCATGGGCGTTATCATAGCGGAGCTGCTGACGGGTGCTGAGACGTGTCAGCCGCCTAGCAGCTCCAGCCAGACACTCTCGGTGCTTTGACGGGGCTAATTTGATCTCTGGAGTTTGTGCAGCGACTAGACCTGAGTCAGCGCCCCCCGCCCTCCCCCCCCCCCCCCCCGCCACGTCCACCCCCCTCTCGTCATTCCACTCACTGGCACTTCAGAAAATAGAGCTGCTTCATGGCCAAAACATAGATGCTTGTGCTTGGTCTCAGCCCAAAGGTGGACACGCTTGCATACAATCGACCGGTTCATACAGAATTTGTGCATATGCCCATGTTTCTTTTTTGTCTGAGAAAAATCTCTTGGGCTGTTTCTTGAGTTATAACATTAAATCAATATACATTTCCCTTAGAAATGAAACTATGGCCACATTCCTTAGACAAAGAACTCAAGCAGTTAAATGTTCAGGACACACTGGAATTAGATAAATCAAAATCAGTGAGGAGACAATCACACGCCAAGACTGAAAAGGTAAAAAAACTCATATTTACCAACTTTCATTTTAATCTTAACCATGCCACAAATATCTTTCATTAAAAAAAAAATAAAAACTTCAAAGAAATGCTAAACCTCCTTGTACTGAGTATTAAGTAGGTTCTTCACAGCTTCCAGACTACACTTCTGTTGTTCCAGGGGACTCTTCTGAAAGGGTCTCTGGCTGCAGGTGCAAAGCTTGGGTCCTGTTTGTAAACAGGCAGCAGGCACCATGACTGAGCATGAAAACCAAGTTAAAAGGTTATAAGCTCAGTTGATCTTTCTTTCTTTCTAATGGTGTCTCTCCCCCCCCCCCCCCCCCCCATTTTATTAACATTCTTTTCTCCCTCACGGAGACCTTTTCCATTTAAATAGGATGTTGCTATTATGGGAGCCAAGGTGATGTGGCAGAAAGAGTGTGGATTCCAGAGGTGGGCAGGCTGGTGGCTCATACAGGGTTCCCGGCTATGGGCAAATTGCTAAAGCTCTCTGAGCCTTGCTCTTTTTAGCTGTAAGGTGTGAGTAATGCCATCTACTTGGCATCATTTGTGATCATGCATATGCAGTGCAGAATAGTGTTAGGCCTTGTGTAAGCACTTTCTGAAAACCAGGTGGCCAATAAATGGTAGCAATTATTGTTATATATTTAGTTCCACTGTCTGACATTATATTATGCAAAAGCTAGTACTATGCTTACCTTTGCCCCCTATTTAGTGGGAGGAAAAAAATAAAAAGGGCCCCCTATAGTCATCACCCTCTTCAGCGGAGTACAGTACACCAATCATGTGTGTATGAGTAACAGTCTCATCCTTACTCACACCTGCCAAAGATCATCCTGGTCCCAAGCACATTTCCCAACTCTAACTTTTGGCCTCTTGTAGACTCTTGGCCTACACATTTAACCCTGTTCCTTCCACATCCTGAGTGCTGACTGGGTCTCTCCTAATTCCATCCACATGTTTCACACTAGTGGCCCCTTGAGATAGTCATAAGAGATAGCAAAGGGAAAAGAAAGCAGGGAGGAAGTTCTCAAGT
Organism: Myotis yumanensis; assembly: GCF_028538775.1. Lineage (NCBI taxonomy): Eukaryota > Metazoa > Chordata > Mammalia > Chiroptera > Vespertilionidae > Myotis > Myotis yumanensis. The sequence goes on from NW_027223754.1 coordinate 22,053,114, forward strand.
AGTTTGCCTCCACTAAGATGAAAAGATATACTGTTTAATGCAGGAGGGAGCAAGTTGCAGAAGAGTTATGTATAATAAAAGCCAATTTATATTAAATGCCTGTGTTTATTTAAATGTTTTTAAATTCTGGAAGGATACGTAAGAGATTTAACAGTAGTTACCTTGGGGTAGTGGGTGGAAGGTCACATTTTTTTAACATGACTCTGTGTTTCTTTTATGTTAAGAACCAATTTTAAAATAAAGAAAAAGAAGTGGGAAGGCCAAATTAAGCAAAGCTACTTTCTGAACTGCCCCCAACTTCAAACACTGACCTCACTCTAATGGCGTAGAATTTATTAGCGAACCACTAGGCCAAACGAATATCACAATATAAATGAGTCCCACTTTGTGAAAATTCAGTGTGAAAACATCAAGGCAGTGTTCCAACAAGAGAAGCTGCAGCAAAGAGCCTGGCTTGGATGTAGCAAGGAGGCAATGGAGTTGACCATGGAAAAGGGCAGCTACGTGCTGAGGACCTGCCAAGGAGAGATCACAAACCAGAGGGGTGTGGGGGGTGTTTTAGGGTTATTAGAGGATTTTCATGTGACAAATAATTCCTCAATGGTAAGCTCCTGCAATATGTTTTTACATTTTGATACATACATCACTAAGGGATGCGGGGCAGGGAAATTAACATTTGCAAGGTTTAAAGACCATATTACCAAATGGTGAACAATCAGATGGTGTCTGCTTCCTCCAAAAAATAAACCAACAGAAGCAACTTACAGGCATCATGTAGGAAACAACTTGTGTAAAATGAGCTACATTTGTATCAGCTTGACCTTCAAATACGCGTATTTTGATTTATCTGAGTGGAGGTCGTTCATCACAGACTAAAAAAATCCCAGTGCTGAGGCACTAAGCAAAGTCACCAGAAAGATGTCAGGGTGAGCACACTGGAACAAAATCTGAGAACAGTGGAATGGAAAATTAATTTTAAATCCCAGTTACTGAACTGTTCCCAAGGCCTGTCTTTTCTAGGGCACGAGGAAGTGTGGTATGGAAACTGGCCCTAGCTGATTGTATGCCCCTGTCTAGGGCCTTGCTAAAGTGTGCTGGGACCAGAGGGTCAGCCCCCTGGTCATCAGTGCAGACAAGCACGGAAACAGTGATGTCATTGGCGGCGAAGGGTTGAGAGTTACAGAGATGAAGGGCATTTATGTTATTAAGCCGTTTTCCTCCAGGCATTCCCTGAAATGTCCCTTCACAGTCCTAATAAGCGAAAGAGCTGGAGTTGATAGCTGGTTCATCTCTGGCCACACACGTGGCATTTTCTGCTTTGGTGTCAACACTCGGGTTTCGCCACTTCCCGGAGGTCCTCAATTTTCCTTTCCATCTTAGTAAATCACCCGTGCTGCCTTCCAGGCTAGCTCAGATCCAACTTCCTCTGCCTTTCTTGTAAGATACGCCAAATCATTTGAAATATAAAGTCATGTCAAGAGCTTTCCTTTGCTGTCTCTCAGAATATGCTCTCTAATGAAACTGTAGAGGGGAGAGTTGGAGGGACTGACCTTGTTCTTTCTCCAGTCAGGTCATCTTTGCAGGTGCCATAGCGCCCAGTGGGTTTGTTGCCCACTGGATGGCATTGGTATTCCATAAGGGGTAGGTGCTGGGATGGGAGGGATAACCCCAAAAGCACTGGGGGCCCTGATGACAGAAGTGAGTAAGAGGAAAACCCAGTATACATGTGCATTTTCATGGGCCCTGATGTCACAAAAAGGTGCCTCATTCCACTCACACTCTGGAGAAGATTGAAAAGAGCTCAAAACAGAGCCCAGCCCTGTCCACCTCAAAGACTGGGAGGCAGGAGCATTTACCCACCAATTCCTGGTGTCTCCTGTTCACTGAGGGTCGTCCCTGGAAGCATGAATTGCCCTTCACTAGTCTGCTACTGGCCAAGGAGCTTCTGAGAGATATCTGGGAAAACTCTGGGCAGAAGGTGGAAGACACAGGATGCAGGATAAAAGTGGGCAGTCTCAGCAATTTCTGAGCTCACATGGAATCGTCCACCAAGGTTGAAATCAGAGGTCACCAAAAGAGCTTGGCATGGGCACCAGAGGCATCTCCTACATCAGTTATTATGAAAGTATCTTATTTATAAGATGTCTACCTACTTAATGTCTCACACACCCCGCTTGACCCCTCCATGAGAGCCGGAACCACCTGCATGATCTCCAAGGGCTCATAGTAAACCTTTGTGGGAATAAGAAAATGTCACTGTCCCCACCCCAACTCAGGGGGTCACAGCTTCTCAGACACAGGACTTGGCCACAGGAGCTCGCCTTTCAAGTAACTGTTCACTCTGCCCCTTGGTGTAGTGCTCTCTTGCAAGGCAAGCTCTGCACATCCACAGAGGAGCCCTGACTATTTCTTCTGTCTTGTTGGTTGCCTACCCATTGTACCTGGGATAGTCACTGCCTCACAGTAGGTGCTCAATACATTCTGTTGGATAAGAGAATTCAAGTCACCTTGGCCAAATCCCTTTATGTGAATTGTAAGTTTTATAACTTTTTGCATCCTTTGAACATCAGAAGTAGTTTTCTTCTCTGGATGTCTGCTAGTCACATGGAGAGGAGCCACGTTTTCTAACTTCAGGGTCTGCTGGCTCCTCCAGGGCCCAGGGGAAGGATGAGATCTGCCATGAAAGGTCCTGGAGTCCATAGTCCTCTAACTCAGGCTGCATTGGATTTCTGCCTAAATAATCTGAATTTAAACACACTTCCAAATTCTTAGTTCAGCATACATACTTCTGGTTCCATTTTAGAAATATATACCGTCCCCCTCCATGTTTACCTAACTTTGATTATATTTCTCACAAAATCCTCGCTCTGGCTTTATGATTTAGATACCATATAATGCATCCTTCTCTGAGTTGTTTTATAATAATAACTCAAATTAATTAACAATGAATGATACACAACTCAGCTGCTTTAAAAATCAGACTTTTTTCCTGAACATAGGACAGAGGCCAAGTGGATGGTTCTATAATAAGGGTAAAAGTTGGCTTTTACCCACCATGAAATCCTTATTTGTGGATTTTACTTGAATTCTCTTAAACCTAAAAAGTAGACAAGAGGAGCAGATACTGTCCTAATAGCTCTGAGAGACATGGGGTATAGTTACCAAGGCACAGTGCATTACTGTGGCTCTCAGATGTACACAGGTGTCTTGAGGTCACATATGCCTATAAACACACATAACCTCACAAATAAATCATCAGGAGTCAGAGTGTTTGATTAAATTTTATGAGCTGAATATAGTCACAATTATAGGCAGAACTCTAAGCCCTTCGTTGGATCCCAACTGATCATATGAGAGCTAGAACCAAACCTTATAGATACATATATTGGAACAGGTGTAAAAGACTATTTTCAGTTTTATAAAAGACTTCTAGGTCTTCAATTACCTCCACTTACCTCAGTCAAATTTTAGAAAATACTCACTTATGGAAAGAGGATAGCTAAAGCTTATAGTGGCTTAATGAATTCTGAATTCTGATTTTCTGATCTTTCAACCTCATACCCTTTTTACTTTTTCTGAGAAAACCATAATTCAGAATTCATTAGGCCACTATAAACATAGCTATCCTCTTTCCATAAGTGAGTATCAACCAAAGTACTTGTAGGCATGCATATAAGCAAAACCGATGGACATAGACAGTAGAGGGATGAGGGCATGTGTTGGAGGGGTGAAAGTGGCTGGGGAGAGGTCAATGGGTGAAAAAGGAGACATATGTTATTTAAACAATAACAAATTTAAATTAAAATAAAATATTTTTTTTAAAAAAAGGGTATTAGGGAGTGTTATGGCTTGAATTGTGTCCTCAAAAAGATATATTGGCCCTAACTGGTTTGGCTCAGTGGACAGAGCATCAGCCTGCGGACTGAAGGGTCCCAGGTTCGATTCCGGTCAAGGGCATATACCTTGGTTGTGAGCACATCACCAGTAGCAGGTGTGCAGGAGGCAGCTGATCGATGTTTCTAACTCTCTATCCCTTCCCCTTCCTCTCTGTAAAAAATCAATAAAATATATTTTTTAAAAAAGATATATTGAAGCCCTATCCCCTAATAGTGGTCAGCAAACTCATTAGTCAACAGAGCCAAATATCAACAGTACAACGATTGAAATTTCTTTTGGAAGCCAAATTTTTTAAACTTAAACTATATAGGTAGGTACATTGTTATTAACTTAATTAGGGTACTCCTAAGGCTTAGGAAGAGCCACACTGAAGGGGCCAAAGAGCCGCATGTGGCTCGAGAGCCGCAGTTTGCCAACCACGGCACATCAGAGTATGACTTTATTTGGAAATAGGGTCATTGCAGATGTAATTAAGATAAGGTCATATTGGCATAGGGTGGACTTTAATTCAGTATGAATGAGGTCTTTATAAGAAAGAAGAGCACCATATAAAGACACAAAGACACACAGGAGAAGTTGTCCATGTGACAACAGAAGCAGATATTGAAGTGATACATCTACAAGTCAAGGATTGCAAAGAACTGCCAGAATCTAAGAAGAGGCAAGAAAGAACCAGAATGACATAAAAAAGAACATGGTCCTACCAACATTATTTTGATGTCAGACTCTGGGCTGTTGAACTGTGAGACAATAAATTTATGTTGTCTTAAGGTGCCCAGTTTGTGGTCCTTTGTTACAGTCCCAGGAAACTAATACTGGGAGCACACTAGGATGACAGCATAGGAAGTGGATCCCATTAGAACTCTGGAAGTATAAACATCACCACCCCCTGCTGCCTACTGAGTGCACACTGGGCCTCTGGACATGATAGACATGCTGTAGTGAGCAAAGCGGTCCCTTGGGGTAATTCTGCTTAGTGGTCACAACATTTTAGCTACATCACCAGGCTGCACGCAGATGAGGAGTATGGTTCTTTGGATATAAGGAAGGGTTCCTATGGAACTGGGAAATGCAACCCTCCCCACCATGAGGTTTTCAGCTCTCTGAGGAAAATGAGTTGTGGATTAGATGTTATTAGAAATTGGATAAGGTTTAAAACATGTTTCTTCAAGAACATAGCTCACTTTCTCAGAGAACATTGGGGAATTACTGAAGAAGAACAATAAATAGGAAGAAGAAAAGAAGGAGGAGGAGGGGGAGAAGGAAGAACATAACAGGGAGGGGGAAGTGGGGGATATGGAGCACAAGTAAGAGGAGGAGGAGGGAGCAGGAGAGGCAAAAGAAAAAAGGGGGGAAGAGGAGGAGGGGAGAGAGGAGAGAAGAGAGAGAAGGGGAGGAAGAAGAACAGTACAAAGCAAGATTTCAAAAAGGAAGGCTCCCACCATAACTCCTCTTCATCCTCTATATCCTATTTATCCCCCTATATGCATTTTTGAACCTAGCAACTTTCTCCTTTCTCTCAATCATGCCCTCATTCAGAACTGCACACCCTCTCATCTTGATTACTGTTAAAACTTTTTACCAAGCTCTAGAATCCACCTCTGCACAGTTACTAGAGTGAGCATGTACCTCCCCTGCTCATGGCCATTCCCTAGCTTCCTATCACCCAGAGGTAGAATCAAGACTGAATTCCTAACACAGAACATGAGGACCTCCAAAATCATAGTTTAATCTATACTTCTTGCATTGTCTTGTACCCCTCACTATGTAGCATCCTAAACACAATTCAGGTAATATTTTTCATAAGCATCTGCTTTTTTCCGCTACTTAAAATATTCTTCCTCTTCTTCACCCTATGAACCTCCTCCATCTTTTAGATCCAGCACAAATATCACCTCCTTTGGAAAGATTTTCATTGCCTTACGCCTACCCTGGTCATGGCAGTATGACTTTTTCCCCTCTCATGTTCTCCCATAGAACTTCAAAAATGATACCTGCCACACTAAGTTGTGGTTATCTAGCTATTGGACAATTTGCCCCAACAGACTGTATGCTCCATGAGCACCTTATCCCAAGACCTGGCATCATGTGGAAGGTTCACAATAAATGAAGAATAACATAGACAGGCACAACAGTTTACCCCATGGTCCCCACAAACTGTCCAGATGTCCTTCATCTGGCATCCCTTCCCAAACCCGTAAGAGAAATTCACCTGATTCTCGAATACCACTGCCATCTCCTTCTCTACACTCTGCAGAGAGCTCTTATCAAGTTCAGTGTTGGCTTTAGTCTAGGAATATGAATAGGCCTCTCCTCAGACACATAGAGCCATCTACTTTATATGACAAAGAGATTCTAGGCCCCTTGCTTCCTGGACTGAGCAGAGAGAACAAGATGAAGAGTTATAACATGAGTTACTGAGCCCAGCTTGGCCTCTCTCTAACATCGGGGCCTTCTGCTAGAAGGTTTATGCTAGAATTCATTAAAGTTTCCTGCCAAAATATAACATGTTTCTCTTTAAAGGCCCTTATTCCCGCTCAGAAGTTTCTTAATCAGAAACAGTGACTAACTGTTAAACTCCAAATAAAGGAAGTAAAATTAAATGTCCCAATTGCTTTTGCTGATTTGGGCTTTGGTTTCATTTCATTATTTTCTTTTTACAAGCCTTAGGCTTATGGGGGAACTCCCCAGTGCTCAGTTCCTCACTTGGCTGTGGAGGGAGAGAGGTGTAATGCTCAATGTGATGTGGAGTTATAGTTTCTCAAAATCATGTGACAGTGATGACTGGTGATGTAAAGCAAGTATACCTGGCCTGTGGTTGAAATGCTGTGGACACTGACCTGCTAAAGTATTGGGGTATTTCCAGAGCCAAAGAGACGATGGTTCAGGAGGCAAGAAGAGAATTCTTCCAACTTATACTTCTTTGAATGGATTCCAGCTCAATCTTCTATTTATGAAAAGTGATTGCAGATGACCTCTTTGATGCAACTATAGAAACACCTGGAATACATCCATTTGGGGACAGTCTAAAGAAATTCCATAAAAAGGGACCAAAGTCCAGAGAAGAAAGAAACAATGAGAATTAGAGGAACTTATTATATAGACTTAGAATCATTAATTTTAGGACAGAGAACATCTATAACATCTATTTCATTGTCCACACTGTACAAATGAGAGTGGGGCTCAGAGAGATCCAGAATCCCAAAAGATGATAAATATTGTCCCATGACATCATAACATTCCTGGATGAGAGAAAGCACAAAGGAAAGGGCAGATCAACATCGAAAACTTAGCACAGTTCCTAGCACAAAGCAGTCAATGAATACTTGACAAAATTACGTTAAATAATAGTTCACACAGGGGATAAAATAATCCAATATTTGTATTGTCCCCCAGACAACTTCCCCCAAAGAAAGTCTGGAGTTATTAACTTTATTTGGAAATTATTCCAAACTTACAAAAGTTGCAAGAATAGTACATAGAATCTTCATACACTATTTACCCAGACTCATCAAGTTTTTAATGTTTGCCACATTTCCATTTTCTATCTACCTACCTATATATACACACACATATTATTTATTCTGAACCACTTCTGAGTACATTTCTTTGGGCCTGTTTCCCTTTATTATTTCATTGTGTATTTCCTAAGAACAAGGACAGTCTCCTATAATTATCAAATCCAGGAAATTCAGCTTTCACACAATATTTTTGTCTAATCCACAGTTCATTTTCAAATTTCATCATGATCTTACTAATGTCCTTGATGGCATTTTCCCCACACAGGATCCAACCCAGGATCACGTCATACAATTAATTATCATGTCTCTTTAGACTACTTAAATCTGCACCATTCCTCAGCCTATCTTTGCCTGTGGTGAAATTGACATTGCTTATGAGTGCAGCCCAATTCTTTTATAAAATGCCACTCATTTTGGATTTGCCTGGTAATTTCACATGATTGGATTCAGGCCACACCCTTTGGGCTGGAGCACTACATGAGTAATATGTATCTTTCTCAGGGTAACATATCTGGAAGTACACTAAGTCTGTTTGCCCCCTGTTGAGGATATTAATTTTGAACAGTGACTCTCTGCTGTAGTTACAAGCTTTACTTTTGTAATTAATAAGTAATTTGAAGGATTAATTTCAGACCATGAAATATTCTGGTCTCCATCAATCCCCACAGTGGATTTAACAACTAGTGAATTGTTTTGATTTTTACTCCTAAGAGTATAACCCATTGCTGACCTTATTTATTTTGGTGCTCAAGTTATCCCAGATCTGACCAGAGGAACCCCTTCAAGCTCTCTTTTGTCCTTTTGGTGTGTGCACATTTTCTTTGAGCTCTTTTTTACTTTTTGACAATACAGATATTCTAGGATCCTTTTGTGTCTTCCCTACCCTATCCCTGAAATCAGCCTTATCGTAGGATTCCCACTTCCTTTAAGTGAGGGGTGGTATTTAGAAATTCAGACCTTGGTGCCAGGTGTAGTTATTGTTCTTGGGATATCATTGCTTTAAGGCCTATCAGCAGACAGAGAAAAATTATTTGCTTATACCAATGTGCCACGCCAGCACAACCTAGGGTGATCCCGAGTGGGGGGGTGAAAGGATTAAGGAAAGACAGACAAGAGAATAATAGCTGGGTCTCGGTGGGACGCTGCCTCTCTGATGAGGAGACAACAACAGCGCCCACAAGCCATGTCTTTATTTTATAGCAGATGCCACGAGGCAAAGTAGGGGCGTGATCACGTTGTTTACAGCATTCTCGTGAGTTTCAACCTCACTTAACTACATGCACCCGAACTCTATCACAAGGCACGTGGGGCTACGTGTTAGGACAATAGGTTCAAGGTTACAACCCCAGCCGTTGGCTATGATTGTGCTGGGAGGGCCCTGCCCTCCAGCTGGGACTTGCACGTGGCAATGAGAGGACCCTGTCCTTTCATTAGTCCGAGGCTTGAACCTGGCCAAAACACCGTAACCGCACCCCACATACCAATACTTCCAATCCAAAACAATTTTGGGGGATATTTGTTATATTTTGCTATTCCTTATTTGATCTCATTACTTCAGAGGAAGATTCCTGATTAACAAAACAAACAAACACAAACAAGAGCCTCACCAAATAGCCCAGATTTGTTTATGGGTCATGGGGAGTATGAGCACTCCCATCTTCCACTGAATGGGTTGCTGAACCCACACTTCTGGGAAGGATTAAACTGAACTAGCCAATACCCTCAAACCAGCCATCATAACAACATCAGGGTCTCTTGGGCCCTTTGAGTTACTGGACTCACTGACCAGGGTGTTAATGGTAGAACTGAAGAAACCTAATGGATTGAAAGGAAGCTTTTCTCCTCCCATTCTCCCCACCTACTCCCATCATTTTAGGGTTCCCTATCCCTACTAGGAAGGTAAGATAGATAAAGAAGAATCAAAAGGGAAAGTCTCAAATTCAAAGGGAAGTTCTATTACCAAATAGTGTGTTAGATGTTTTATATTTGTAATTGATGTGATTTTCAAAATAGATAAAGTTAACATTTTATTTCCATTTTATAGATGAAGGGTCAAGTGAGGTATCTGATTTGAATGGGTACAGATCTTCTAATTAGACAGGATGTGCTCTTTTAATGGCACTAGGATGTCTGCAGGCAACTTGGGGTTGTCTCTTATTACCATTATACTTGTGAAAACCTAACACAGACTTAGCAGAGTTCATTGACAGCCTGTTGTCTAGCCCAGGTACTATTAGATCCACATGAGATTTCCTGAAGCCCTAGCTTGAATGCTAGTGCTCATCTTTACTGCCAAAAGATGTATCTGAGAATGATGGAGAACTTAGCTTGGGCTCATCCAAGTCCAAGCTCCCATGCCACCAAGCCTGCATGCATGAACGTGAATGAGCACCTAGGTAGAGCACATGACTGATGTTAGCAGAAATCTCATATTGTAAAGATCAGCCCATCAGAAACGTGTGCAAATCAGAAATGCCAGATCATTTTTTCTTTGTCTCCTATAATGTTCATTACAAATGAGTCCCCAGATGGCAGATGGCTATTAGCTCACTGTGACCTATATAAATGTCAAACATAAAACTATTGCCCCAGCAAAAATCTCAAAATAAATAACAACAGAAGGGATGAGATTCTGTTGTCATCAGTATTTACAGTTTATGCATTTCAGTCCTTCCATTCTCAAGCCAGCCCAGAAATGCTTTCATCCCACTAGGGAATTCAATTAGCCAGAGCGGTACAGGAAGTGGAGTCCCACAAGAATAACTGGCACAGATGAAGAATGGCTATGCTGAAAAGGCAAACCAGTAGCTGGGAAGAGTGGAATGGCTTTAGGGCATGGCTTAGCCCACATTTTATAGGTTCATCTCAAGGTCTTTATCCTCATGGCCAGGTTTACTAAGATAAAAGGAAAGTTGGCTTTTCTAGCTTCACACCTGAATAACCCAGATCAGGGACATGCTTTGTCATCAAAGGGAAGGTCCTAGATCTTAAGAAATATAAAATACATTATTTTTGTATGGGACTTAGAGGATCAACTTCTTCCTTACTTGAAATTCACAGGGTCTTTCTGCAAATGGCCAAACCTAGAGAGAACTGCTTTCCACCATGATGTGTCTGTGTGTGTGTGTCTGTGTATGTGTGATATAAATAATATATATATATATATCAATGTTTCTAACACAATGCAGTTTAAATCTGGTTCTCCAGATAAACAACTGGAAAAATTCTTAGTCAATCTGTTCAGTAAACTAAAATCAGCTTGCATTGCCTTGTTGGTCTTGTAGTATAATGATTCTGTTTAGATTTTCTCCCTGCACTTCTAAAGATATAGACCATTCTAGGAGCTAAGCAGTTAAGCTGGCGGTGGGGGGGGGGGGGGGGGGGGGTGGAACAAACAAAAACCATGAAAACTGCCTTAGAGCTTGGGCAAAGGATTCACTGGGAAACAACTGAATAAGCAGCATGATCTCCAAGTTCAAAGAGAGGGTGACCATGTAATTTACCTTCTAGACTGGGACAACTCTAAGAGTGAGAAGCAATGTTATTAATAATTACACCAAGACAACAGGCATAAACCAGGGGTGTTCAGGGCAGGCCAAGATATAAGGTCACCTTATTCAAAGATGATTTATAAACACCACAAAAAAGCTTATTTAAACAGTCATATATCTATGGAATAAAGTGTTCATTATAAGAAATAACTGAAGCAGAAAGGCAGCAGAGTGCAGTAGAAAGAACTTTGTGATTTAATAGCATTTTATTTTAAAACTAGCTCTCTTTCCTAACTAGCTATGTGAACTTATGCCTCTACTTCCTCGTTTGGAAAGTAAGAATAAAATGTCTTGAAAAACTGTTGTCAGAATTAAATGAGATGAAAAATGTGAAGTGTCTAACACATTGTCTGGATAGCAATAACACATAATAATTTTTATTTCTCTTCTTAGGAATATGTGGATCCTGGTTCAAATCTATCTCATTCTATTTGTCCTTAGTTTTAAATTAACAACTACTAACAGCACTTGAAAATTAGTTTCTAGCAAAGCTTTTTCCAACAACTGACGACTGGAAGATGGCAACATGGCTGTACATATATTTTGTCATTCCTATTGTTGAAGAGAAGTCTCTAATCCGAATGTTTTCATTTTTACTTTTGAAAAAAATATTGTGTGATTACACAAATAACACCTGAAGCCAGGGTGTCAAGTCAAAACTTAGACTGGAAGCAAAGATGTCCATTCCTAAGAAGTCTCCCAGTTCAGGGAACGGTCTGGTGTGCTAATCGGGGACCATGATCTCATCGTGGTGCATATCGTAGCAATGGTAGCTCTGGCGTGCAGGGACTGGGTAATATCCCACATACTTATTTCATATGTTGCAGAAATTAAATGTTTTGTAGCAAAAAGTAAATTTTTATTATTTTATTTCGCTTCAATTAACCTCTTGAAATGACAAGGAGTCCCAAACAGCAATGGCTCATCTTCCATGTCAATGCAGTGCTTACATGTAGTTCCCATGTCCTCCCTCAACCCAAGGAACTTGCTGGTGGAGACTTTCTGTGCAAATCTCTCATAAAAGCAAGCCCGCAATTGTTCCAGTAGAGTCACGTTCCAAAATCCTATTCACACTATGGAAAAATCTAGGGAAAAAATTGTCCCTGAAGCTCTTATTACTCAAGTTGGACTCACACTCTGAACCCCATGCACATTCTGAAATGAGTTTTGAAGTTAAAACTCATTCATTAATTATTCAGTAAATGTTTAGAAAATGCCTATTACATGCTGGCATCATAGCAGGCCCTGAAGAGACCAGAGGAAAGGACTTGGTCTAGACATTCAGGGCTTCATGACTTCCTGGAGAAAGCAGCAGTTAATTACAATACACCAAGTGGTTGCTTTACTAAGGTCATGAACAAACTAAATTGGAGCATAGAAAAAGAAGTAGTTAGCAGACTTGGGGACTAAGGGAAGGTTCCAAAGAGGAAGTGGTATTTGAACTGGGAATTAAAGGTTGAGTTTGCAAAGCTGTCAAGTTGGAGGAAGAGAAACAGTACGTTCAAGGGCTGTTGAAAGGGTGGTGGGGTCTGGACTTGACAAGCACCAATGCTACCCATGCACTGTCAATGGTGAAAGCCAATGAGGCTGGGCCTGCAGCAAGTACCTGGTCAGGAGAAACTCTAGGCTTTGGAAGGCATGTATGAGTTTCTCTCCCAGAGGGTGCCACACAACTGCATTAGAAACCCCTATCAGCTTTACCTTGAGAATCTGTCCTGCATCTGACACCCTCACCCCTTCTCCTTCTGGTCAAGTTACCACCATCTCCCACCTGATGTTTGCGAATTGCCTTCTAAATAGTCTCCCGTTCCCATCTTTGCCTCTTCCTAGTCTACCGTCTATATACCCATTTTACTGTCATTTCATTCTATTGATCTTCTGCTCAAAATTCTCAGGATTTCTGGCTTTACTCAGAGGACAGGTTGATCCAAGTGGCCTTCCATGCCCAATGTGACCTGACCTGCTGCCCCCCACTTCTCTGATTTTATGCCCTGTCCAGTCCTCTCACCCATTCAGCTACAGCCATGCTGGCCTCCAGGCTCTGAGACCTCAGAGCTTTGGCACTTTGTACCTTAAGCCTGGAGGACTTTTTGTCAATATATCCATGACCCTCTATGCCAACTCCTTTGGGTCTCTAACCAAATATCAAGCTGTTGAAGAAGCTGTTCTTGGCCACATTCCTTTAAGTAACAAACTCACCCTCACTTCAGCTTTTCCTAATCTCTTACCAGTTAAATTTTTCTTATCACCATCTGACATTTGTAAATTCACTTTTTTTCTCACCCATCCCCTCCTATATGCCTACAATAGCTAGAATATAAGCCTATGAAGGCAGGGACTTAGGTTCATCTTTGCTCATTGGTTTATTCCCAGTGCTTAAGATAGTGCTGGCATATAGTTGGCAATCAGTAAATACTAGTACACAAGAATTAATGAGTGAATGAAACCCATTAAGGGAAGAAGGGGAGGCCAAACAGATAAACTTTAGTGCCTTCTTCTATTTTTATCTGTGGTGTTAATCAGGGTTTCTCATAAGTTTTAAATGCAAAGAGGATTCCACTGCTAAGAGAGAGAGAGAAAGAGAGAGAGAGAGAGAGAGAGAGAGAGAGAGAAGGAGAAAGAGAAAGAAAGAAAGAAAGAAAGAAAGAAAGAAAGAAAGAAAGAAAGAAAGAAAGAAAGAAAGAAAGAAAGTTGAAATATCACAATATGCAGATTAGATACAGGTCCTGAACCACATCCAGCACAGTCAATGGTGAACCTGAGGGCGGGTGGTGGTGGTGAAGGATTAAAGAAAACAGGCAAAAGAATATAGCTGGGGCTAGGTGGGACAATGTTCTCAGATGGAGAGACAGTGACGCAGCCTGCAAGCTGAGTCTTTATTTTATAGTCATATCCCACAAGGCAAAGCAAGGATGTGGTCAAGATGTTTACAATGTTCTCAGGAGTTTCAAATTTACTTAACATGCACTTGAGAACTCTATCAAGCTTTGTTTTGGTAGCACTTGCTGCACCTCCCGCAGTCCACATCACTCAGCCACCTGAGACCATAGGTTCGAACTTTAAGGTCAAGCTTACAATAATAGCTTTTAGCTATAATTGTGCTTGGAGGGCTTTGCCCTCCAAGTTGGGGCCTGCACGTGGCTTTGCCACAAGAGGACCATGCCCTCCCATTAGCCTGAGGCTTGAACCTGTCCAAATGCTGTGGCCACTCTCCACAGGTCCTAAGACTAAAGGGCTAGAAAGCAAGTAAGGAGAGTCCTGAATGGGTTACATAGGAGGAGCTGAGAGCCTGTGTTCAAATGGAAGCTGTGAGAGCAGAGGGAATGGGTGTGGTGAGGGACAGAATATTTATGATGAAAAGTCCTTAGGCTTGGATGTGAGCAGGACAAGAGAAGGAAGGACTCAGAATTCCCAGTTTCCAGCTTGAACACAGCATAAAATATGACAGAAGGATAGATGTAAGAGTCTGGAGCCTGTTCAGTGTAAAGGCCCTAGGGATGTCCAGGGGACAACATCCATCCAGGTAGTAGGAGACACAAAAATCTAGAACTCAACAGATATGTAGAAGTCATCAACATTTAGGAGGTAGATGAAAGCATGATCTTGAGTGAGATCACTGAAGGAAAGTGTGCAGAGTAAGAAGAGAAGGGAAGGAAGGACGTGAACAGGCACAAGAGTCCCAGCCAGCATGTGTTTAGAACCTGACTGACCTCAGTTTTTATCCTGGCACCACAATTTTGAGGCTGTGCCACTTTATTCAACTTACTATAAACCCTTCAGAGCCTTGGCTTCTTCATCTGCTAAATAGTGCCAATAACTATACCTCACAGGGTCACTGTGAAATTTAAATGGAAGACAATGAATACTACCTAGAACATAGAAAGTGTCTAATAAATATTGTTATGGCTATTATTCTTTATTATAATTACTAGAGGTCCAGTGCATAAAATTCGTGCATGGGGGGGGGGGTGTCCCTCAGCCCAGCCTGCAGCATCTCCAATCTGGGACCCCTCGAAGGATGTCCAACTGCCCGTTTCAATCCAGTGGGATCAGGCCTAAACAGGCAGTTGGACATCCCTCTCACAATCCAGGACTGCTGGCTCCCAACCACTCACCTGCCTGCCTGACTGACTGATTGCCACTAACCACTTCTGCCTGCCAGCCTGATGACCCCCTAACCACTCCCCTGCCAGCCTGATCAACACCTAACTGCTCCCCTGCTGGCTCGGTCACCCCTAACTGCCCTCCCTTGCCAGCCTGGTTGCCCCCAACTGCCCTCCCCTGCAGGCCTTGTCCCTCCCAACTGCTCTCCCCTGCAGGCCTGATTTCCCCTAACTTCCCTCCCCTGCCAACCTGGTTGTCCCTAACTGCTCTCCCCTGTTGGCCTGGTCACCCCCAATTGCCCTCCCCTACAGGCCTGGTTCCCCCCAACTGCCTTCCCCTGCAGGCCTGGTTCCCCCCCAAATGCCCTCCCCTGCAGGCCTGGTCACCCCTAACTGCCCTCTCCTGCAGGCCTGGTCCCCCCCAACTACCCTCCTTTGCAGGCCTGATTGCCCACGACTGCTGGCCATCTTGTGGCAGCCATCTTGTGTGTTGGAGTGATGGTCAATTTGCATATTACCTCTTTATTGTATAGGATATCAGATACAATGAAGCCAAAGAGGTCAACACTTTACAAGAAGAGCATAGTCACCAAACTTAAGGAAGAAAAGACTTTCAGAAAGGAGTGAATGGTCAACACTGTGAAATAAAGCAAAGTGTTCAAAAATGCTACAAATGTGGCAAGCAAGGTTTTCAGTGATTTCCCCAGAAGCAATGTAGTGGGAATGGTGAGGATAAAAGCCACAGGGACTTGAATAAGATGAGGACTGAGGAAGAAAGGAAAACAGATCCAGTCTTAAATCAGGCTCCTCCTTTCTCTAGCTTTGTGATCTTGGAGAAATTACTTAATTTTGTACCTCAGTGATGTCATCTATAAAGTGTAAATAATCAAGTTCTCTTATGATAGTGTCTGGCCAATGTTAGATGACCAATTCAAAGCTAGCTTTCTTCCATTGTCTCTTTTCTTTTTCTGATAGTGGAAATGCAAAAATAGAGGACAAAGTCATCATAGTTGATGCTGCCTCAGACTCTTAGCATAAAAATGCATTGATAGTGTAAAAAGTAGGCACACGAGAACAGTGTGAGAGGAATAATGTAGTAGGTACATGAAATAACTTCCTAATTTGCACTTAGTATCTAGAAAATTAAGTAAGTCATCATACCAGTCAATGTTTTCTTTTTCTTTTTCCATAGCCCAAGTTTCCTTACCCAACAACTGCTTTCACATTAACTAAATGTGATTACACAGTGACTGGATAAACCCTCCAAATGTATTTTGTTAACATCATTCATGGGTGAAACTGACAAACATGCTCACAGGCTTTCCTCAAATTTAACTCCCTTGGACTTCAAGGGACCCTGCTTTGAGCTTGGCCATAAATTGCTGAGTTGCCCTAATGAGGAAGTATTCATAAAGTTTTTGGGTCCTGCTATTAAATGACCAATCTGCTATTTTTCTGTTCAAATGACCTCATTTTCTTGGAGCCAAAAAGGAGCTCAGTGGCCTCCCTTTCCTTCTTATGCATCCTGCTCCAAGGAAGCAAACGCCAAAGAGCACGGAGCTGCATTTCCCCAACTCCAGAGTAGAATCACAGTGAATTCATTTCCTGCCTAACCTCCCTTTGGGAAAAGAAGACCCTTTTGTTCTTCTATTGGTGAAGACAGAGTTAACATGGCCCTGAGGAAACAGACTTTCCTTTCTCGTTATTCTGGCGTGCCAACGCTTCGCTTCGATGTCTATTTGCACGATCATAAATTCTGAACTCAGGAGAATAATCTCAGCCAAAGCCTACATGGGCCGGATACCATAATGTAAACTGCATATGTTGCGAGAAGCTGTTAAATGGGACCAGTGAATGAAAACGTGGCCAGCTTGATGTCTGGGCCCCTGGATTTCCTCTCCTCTGTAAACCAAGGCCTCTCCCCTCAATTCTAACTTTCCGACATGCCCATAAATAAAAAATATTTTTGGCTACCAGATCCCCTTGAAAAGTTCAAGAACAGCCTCAACTCCATAGTTAAAGTTCGGGCTCTTCTCTAGAGTACAAATAGCCAGGCCTGCAGCTCCACCCATCCTGACTGAGATGTACACAAAAATCCAGCAAAGAGGCTGCATTTCTGTTTTTCACAGGCCCATCCCCACTGCCTTTTCTCCTCCAGCTCTGCCCTCATTCCACCAGGAAGGTGACCCAGCTCATTTGTGGTTCAGCACATGTGAATCCAGTCCACAAAACCAGTCTAATAACAACTGAGGCCCCATTCATCTGAGTCATTTCAGCCCTCCTGTCCTCACCTTTCTGGGCTTGTACCCAAATTCAATACACAATGGCAATGCATCTGGGGCAGACATCTGGACCTTGGCGTCCTCTCTCTAGAGGGGCATCCATGGAAGTGCACATCTCCCTTCCTAATCCTTGGATAGTGGTCTATGCACAGTGATATTAACACATCTCCATTTTCATATGTCCACGTCAGCACCGGCCCTATTCTCCTGGCTTCATTTGCACTGTGATATCTGTGGTTTCTTTTGCTATCTCTAGCCCCTCCTGGGTTCTGAGAGTTTTTGTAAAAATTACTTTTCTAGATTTGTGTTGTTTCCTCAGGCCTCTGCCCAGGAAGCAGGGGCCAGCACTTGTGACCTGCTAGCTTCTATATTCTCATTTCTTCCCCCAGAGCCCAACATTTAGTTCTGCAGTTATTGCAAAATACCATTCTGTAGTTCAGCACCAGTTTTGCTCAAGAGAGAAAGAAAAATTATATTCCTGTAGGCCAAATAGAGATCTCTCATAGAGCTAGTAGTCTATGTTTCTATGACACATGATCCCCAGGAACCATCATATCTCATGTCATGTTCTCATTTGCGACACAGGCTCTGAAACTGATGCAGCTATATGTATCTTTGAGCAGAGTGAACTGAGCTATGCCTAATGCTCCAAGTGCAGGCTTTCAGTTTCCATTGTTTAAGGAGCAGGCAATCCTAAAAGGTTGAATTCATTGAGCTTTCTACAAAGTAAGAAAAAATATAATTATAATGATAATTTAAAATATTTCATTCAATATAAAATATAGATTTTTATTAATATTTTATTGGAGAAATAAGCAATTGCAGATAAAGGCAGCCAGTGACTATAAACACACATGCGAGGAGAAAAAAGTAGACTCTGGGTTCAAAATACTGGGGTTCCATGGAAACAAATGCTAGAATCACATCCCACAGGGCCAGAGAGCGGGCATGGCTCCTCTTTACTTCACAATGCAGGGCAGCTGGCTCCAGAGATGCTTGTGTCTGCACCTGAAACCCCACCCTATCGCCATGACCCCAGAGGCCATGTACAAGTCATATCTGGATGTCCCATTATCACTTTAGCATAAAAAATTAAAGTCACTGTCATGTTCTCTCCTCTTTCAGGACTGCCCACTCAGCTCATCCCCCTTTGGTGAAATGACTAAGTGGTTAAGTGAATAAGACCTCAGTATAACAGGGATCATAGAATTAAAGTAAGTAAAGCAGATTCATTGCAAAAAAAATATACGAAAAAAATATATAAAATAAAATAAAAATTACTAATAATCCCACAACTCCAGAGGTATCTATGCTTAATAGATACTCTATAAAAATGCTTAATAGATACTCTATAAAAATGCTGAACATTCAGGTTACTTACAATGTTTAACTATTATAAATTGTACTGTAATAATATTGTGATGATCATCTTTGTGCACAGCTTTCATTGTCTTCACTTGAAAAATAGCAAAAGAGTGATAAAAACTTGAACACTTTTATGCAGCTTGATGTATATTGCCAAGTTGTCCTCTAAAAATAATTTAAATAGTCTATCAGCCAGCTCCTTATAAATACTGGTTTCATTATCTCTGAACTCTAGGTAAATATAAATAATGCTCAATAGTTTTAAACTGATCTGATTGCTAGTTAGGTGTAGCAAACTGCATAATGACTCCCAAAGGTATCAGGTCCTAATCCCTAGAACTCGTAAATGTGACCTTATTTAGAAAGTGGATCTTTGTAGATGTGAGGGATTTTGAGGTTAGAGAGATTACCGGGAGTTATTGGGTGGGCCCCAAATGCAACCACAAGTGTCCTTATCAGAGAGAGAGAAAAGGAGATTAGACAAAAAGAAGAGGATCAATGGGACCACAAAGGCAAAGAGAGAAGTGATGTGACCACAAGCTATGGGATGCTGGCAGCCACCAGAAGCTGAAGAAGCAGGGAATGAATTCTCCCCTAGAGCCTCCAGAGGGAGCACAGCCCTGCTGACACCTCAGTGTTGGCTGAGGGAAGCTGATTTCTAATTTCTGGACTCTAGAAATGTGAGAGAGTAAATGCTTATTGTTTTAAACAACCAAGTTTGTGTTAATTTGTTGCAGCATCTATTTCAAACTAATACATTAGGATTAACCTATCTTCATATATTTATTAGCCACTGTATTCCTTCCTGTGTTGAAAATGCCTCTTTGTTATGTTTTTGCCAATTTTTCAATAATGGAATTTATTTTTTTTCTGGATTTCTAAAATATATTCATAGGTTTGTATTTATACATTCATAACTTTATCTATATTTGTGGTGCTATAGTTCCCCAATATATCATAAATCTTCTAACTTTGTTTATAGTTTTTTAGTGAATATGGGTTTTAATATTTTTTAAAAACTTAGGTTTCTTTAAAATTCCTTATTTTGCTTTTATATGATATTAGATATGTTTTCTTACTAATCATTCATAATTTCATTTTTTACGTTTATTTTTTTAATTCATCTAGATTTTTCTTTGGCAAATGATATGAGGCAGGTATTTAGCTGTTTTCTCCAATCGTTATCAAGTTGTCCTAGCACCAGTTATTTAATCATCATATCTCTTTATTGATTTAAAATACTAACTTTATCATTTGATTAATTATACACTGTGGATTATTCCAGGGTTTTTATTCTAGTCCATTACCATTTCTGCTTCATTTCAGCAGCTTTAAAACATCTTCAAAAAGCTAGAAATGCAAGTCTCCATATATATTATCCTTTTTCAAACATTTCTGAAACCTTCCCAATGAACTTTTTGAATAGTTTGTCAAGTTAAAAAACAATTATATATTAAGTTATATATTAGCTCAGCAACTGATTTCAGCATCCAAGCAATTGGGTTCCACTTACACATTTTATTTTGTTTTGTTTTTTTGTTTGTTTGTTTTTCCTGCCTCAGGTTTATTTTACAAATAGAACAGGAGCATGCCAACCCCATGCAGACTGGACAGCAGTGCTGGAGTCACACCATTCCTTCTGTCCTCACATCTGCAGACAGAGGCCTCTACTCGGGAGCTACAGGAGGGCCTGGACACCTTTGGGAACCTAAGCCTGACCTAGAGCTGGAGTTGGAGCTGCAGCCAGAGCCAGAGCCAGAGCCATAACCACAGCTGCAGCCTGGGCCTTGGTTTGAGCCTTGACTTTGGACTGTGGCCAACAGAGGCTGGGACCCTTGGCGATGCAGGCACCAGCATGCTTCCCAAGCTTGGGCTGTTCCATGTGGGCAAGTTGATTGAGCTTGCAGCTGTCGACCCTTGAGATCTTGAGCTTGATCACCTTGGGCTTTACGAGGACCTTGATGGCATCAGCATGCAACTCATGGCCTTGGTGTTGTTGGCCTGCAGCTTCTTCAGGCTCTTCTTGTTGTGTTCTTGACAAAGTGCATACTCCTCAGGAACTCAGGGTCCATTCTCCTTAAGAAATTCATATCTTTGTGAACTAGATTTTTTTTATGTTGTTTCTGTGACATTTTCCAGACTAGTTGTGCATGGCATGGTTCTTGGACTTGGCCATGTCTGCACTGAAATCACAGCTTGTGAAGCACCTAGAACTGGAAGAGAAATGAGTTCCACTTACACATTAGAAACATTGGTATTTTTTAAAAGGAATATGGGTGTCCATGTAGGGGATCGACCTAGATCTAGATAAGAAAAATTCTTTTTAGATACCAGATTCCATAAAGCATGTTTAGGTATGGTTTTCATTCATTGCTTTATGTACTCTATGAAATCTTTCAAGAAACTTTTATTGTTTCTGTCTGATTTACTCTCTTATGAATTCCTTGCTATGAATATTTTGGATTTCCTAGATTATGTCTTTTCACAGTTCTTTCACTACTTTCACTTATTGCTTTTTTATTTGAGTTTTAGGACAATTTCTAGGATTTGCCTTCATTTTCAAAGATTCAGTTTGTTGGCAGTATTAATTTAATTATTCACTACTACACTGAAGTTTTAAATTCTATACTTGCATTTTTAAATTTTCATCTGTTTTTTTTCCTTAATTTCATATTGCTACCTCTATAATATTACTCAAATTTCAAAAATGAAATATTTATCTGAGTATTGTGGAGAACATAACTATAAATGCTCAACAACTTCTCCAGTTATTGCAGCAGTTTGAATTTTAGAGGAAGAATCTTGCTCTGATTCCACAGAATGGCTTCTTTTTAAACCAAAGAATATGTTTGTTAGTAGCTTTTCTTCATTTTTGCATTTTAAAAAATGGGTTATATGTACTTGTTAAAAGTTGAAGATATTAAGGTATTAAGAGTTGACACAGTTTTAGTCCCAGATTTTTTGTGAGCCTTTGCCAAAAATAAATCTCTTACATATTTTTTACTATGCCACAATATTACTGTCTTATTCCAATTTTTTTCTTTTTTCTTTATTGATTACAGTATTACATATTTGTCCTTATGCTCCCATTGCCCCCAATCCCTTAATCATGCCTTCAACCCCCTAGTGTCTGTGTCCATTGGTTAGGCTTATATGCATGCATACAAGTCCTTTGGTTTATGTCTTCCCCTTACACCCCTGCTCACCTACTCCACCATCCTGCTGAGGCCAACGCCCATCATGTTCTGTGTGCGCCCCCTGGTGGTCAGCGCACATCATGTCAACCAGTTGTTCTGTTCGTTTGTTCTACCATTCGGTCTATTTGCATATTAGCCTTGTATTATATAGGATTAAGAATTGCCATCAGCCACCGGTTTGGTGCAGCCTCTGGAACCCAGAGGGTACCAAGGACAAACTGATGGGATATAGATGTCCTCCTGGCCATCCCTCAGCATGTCCATTCTCAAACCTTCACTGCTCAAAAATTTGGTGGGTTAGGGATTGGAGAGAATTGATTTGGTCTCTTCACCTTACTTCCCAAACTGTTCTGTCAAATGTAGGAAAATGCATGTCATGTTGACCAGATACAGTAGATTTCTACCTTCACTTTATCCAGCAAAATTTTCTCCAAGTTTCTGTATCTTGTCTTGCATCCTTCCTTAGTTTCAGATTCAGAATAAACCCCATTATTATGGATAGCTAATCTTTGTAGAATTCTAGAGGCAAGAGGTCAGATGCATGTGTTTAAGTTGTCATCTGTCTTGAAAGTTTGAAAATGCATTTTAGAAATTAGAAAACACAACCTATTTCTATCAATGTTGACACTATTCTAACAGTTACCAGATTTTAAATTGGTGTAGTCACTTTTTTTATATGTATATTTTGTTGTTTTGCTTTTTATGAAGTAAAAATGTCCCTCTTCTAAAACCATGCCAAAAAAAATTTAAAATTGAAAGTGTCAACAGAACAAAAAGGGGAGTAGGGCTATGAATCCACTTTCCAAAAAGGCATGTGAAGACTGTATATTCTAATAATTATGTATGGTGTCAGATGGGTACAAGACATTGGAATGATCACTTAGTAAGTAATGTAATAACTAATCATTAGTGTGTACCTGAAACAAACATAATACTGTATGTCAACTGGTATTGAAAAATTAAAAAAGTTTTCAGACTTAAGGATCCCCCAGGGCAAAGGTTTACTGAGCATGTTCATAAATAGACCTTGTTTCCCATGTATTAAGAAATGAGTGCTCGCTCTCATATCCTTCCTCAAATATTTTGTTTGCTAAGAAGTCCGGGTTGGCGGGCTGGGCAGTGGTGGTGGTATGGGAAGTTGCATGGGTAAAAATATAAAACAAAGATCTCTGTGCTATTCATCTTTTAAGAGTGACTACAGCTAACGCCTAACTTCTTTTATAGGTTCCTTCCTTTTTTTCCAGAAAAAAATTCTGGCAGCAAATGCTTAGGCACCTGTAAATGTCAGAACCATGGTGCAGATCATTGGAAAAAGAACACTACCATGTTTCTGTTGAGAATTAACTCCCCTCTCCTCAAAGGTGTAGTCACTTTTGTCTCCCTCTTGTTCCTCCCTATCTCAAAACAGCTCCCATATTTTTTAAACTTGCAGTCCAATCTTTCTTTTCAAGTTCCACTGTGACAAATCTAGACTAAGCCCTTCTCTCTAGTGGGAACCTCATGTTCCAATTTCTCCCAGCCCTGCTCCCCCACCCCAATCTATTCCACAGACCCCTGAAGTTAATCTTCCTAAAACATCTCAAACCATCAATGACTCCCACTTTTAATAGGAATAAATAGAAATGCTTTTATGTTTCTCACTATCTGATTTCTTCATATATAAACAATTTTATTTCAGTCACTTCCTGTCCCAAGTCATCCTCAACCTCCAGCATGATACCTGGGACACAAAATGCTTAGTTTCAATTCCAAGCCACTGTCCACACTCTAGCCTGGTTATAATGTCCTCCCTACTCCCTTGTGAGATTGTAAACCCTGGAAGTAGGGGTCATGTCTACTTATCTTCACAAGCACCTAGGACCTAGCATAGTACCTGGGTCATAGTAATAAGTCCATGTTTATTGAGTCATACTGGTTCCTATTTTTTTGTATCTTTCTAGCCCAGCCCAGTACCATTATCTGTGACATCTGTTACAAATACTCAAGGCTTATTCATTGATCCAAGTTCCTGCTTTTTATAATTATTTTTTTAAGTTTTTCTTTGGGACATAATGTAGATCAATATTTCATAAATGTTTTATTGATGATGAAAATAAAGGATATTCTCTGCAGGACATGAAAATCAATATATACACATTTACACATATAACCTTATTAATTACATTATTCAGGACCTGCAAAACTTGTTCTTTTTTTTCTATTTGATCTATAGATGTAAAGGCATGTGTTACAATCTTCCACTACCATCATAATTCTGTCAATATCTCCCTGACTTTCTAAAATTCTTTTCTTTGTCTATTCCAATGATTCCTATGTCAACCAGCTTTTAGTCAGATAAGCAAAACAGCTATGAGTTATGAGATAAAGCATTTTTGCAATTAGCTACTAAACAATTATGGGAGGAGCTGAGGAGTGCATTCTGGAATGGAATTTGGAGGATCAGAGAAGTCAATAACAGGCTACTTTGAGAGTCCTAGTACATCCAGCCATTAAGGTTAGGCCACAGAGGGAATAAATCTGTGGAAGAACTCTGCAGGTCATACCCCAGTGTCTAGCTATGGACACTTGAAAAGAAATTGGACATGGAAGTGGCAGTTTTAAAGGAAAGCAGGACACGGACTTGAAGGATTCAGAGACAGGCTGGAACTCTGGCCCCCTGGGTCTGTTACCACAATGCAACCACCATAACCTTCTGCCTCTGAAATCTCATGCAAGTACCTCTTCTGACTTGGAAGGAGGTTCTAGAAAATTTCAACCAACTTTATGATAAAAGAATTTACCAGAGATTAACTTGTCAATGTGGCATTAATACATGCATCTTTTAATTATATTTAACTTCTAAGTAAAGACAACAGAAAAATTATTATCTACCTAATATGACACAAATCCCTCATACAACCTAAATAAATCCTTCTTCCCAGAAGAGGATAAAAAAGTCCCACGTCATTTCAGCCATATAGAAGGGGAGGGGCAAAAGTAGGTTTACAGTTGTGAGTATGCAAGTTTATTCTTGTATTATTTGTTAATTATTGTGCTATTTTCCATATGAACACCTGTAAACCTACTTTTGCCACACCCTGCATATATGAAGGACATAAGGAAGAAATTATCTAAGTGAGGAAGTAAAAAAGAAGTTACCCTCTTTTGTGTAACTGGCTATATCATCATTACTAATGCTTATAATTTTTTCTTCCTCTATTCATTCCATATTGTCTTTTCCTCAGCTAGTCCCGTTTCCTTGCCTGGACTCAAATCTTCATTTCTAAAGCATATGTGTATTGGCAGTCCTCTTATATTAAGTATTTGCTATTGGTTATATGTCAGTATCAAAGTTTGGTGGTGGTATGAGTTTTTTAAAAACCTTATTCTATACCTTAGTCAGTAGTTTCATAAGAAATGTTTTAGTAAGAAGCTATACAAGCAGCCTTAAACCAAATGCCATTTTGAATTAGACCTGATATTTACTGATGTAGACAAGCATGTAAACAAAAACTATTTATTTAATTGTAACTATCTTCTTAGAACTCTGCTTGGCT
Source organism: Myotis yumanensis (assembly GCF_028538775.1). Taxonomy (NCBI): domain Eukaryota; kingdom Metazoa; phylum Chordata; class Mammalia; order Chiroptera; family Vespertilionidae; genus Myotis; species Myotis yumanensis. Next base: position 22,078,566 of record NW_027223754.1, read on the forward strand.
TTGGGAACACTGAAATGTTCCCCTGAGGAGCTCAGATTCAGGAGAAGGCATGTACAATATAAAGCAGAAATTGCAGTACAGTGGGCTCTATTGTAATCTGTGGGAGCACAAGGCTGAAATAATTGGCTTTGCTGAAATATTGAATGAAAGTATCACAAAGGGATAAGCATTTTAGCTGCATCTTGAAGAATGAGAAGGAGTTTCCCATAAAGACATGATGGGGAAAAGCCATCAAGGACAAAGAGCAGCAAATGCACAGGAAAGAAGTAAAACAGCAGGTTGAAAAAAAATCAATCTTCTCTATATATATAAAAGCCTAAGCGATCATCTGAGCATCTGACTATTTGACCATACGACTGGTAGAAATGATGTGCAATGACCAGCAGGGGGCAGATGCTCAATGCACAGGCATGGAAACATGGAACAGACTGGTGCATCTCAGAGAGGAGAAACGGGGCAGGGTGGGAAGAGATTAACCAAATATCTTATATGCATACTAGAGGCCCGGATTCGTGCACTGGTGGGGTCCCTTGGCCAGGCCTGTGGGGATCAGGCTGAAACTGGCAGTCTGATATCCCCCGAGGGATCCCAAATTGCAAGAGGGCGTAGGCCAGGCCGAGGGACCCCACCAGTGCACAAATCCATGCACCAGGCCTCTAGTAATGATATAAAAGTAAAGGTATACCAGTTAAGAGGTAGAAGAGGTTATAGAAGTGGTTTCATATCATCATAAAAATGGGGAGTCGAGATATCTATCCTTTGTAGACTATGATATAGCAGTTTGAGTAAAATATTTGAAGTTGCATATGGGACAAAAAAACAACCCAACACTTATAATTCTTAACTATATTGGGAGAAGGTGAAGAAAGGCAGTGGAGGTGTGAGTTATGCCACTGTCTAGAAAAGTATGGAGTTACTGGGCTACATAAAACAATAAGTTAAAGAAAATAAAGATATGATCATAACATTTAGATACTTGCCAATAACAAAAAAAGAAACAAGAAATGGTTAAAAGTAGGTTGACAAGACTAAGATACGTTTTAAATTAAAGCAGATGCTATAATAGGCATAAACCTGGATGGAATAAGGCAAACTGGAAAGTATAGTCACCATATAGGAAAAGGAGCAGATAACCTTTTAGTACTATTTTTTTTCTATGTGCATACTTTTGATTGAAAAAATAATGCATCACCCTGTCTTTTTGCTTTTCCTCTTGTCCAAATGATGTGACTCTCTAGTCTGTCTGCCAAATGTATTGTGAACTCCTAGACAAGAGTCATGTCTGACTCATCTTTCTACAACAGCAGGGCTTATGATAAATTTTGGCACACTTGTTGAGTTAGTGGATATTCCTTCTCCTTCTGTGTTTCTTTCTTGGCTTTCACATTTTAGTGCATATATTTTTTTAATTAGTCCAAATGTATTTAATAGGTATGAGTCCTGGAGATGAAAAACAATCCCTGCAGCCTGATAAGGATCACAGGAAAGGAACTCTGCTTTCTAATTTTCCAACACTTGAGAACATGGGTTACTTTGTTTGACTTTCATGAGAACCTTGCTTGGAGAGATTGTACTACCTCTATTTTGCAGATGAAGAAGATGATGTTCAGAGAAGTTAAGCAGCTTGTCAGGAGTCACACAGATTTTTAATGAGTTAAACTCAGACCTCAAGAATTTTAATTGCCATCCCAGTTCTCAGCCTATTACCAAAACCGCACTTCTAATGAATCATTTTCCTATCTCCTCTGAAATGTACTGGCAAGAGTTGGAATTCTGACTGCAGACAACAAACTCTGCATGCTCCCCTTTCATTTTCTCCCAAGCCCTGGCTCCTTCTCATTCTATGCTGCCAGTTTCCTATGATTGAAATTTGAAAGCATGTAACTGTTAATCTAGGAGTGATTAAAGAGTTTCATTTCTCGGAAGAGTCGGTACTCATCATCGGCTATGATGAATGAGCCCCTAACATTCCCTGATCCCATTATATTGTGATTAATTGTGCCAGTTTAAGTCAATAATTCATTTGTTAAAAATAGGCCTGCAAAGTATCATTTGTCTCATGGGAGATATCAGAATAAAAAAAATTCATTTGATACTTCTCATTAAATTAGTGTTGGAAGTTATATTGAAGAGCCCTGTTCATCAAATACTTATTGCAGGCTTATTTGATAAGAAGTTGTATTTGTCTAAAATTATGTCTGCTAACTGTCATAATGGTCTGCATTTTCCCTGTGTTAATGAAGGAATAAAAAGCCTAAATACGTGCATGATTGGAGAAAAGGATGGAGCTTGCAACTGGGATTAGAATAATTCCTAAACGGTCTGGTGTTCATTGCATTAAAATTAAAGAAAGAAAGTGAGAGAGAAATTGAGTAGGGCATCTTCTTCCTTGGGCTTAGAGACTGTCCCTGGAGGTGCCAGCCTGGTTTGCTAAGAGATGGATCTTCCCCTTTGTCTCTTGTCTAGAAATTATTATAAATGTTGCATTCAGCCTCATTGGGCCATTAAGACATTTTCAGCTGTAAGTGATTCTAAAGAAAGATAGAAGTGAAGAGCAGTTCTGCTGCAAATGATAATGGTCGCCATCAAATGAGACACAGGATTAATATCTTAATATTTCCAAAGCAACATCATAGTAACTTTGGGAAGATTCCTCTAGCATTCCTGAAACATTTGGATTAAAGAGGGGAGATGATGGCTATAGAAAAGTTTATACACTGAGTGGCCAGATTATTATGACCACCTGACGTTTGTAGGGAAATTAGCTATAATTTCGTGCTGAAGTTGCTAGAGGGCCAGATCATTATAAATAGGGAAGCAGGTTGTTTACCAAGACAGTAGAAGTGATTTTTTTCTGAAGATATGGGTAAACAATGCGATTTAACAGCCTTTGAACATGAGTGGCCAGATTATTATGACCACCTGATGTTTGTAGGCAAATTAGCCGTACACTGCATTGTATGGGATATGGAAGCCGAAGGCCTGTTTGAACACCTTTGCTGTCTGCAGTTACCAAGATAAAATGTCTCCAATTCGCACAGGAACACAAGGATTGGACAGTCGAGCACTGGAAAAAGTCATGTGGTCCAATGAATCACATTTCCAGTTGCATCATGCAGATGGCAGAATGAGAATTTGGCGGAAACTGCATGAAAGCATGCACCCCACATGCATGAGTACAACCCTTCAAGTTGGTGGGGGTAGTGTTATGGCTTGGGGCATGTTTTCCTGGCATGATTTGGGCCCTTTAATTCATGTGGAACAACGTCTGAATAGCACAACATACCTAAGTATCATTGCTGATCAAGTTCATCCTATCATGTTGAAGGTATATCCCAATGGAGATGGCTTCTTCCAACAAGACAATGCACCATGCCACGGTGCTCGTATTGTGCAGGAGTGCTTTCAAGAACATGAGGGAGACTTTACCTTGCTTAGGTGGCCCCCACAATCACCAGATCTCAATCCAATTAAGCATTTGTGGGACGAAGTTAAAAGAGCCATCAGGCAGCTTGTTCCACAACCATCAAATCTCACAGAACTGGGCAGTGCTATTCATCAGGCATCGTGTCAGATTCCTCGCATCACCTTTCAACATCTCGTGGAGTCAATGCCAAGAAGAATCGCCGCAGTATTGAAGGCAAAATGTGGCCCAACGAAGTACTGATGGGGTGGTCATAATAATCTGGCCACTTAATATATATAAAACCTGCTTCCCTATTTATAATGGTCTGGCCCTCTAGCAACTTCAGCACAAAATTATAGCTAATTTGCCTACAAACGTCAGGTGGTCATAATAATCTGGCCACTCAGTGTATATAAAAGCCTAAGCGACTGAACGACCAGAATGATTAGTCACTATGATGCTCACTGACCATCAGGGAACAGACGCTCAATGCGGGAGCTGCCCCCTGGTGGTCAGTGTGCTCCCACAGCAGGACCACCACTCAGCTGACCGACCTGTCCTGGAGGCCCAGCCTGGCGTCAGCCACTCAGTCCCTCAGTAGTCTTGCAGGTCCAATCTCCAGAGAACGGGCCAGGCACTGATGGACTAGCACCACCAGCATGATCCCTACAGCATCACCAGCCTCCTCGGGTACATCCCCTCTCTAGATGCTCCACAAGGAAGAAACAATATAAAAGCCATCACCAAGTGGCTCCCAACAACCAACGTGAATGTCAGTAGGACGGATCCAAATCCCGGGCTGGCAAGGGCATCCTACTGCCAGCCCAGAGAGCGATCGTGTCCTGCCCCCAACTCCCTGCTCCTCAGGACTCCACCCATGCACAAATTCATGCACTGGGCCGCTAGTAAATAAGGGGAATGAAAATGAAAGCCACCGCAATATAGCACAATATCCCACCAGAATGGCCAGAATAAAAATATCTGATAATATTAGTATTTGAAAGTGTGTGGAACAGTGGGAATTCTAATACTGATGGCAGGAGTAACATTAACAATACTATAGAAAACAGTTTAGAATTATCTTTTAAATTTAAAGATAAATATAACATAATGTTTCTATTCTTGGTATGTAACTAGCAATAAATATGTGTACATGTGCTTCAAAAGACATGTTCAAGAATGCTCATGGCAATCTATCCTATCTAATAATAGACAAACATGGTAATTAACCATACCTCTGACACGCTTCCCATTGGCTAATCAGGGCGATATGCAAATTAACTGCCAACCAAGATGGCGGCCGGTAGCCAGGCAGCTGAAGCGAACAGGAGGCTTGCTTGCTCCAGTGATGGAGGAAGCCAAGGTTCCCCACCTGCCACTGCCGGCCTCTGAGCTGCACTCTAAGCAACTATGTTGCAATTATAGAAGCTAAACAATCCCCAGAAACCTGCTTTCAGCCAGCTGGGCCTCAGAGCTGGAGCTGCAACAGTGTTTCAATTATAGAAGCTAAACAAAGCCCAGATACCTACTTTCAGCAGCCAAGGTCTCAGAGCTGGAGCCGAGCCTCAGAGCTAAAGCCAGCTCTCAGCTCCAGTGACAGCCATAGAAGGTAAATAAATCCCAGAATTAAAAAGAAAAAAAAAGAAAAAAGGAGAGGTTGGGAGCTTCAGTCACCTGCCAGCCTGAAAACAGCCCTCAGCCCCTCACCCAGACTGGCCAGGCACACCAATGGGGACCCCCCCCTGAAGGGGGTGTGACCAGCTGCAAACAGCCATCATCTCCACATCCAGGCTGGCCAGGCACCCAAGCGGGACCCCCACCCTGATCCAGAAAACCCTTCAGGGCAAACCAGCCGGCCCCCACCCATGCACCAGGCCTCTATCCTATATAGTAAAAGGGTAATATGCAAACTGACCCTAACAGCAGAATGACTGGAAATGACTGGTCACTATGACACTGACCACCATGGGGCAGATGCTCAATGCAGGAGCTGCCCTCTGGTGGTCAGGGTGCTCTCACATGGGAGGAGCTCTGCTCAGCCACAAGCCAGGCTGATGGCTGCCAGTACAGCGGTGGTGGTGGGAGCCTCTCCTGCCTCCTCAGCAGGGCTAAGGATGTCCGACTACAGTTTAGGCCTGCTCCCTGCTGGCAAGTGGACATCCCCGAGGGTTGCCGGGCTGCCAGAGGGATGTCTGATTGCCATCTTAGGCCCAATCCTCCCAGGGAGCGGGCCTAAGCCAGCAGGTGGTCATCCCCTGAGGGGTCCCAGACTGCGAGAGGGCACAGGCCGGGCTAAGGGACCCCCCTCACCCCCCACATGCACAAATTTTTTTGCACTGGGCCTCTAGTATATACATAAAAGCCTAAGCGATCTTTACTACAGGACAACCAGATGAATGGCCAGTAGTTATGATGTGCACTGACCACCCGGGGGCAGATGCTCAATGCAGGAGCTGCCCCTGGAAGGTCAGTGAACTCCCACAGCCAACCTCCTACAGCCAGCCAACCTCCTGCAGTCCCTCCCCACAGCTGGCTGGCCCCAATCAGCCTCAATCACCAGCCAAGCTGAGGGACCCCACCTGAGCATGAATTCATGCACCAGGCCTCTAGTGTGTGTGTATATATATATATGAATTAATTTGACCAAGGTTATATATTTCTTTGGTGTCATGTCTAAAATCACAATACATAAATCCCACTCACTCATTGATACATGTTTGTTAAAGAAATTCCTTGGGCCAGACCCTTTCTAAACACTGATTCAAAAATTTTTTGGAAAGATATGGTCCCTTCACTGAAGTTGCTTACAAAGAAGAGACAAATATTCAAAAAAATTACATTTTCAGAAATATATTTTTAATATGAATTTTAGTAATTAATATGCCAGGTCTTGAATAGGGAGCGGGACAGAGAGAACATTATGACATTTGGGTCACAATGGTCATGCCTCCTGACACCTAAATCACAATAATAATGGTATGTTTCTGAAACCAATACTAGCAATGGTGGCATACCCACATTCCAGAACATTTTGGGGGACTTGTGCTGGTAATTTAGAAATACTATATATACTTCTGACTGTTCTAAAAAGAATCCCACACTTCAGAAAACTATCCTGATGGTGTGTTGATGGCAACATCACTTACTCTAAAATGATAACGAAAGTTGGCAAGACTTGCATTATCAAGGCCATAAAGGTGTCAGTATGACCTCAATCTCAGAGCAAAGAGTTCAAATGTAGGTCAATGGGGTCCTAAGCTCCAAAACTCTGTAAGTTCATAAAGGTAGACTGAGAGAATAGAAAGAAAAAAAAAATATTTGGAAAAGTTAAGAGTACACCAAAAACACCATCAAGCTACTGAAGAATATATCTCCTAAAACAGGAAGAGAAATTAGAAACCTAGCCATGCTCCTACAGAGAAAGTCCACAAACCCAGGTGCTTAAATCTCTCTTAATCTGGATTCCTTTGGCACACAATTGGCATCACAGTGATTCTGTGGTCCTGGCAGATAGTGCACACCTCCTAAATCAAGCTACCTGGGACCTGCCCAAGCAGACACTCTCTTCCGGCATAGGGGCCTCATTGTCTGGAGTGGGACAATGGAAATGTATTGGTCCAAAACCATGATACAGCATGTGTGGTCACTTACCAACTGGAGAACACAAGGGCCTTGACTATAGCTATCTGGTCAACCTTGTGGAAGGATTCAACCAAAGAACCCTAGCTTCTGTGCCAGAGCAGAGATGGTCTGAGGCTTCCAGATATTTCTTGAGGTTATAGATCATGTTAGTCTGTAGGTCATGTTGAACAAACCTCATGTGCCAATTAGTGATGTTGAGATAGTTGTCATATTTAGAGCAAAAATATAGGTGTGGAAATGAAGTAATCTGGTTCTTCCCTCCTCAAAAAAGAAAATTTTCCTGAATGGTACAGATTTGGAGAAGCAATAGCAAATGTATGTTACAGAATGTGTATTTTTTATGTGTAGGACCAGTTATATGTTACCCTGTTTAAATCAGTGGTAGAAGGGTCTACAACTACGTTTTGAAAATAACTAAAAGGTTAATTGTATACATTTCAGATGGATGCCTTTTAGGACATTTGAGAGACTCAATTAGCTCCCCCAGAGGCAATCTATCTTTTGGAGGGAGGAATGTCCCTTCAAGTAGATATCATGTCTATTTTCATTAGAGAAAAGTCCACATATCTGAAAGTAGCTGAAGGGCTTCTGCATGTTCATGGCCGTAGGCTAAGATACCTTAGATATCATCTATCTCTGCTCTGTCATTTTACAAACAAAGGAAATGAAGCTAAGAGGAGAGATCTGACTTTAAATGTAGCAGAGGCAGAACTACAACAATCCGGGCCTCCAGACCACCAGTCCAAAGCTTTTTATCCATGACAGTGATTCATTTTGGGGCATGATTGAATCGATAGCCAGCTCCACATTCAATAGCATTGATGAAAAGCTTAACTAAGAGGAAGATGGACAATATAGAAAAATGCTGATAAATAGTATTCTTCCTAGTTTAATTTAGAACAAATGTATTGTGGTCTATGGAACATCACTGAATCAGCCTGTTACATGGGAAGCCCAGGGAATGGGGAAGTAGGGTTATGTGTGCCTGGGGGAGATAGGCAGAACTGGAGACAGAACAAGATCACAAGATGGTCCTTTCCTCATAGATTCTGCTCTTCTCAGCTTCCTACAGAGCCTCATAGGCAGAGCCTAATATGACTTTGCTGTGTGTTTACTTTCCATTTTATTGCTTCCTAGTTTCCTCCCCCTCTAATTATTCAGATTGGGTCTATGCTTGGGAGATGAGGGTGGGAGGAAATTCAGATCATGCAGTAGGGCCTCAGGGCCTCTCCTGAGACTTTCAGGGCTGGGTTGGACACCTTCCTATTTGCTAAGCTTTCTACCAATGCTGTGGAATAGGGAGTTAGTTATTGATCCAAATATGTCCCTAAACATGCTCTTGGCAAGTTCTCATGCCCATTCATTTTGAGACATGGAGTCCATGGTGGCTTTAACAAAGGTTATGCAAGGGAAAACATTGTGAAATCTAGCATGGGAAGAATGTTTCTTTGATATATCTTGACCATTGACAAAACAAGATGATCTCTAGATGAGCCTGCCCTTATATTTTCTACTTGTACACAAGATGCTACCAGCTCTCCATAGAAATCCAGAACACCCAGTCTTTTCTGCCTCCAGGAGCATCACCAGTATACCTTCTTGTAGCCATGGAATTTAGAAAAGAACTCATCAGTATGGAGCACCTTTCATATGCCAAGCTCTGTCCTTAACACTTTACATATATTACTTTATTTTATTGCCACAGAAATGCTATAAGACATTAACTCCATTAAGGCTCAGTCAATGTTAAATCCATGTTTGTACATTCTATACCAATAAAATTCCACTTTCTCCAGTATGAGTGACACAACAGGAGAGTATGACTGAAAGATTGCAACATCACTGTGTACTAAAGAGTGACCTAAGGTAGTCATGTAATCCCAATCTATGTCAATTTCCTCAGCAAATAATGAGAAAGAATAACAACAATGACCAGTACCTACCTAATGGAATGAGAACCAAATGAAGTATGGTAAATGCAAATGTTCAGTGAACCATAAAACAATAAATGAATATAAATTACCAGGAGAAGGGTTTTTTGTTATTGTTTTTATAAATATGAGGATATTAAAAACATATGGACTCTATATAAGTTATGCTTTTCACAGTCATATAATAGAATTAAAAACTAACTTTGTCCCAATTTGAATACAAATAGATCCCTGAACTCTCCCATAACCTGCCTTTCATGAACCCCTCAATTCTTTTTTTTTTAAATCTTTTTCTGTCACCATTTATCCCGCCTTTACCTTTTTAAAAAAATATATTTTATTGATTTTTTACAGAGAGGAAGGGAGAGGCATAGAGAGAAACATCGATGAGAGAGAAGCATCGATCAGCTGCCTCCTGCACACCCACTACTGGGAATGTGCCTGCAACCAAGGCACATGCCCTTGACTGGAATCGAACCCGGGACTCTTCAGTCCCCAGGCCGATGCTCTATCCAGTGAGCCAAACCGGCTAAGGCCCCCTCAATTCTTTACAGTAGTCTTAATCCAATTACACCCAATGTCCCTTTTATGATAAGTATTTTAAACCACTGTATTCATTATCCTGAAGTAAAACTTATAAATAATATAGCCTACTTACACACATAATTTTCAAAATCAACACCCTACTTGTAATAATGTAAAGTAAAAATCCAGGGAAAGGATTTCAATATGTGAGTACTTCAGCATGGCTACCCTCGAAGACAGCATATAGTATTTAGAAGCTTGTTTTTCTCCATGCAATCTGAGGAATGTGCCAACCATAAAAGTGGACTGACACTGTGTATTTTATTGTGATTCAAACGACATAGTGGCATTGGGTTTATGGTGTATTTTCTGAAATAATGAACAACGTTTGGTAAAGTTTCAAATAAAATACTATTTTTGGTCCATTTACAGAATTCATGTCTTATTGAAAAATTCAATGAGTTTTAAAACAGTGCAAAAATGTTCTGTAGTTTATACATAATATATATTTAGGCTCAGATAATTCTGCATAGGTCTTTTACCCAACTACATGTCCAGGGGGACATTTGAACATTACATGTAAAATAAGATAATTCTTTGATGTGTAGGTTTGTCCAGTGCATTGCAAGATGCTTGTTGTCCTTGATGCCTCCATCCATGAAATGCCAATTAGTATGATAATCAAAACACCCTGATGAATTCCCAACTCCCCCAGGGATGGGAGTCCCTCGTCTTCTGCACCCACCTGGAGAACCAGGGTTTTATGAGCTTTCTCATGCTTCAGGCCCTCACCACCCTGCCTGAGCTTCTCTCCCCTGATTATTCAGGATCTCTCTCCTTCATTCTTCCTCTACCTCTTATAATCTGTTGCTTCAACTTAACTAAACATATCTTTCTCTCTTTACTTAATTTTTCTCTCTAGCCTAGCCAACTGGGCTCTCTTTGAACTACTTTGCTTCCAAACCAGGGCCCTAGGGGTATTTCTGGTAAAAGACAAAACCTCACTATAACACAAGGCTGGGTGGAAAAATGCGCCACATTGAGAGGTGAGAAGACTTTAAACAGGGGAGGGAAGTCAAGGAAAACTTCCTGATTGCCTTTGAGATGGGTCTGGGAAGGATAATAGGACTTTGTTAGGTGAAGTGTTAATGGCAAAGAAGAAAATTCTTGGTAAATTCACAAAGACCCCAAGGAAATAAAAGCAAAAGGTATGCTTTAGAAGCAAGCCATTCCATTTGGAACACAAGGGAATTTTAGAGGAGTTAAACTGGGCAAGGTTTCTTGAGGCTAAAGTTGGGAATTTCCTGAAGGTTAAGCTGAAAGCCTACTTTTAAATCATTGGGAAATGAGTATATTATGTTTTATTTCTTTATTTATGATTTTATCTTTTTATTTAAGTATCTATAAAAAACTGACTGATACAAATGGAGGTCAAACTGATTTTTACATTATGTTCTGTCATTGTAACTGCCCTTCCAAAACCCTATATGCTCTCAGTGTCAGGAACTGCTTGGGCTCAGCTATGTCCCTACTTCTCTTCTTGTGGCTCATATCACCAGACTGCATTTCCCAGCATCTTGCAGTTCTGTCAATGAAATATGGGTAGAGGTGATATGTGCCACTTCCAGACCTGGCCTCAAGGCCTGCTCATGCATTCCTTCCTATGCTCCCTTTTCTGCATTGGGTTTATGATATATTTTCTGACATGATGAACAACATTTGGTAAAGTTTCAAACAAAACAAAATACTATTTATTTTCTATTTATTTACAGAACTGATGTTCTACTGAAAAAGTCAGTGAATTTTAAAATAGTGCAAAAAATGCAGAGGATCCAGGGGAGGATCCAGAGCTCTAGAAGACGAGGAAGCCACCAGATGGAAGGGCTAGGCTTCTAAAGTCTGGGCAAAACAGAGCACATCCTCCCCCCTGCCTCAAATCTGCACTAAACTCTGAATCTATCTTGTTGGGCCACTGAAGTTTTGGAGTTGTACCTTATAGCAATTATCTAATAGCTCTTTGCAAACAATACTATATCCTATTTCACCTGCCTATTTGCAAGGCCTTGTGCAAAGTGGTAACTCATATATTTTAGAAGTGAATGAATTATTGAATAAATTATTGAATGAAAGAATGGAGTCATGAACACAGTTGACTTTAGAAGTCAACGTATAAACAATAGCATAAAGGTTGACTATAATGGAATGAAGATAACCTGGGAGTAAAGAAATTACTTAGGAAGGTATTAAAATAGTTCAAGAAGATGAAACTCTAAATCAACTTAGGGACAGTGGAAGTGCAAAGGAAATACAGATGAAAAACATTCCGGAAATAGACTCCAAAGAAAATGGCAGCTGATAGATACAATGATTATAGTAAAATTTTTCAACAGTAATTCCAAAGTTTCAAGTCTATGGAAAAGGGAGAAGAGTAGTACCATTAATAGAAACACAGAAGTTAAAAAGTAGGATATTATAGGAGTAATGGAGGGCTGGATGGTATATGACAACTTATTACAGATGATAGCTCAACTGAGATGATAACTGAACACATGAAGTTCATCCCCATGAGGGGAATGGAGATGTGCACCTGAGTCTTCAGCATGTAATTGTGGAGCTAGACATGGGTGTGGAAGACATGGATATGGGAGTAAATTCAGTGGCCAGAGAAAGAGTAGAATGGAATATAAAGTCAATAGGTACAGCTTAATGAACAGCTTACAATTGTGGGGTGGAAAGGAAAGGAAAAGATAACAAATGAAACTTTTGCATGGAGGTGGTAGAGAGGTAGTCAGTTAATGAAGGAACAGAATTATGCAGATCGCTCAAAGCTACAGGAGAAATTCTCTACAGGCCTGGTTTACAGAGTGGGTGAGCAGTGTGACCACAGTCTCAGAGGAAGTAGGAAAGATGGAATTAAGAGCATAGATAGAAAGCCTCACTGGGATTAGGGAAAAGTGCAGATCTCTCTGTCCATGAGAAGAATGAGAAAGAGACAGTGGGAAAAACAACAAAGAGAAGGCAAAGGTGCTTAGTAGAGAGGCAACACCCTAAAGGCTCTCCAGGGAGTGAGAGAAAAGGCAAACCACGAAGGGTGAAGGAGTCTGAGGAGTGAGTGGAATCCTGAGAGGGGAGGAAAGTTGTGACAGGATATAATAGGAAGCCAGGGAGAAGTGAATGATGGGCAAGATCCCAATGAGAATTAAAAGTTGCTTTAATAAACTGAGGGAGTAAGAAAAGTAAAGCAGGGAGGAAACCATGGACTCAGAAAAATTAAGTATTCAAGATATGAGTAGTGGAGGAATGCTTGATGATGATGATGATGATGATGATGATGATTACAGCTAGCATGCATTGTGGTAGTAAAGTGACAGATGGTATGTTACATCGTTTCCTTGTATTATCTCATTAAATCTTTATAACACCTCAGTGAGTAGGGTATTATTATCCCATTTTACAGATGAATAACAAGGAAGAAGATGGCTAAATCATTTGCTCAGAAGCCCACAGTGACAGGCCTACAATTCAAACCGTGTCTCATTAGCTCCAGAGAAGTCAGTGCCAAGCTGCCCCAGATGACCACTACTGTCACCCAAGTGTACAGCTCCATGGATGCAAGACAGAACTCCCTGAGGACACAAAACTTGAATTGTGCCTGATACACAATGCTAATGCTAGGAGATGAAAAGATGTGCAAAGAGTTACTTGGGGAGATCTATGAGCTTTTGTTTGTTTGGTTGTGTTTTGTTTTGTTTTTAAAATGTAAAGACTCTCAAAGCATAGGGTGCACATTTTGAATTAGACAAATATGTGACAAGACTTTAAGGCTCTCTGGATAGGGATGAAAACAAGGGCTAAGATGGATGGAATCAGAAATTTTGGATTTAAGACTATAATTTTAATGGCCAGGATTTGGGAAGAAGAGGTTGAAGAGGGAGCTTGTGAGCCATATTGGAAGAGGAATGGCAATTAGGCAGAAATCAATGAATGCGGGAGCTGTTGGTTTTACATGATGACCAGTGGGGGGAGCTTCAACCTATCCCTCACCTAATAGTTCAGAGGTTAAGAGCACAGGGTCAAATTCTGAATCTTTCTACCAGATGTCTGACTTGGATAAGCCACTTATTCTTTTTGTTAAATGGAGATGATAAGAGTTGTTCATAGAATAGTGATGAGAATTAAATGAGATACTATACGTAACACGTTTTTGCATAGTAAGCCCTGAAGACATGTCGTCAGCACAGTCCTGAGTGGAGGAAATTCCACTGAGCATCAGAAACAAAACCCTGAAAATACTGGGCATCGGTGCGAAAAGCTTTAGTGTTCAGTATGACAAGGGGAACTGTTAATAGTTGCTCACTCTTCCATGTTCTTTAGGAATTGTCTTTCTCTCCAATACGGCTATGACCTCATCTGGCAAAAACAGGGCAAAGCTACCTCAAATTTAAGAAGGACTCATTGACAAGAAGTCCAGGATGGAGAATTCTAAGCCTTTCTAGCAGGAAACTTCCTTAAAGTAATTCCCTAAAGCAACAGTGCTTTTGTGAGGGTCCTGAGCTCCCTCATTATCATTTTATTACATTTCCCTCCTCTGCACCCTGAGAACTTTCTCTAGAATAAACATAAGACCATTTACTTTAAAATAAAATGTGGTTTTCATTAAAATCCTATCCTGGCCCCTCCAGTCCCAACAAAGCATTTTCCTCCTAGTCTAATTGGGTTTCAAGTTATCAATAATACTGTTTCTGTACAAGAAGGTGGAAGAAGGTAGGACATCCCTGTGTCCTACTAGAAGCCCTCCTACCAGCAGTATGAAATGGAATTTCCCTTTGGGGGTGGCCGTGTACAGGGAAATATGTAAAAGAGGATTATTCAGAACTTGAAGAGGAAGTCTCTCATCCTTGTAGGACTCTTGGACCACATTTCTTTCTCTTTTCCTCTTCCAAGCCAATTCTCCCTTTCCATCTAGGTACCCTCTCCACTCCTAACATGTGCAGTGGGATGAGAGCCCAGTCAGTTTTGAGGTAGGAGTTTCTAGGAGAAAGGCTACAGGTTTATACTTGAGCCTGCCATTGGCTTAATTTAAAAAAAAAATATGTGCAAGCATCGGGGCAGGTCTTCTCTCTCTCTCTCTCTCTCTCTCTCTCTCTCTCTCTCTCTCTCTCTCTATAAATGAGGAAGGAGGAAATGAGAGCTATGAATATTTCTAATCACAACAAATGTTTATATTTTAATTATTTTTAATTATGTCTTCACAAATTATCAAAAAATAGAAGAAGATACTTAAGAAATAAAATAATAAATTAATGCTTGTTTAAAGCATGAGCCCCCACATTGTGATGGGCTCAAACCACTGACTAATAGGTATAGATTTTGCCTATTATCTTCCATACTGTTTTATTTACCTTCTTATCTCAAATGTACTATATCCAATCAATGTCACTACTCTCCTTCTATTTTGTTGCCCTTCCTGGTCTGGTGAGTTGCTCAAACTGTGAATGCTGGGCCCATAAATCTGCCAGTGGCCAGAACACAGGGTGGAGGGCTTCTGAGTATCATGGACCTGGGTCCCAGACTGGCCAGAGCATCTGCCTTTGGACACACAAAAATCTACCCACATACAGAATCTCATGGATCATGGTGATATGTTTCTGTTTTATTGTCAAAATTATAATCCATATTACTATTTATAACTTTGGCACTTTTATTTCAATAATGCTATTATCCAGTCCATATTTTGATAGTGGCAATTTCATCCTAATGGACTGATATAGCCACAACCATGCTATAAATACGTAAATGCACTTTGCTAATTTTTTCAGATCTTGCAAATGACAGGACACTACCAAGAGCAAATTTTTTATGGAAAGACACTGTATCCACTTAGGCCCCAAGCCAGGGTCTTTCTAAAAGCAGAAATCAGAACCTAAATACCAAGCTCAAGACTCCTTTTGCTAATGGTATGAATACCTGTCTCCCTGTTTATGAAAGATCAGCCTGTGGTGAAGCTAGACTCAGCTTTTCTTTGGCCTGAGATTTCTCAGAAACCCTGGGGTCATCAGCAAAGAAATGGTGGGGCCCATTCTGTATGGGGGATTCACCCATAAATCCAGCACCCAGTTTCAGGGGATGAAGTAATAGGCAACTAGCAGCTGCTTTCCCTCCCCAACGGTTTTCCCCTTCCTTTTCCTTGATTGCTGCCACAGACTGCTCAATTCTGCAACATGGAAGACTGTGCCACCTGCTGAGTGACATGAAAATGCCAAGTCCACTGCCATTTCCAACCCACTGGGATACACAGGGTGCTGTTTGAATCCTGTGTGCAAGTGACCAAACACAGAGAGGCTTCTTGGTGCTCATCAGTAGGGAGGTGGCTAACGTGGGCCAGAACTACATGAGGTTTTTGGCTTAACTTGTTTGGGGTTGAATCCTGATTATAATGCCAGCTGCCTGGGGGATAGGGGATAGATGAATCACAGGGGATAGGTAAATCAGAAATGACCTGATTAGTTCACTTGTTTTAACAACCCAATCAGGTTGACAGGGTAGCAATGGATTGATTTTATGGCACTGCCTGAATCAGTCTGAATAAAACTATTTAGTGCCACCTATAAACACAGCTGATTTCCGACATGTGGGATGAAATCTTTCCTTTAAGGTCTTGAGTAACAGAAAATAAAACTGCTTAAATTGGGTCTCTACTGAGGAGATTATGTATATCAGACTAAAGGGGCCCTGCTTTCAATTCCATTCCAATTCCCCAACTCCCTAACCTTCTTTCCTAGTTTCATTCAGCATCCCCTTTTTTACATACATTGAGCTCTCAAACCAGATATTTGTGACCACAATAGATAAAGACAGAACCCAAGACAAATGCATAAACTATTTCAAAATTTCTTTTCATGCCATTATGAAATCTCTGACCTCTAGCCCAGGGGTTGAAGACAGATTGATTCTTTTCTGAAATAAAATTGATCTAATGGGATATAAGCTAAACGAGGATTCTAAGAGATTCTGGGCTAATATCATTTGACTAACAACTACTTCCTAACCTTATTCATAGTAATACTCCTTTCTAGTTAGACCAAAGAGAGTTACAAGAGGAGGTTTAAGGTTATTTGGGCCTTTCCCTTGACCATCCTCTGTGGTAATTTCTGGTTCTATACTTCACTATTTCTGAGCACTCCTTGGATACAACTCAAAGCAAAACACTAGTTGATTATAGTAATCATATGATCTGGGTTTAGCAAGGTATTTCCAATGACTATTCTTTTTCTCTGCCTGTGTCCTCCCTGCATCTCATTTTCTCATCTGTAGAGTGAGATGGTTGAATGAGATCATCTCTAAGATCTCTAATGGCACTAGCTTTGCATGACTAATATCTTATGCTGGTATTTGCATAGCATGTTAACATTGTGTATAGCAATTTTATATTTATGATCTGTGTTGCTTCTTCTTTGCAGTTCCAGAAAAACATACCCTTCCATTTCTTTGAAAGTGTTATCCTGTTAGATCAGATACCAGAGTCCATGGCCTCGATATGTTAATGGTTAAGTTAATATGGCTGCCATCATGCTGACCGTTGGATTCTTAGCCAATTCTAGGTTCATTGTCTGTGCACGACAATGCCCTGCTTGTGTGAGAGTTAATACCACCTGTCAGCATTCCATGTGCAAAAGACTGTGGCAATGAGCTTTAGCCATCTTGTGTTGAAAACAGAACTTTTCTTCCTTACAGTTCAGCTTTTATCAAGGGCCTTTAAAATGCAGCCAAGGCATTAAAGAGAAAGGGGGGGGGGGGAGGGGACTTGGAAGGTTTTTGTACTTTTTCTTAAAAAAAAATTATTTCTCTTTTCTTTTTACCATTACCAAAATCTCCTCCAAACACACAGGCCCTACAGTATCCCTATTAAATTATATAGAGCGAGTCCAGCCCTTGACTGTCAGCGGGGCCCATCAGTCCTAATTTATCGCCCCAGGAAACACAGTACAATTATGGTAATAAATAATAATAGGATTCAGTACATGACAACATGAATGATGGAGCCTCTCAGAATTCATTTACATTGCTTTGTGTTGCAATCATCATGCCTCTAATGTAATGCCAAGCAAATGAGCCCCTTTGAATATTGTGCAATCTATTGCAAGTCAACTGGCACAAAACTCACTCAATAAATCATGTTCAAACACATGCCTGTAATGACAAGTAAATCAACAATGAAGTAATTGCATTTAATGTATTGAAATACTGGACCAAAAAAAAAAAAAAAAAAGGAAGAAAGAAAGAAACAGTGACCTCAAAGTGACTTTTTGTAAAAGGTTTGATATAGTTGCAACAGGGAGTGAGGTCCTTCCTAAGAGGTGCTTCTTGCTTAGATGCACATGCCAGAACTGATGATGCTGTTCCCTGCACAGACCTTGGTCGACCACCTTCTCTCTGCAGCAAGCACAGAACCAGGCTGCCAGAGGCTGCAGGGGGATGTTCACTAGGCTGAACCTAAGAGGCACAGGTGAGAGTAGAAATCAGCCTCTAGCGCAGAAACCAGTTGTCTGCCTGAGCTGTCACCAAGCTCCGATTTCTGTAGCCAACTTGAGAGACAGCCTGATGGGGGAGGAAAGAGCACTGGGTCAGGAGTCAGGAGGGCTGTAAACCTAACCTAGCTCTGATGTTAACTAAATCACTGTATGACTCTAGCCAAGTCACTTTGCCTCACAGTGCTTTGTCTGTAAAATGAAGTAGTTGGACTGTCATCTCTAAAATTCATTGCAATTCTAATACTCTGTGAAGCTCTGATTCTAATTAGAGGTCTTCACTTTTAAGCAGGCAGAAAAATGTCCCCACCCACTGCCCTTGCCCCTGAGTGTTGAAGGCTCTGGTTTGAACCAGCATGCATCTCTTCATCATTTCTGTTGGTTGGGCCAACTGTGTGTGCTTCTAATTTCTGTGAAACTTGGGCCTGCCCCTTTCTGGGCAAGCAGACAAGTCTGAAAATAGGGCCCCAGGGGCCATGTGGATGGATAACAGGCAACATTGAAATGACAACCTTCCCCACATTCCCCATGGCATCCACCCCAACTCCCCTCTTCCCAGGGACAATGTCAAGAAGAGATGAAGCAGAGCCTCTGCTAAGCCAAAGGCCACTTAAGGAACTTTCCTGCTCTCAGGAAAAACTCATTCTTGGCTGAGTAGCTGGGTAACCCTCCCCCACTAACATACGTTCCTCTTTATCCTTAACTCTCAGTCCCTGACTAATGTCAAAGCAGATCTCATGGACCTCGTAATCTGGGAAATGTAGGGAAGTGGCAAGATATGGAGGAAGTCGCACTAGATTTGGAGTAAGAAGATCTGGCATTAAGTCCTGGCTTCACAGTTCATTGACATGTGACTTTGTGCAAGTCCCTAACTCTCTGAGCTCCATTGCTTCATCAGTAAAGTGATAATAATAATACTTGTTGTGCCCACAGTGAGGTTGTTGTAAGGACAGTATGACATATATGTGAAAAGGCTCTGTTAGTTGTAGAGCATGATTTTTAAAATCTCATTTTTATGATTATTTAGGAGGAAAAAAAACCTCTAATACCAGTGCACTCAGATCATGCCTCTTACCATAAAAAATATTGTTTATTTATCTGTGTGTTGTTATTGCCTGACTTTCCTCATGAAGCTATAGACTAGAGTGAAGAGCAGTTTTAAGGGTCTTATTCTTATTATTCATATATTCCCAGCACCTAGAACAGTAGTAATAAGGATGTATTCAATGAATGGGTGAAGGATATTTTTTTTTCTTCTAGGAGATTGCACTATAACATTGATTTTGAAGGTATTTCTAGCAAAATATATTTGATAATATCCTACCCTGAAAACTATAAACACAGCCTCCTGCTTCATTTATTTTTCCTGCTGAAATGTGGTGGGTGAATGGGAGATGGCTCCTTTAGCCATGGCCGCTACTAAAAGGATGGCTACTGGAAAACCTTTTAAACTCACTGAGATGCCGTCTGAATTTTTGTGACATGGTTTCCTAGGCAACAAAAATTCAGAAAAAGACCATTCACTTCAAGATAGGAAGGGATCTGGGAAGCTGGAAAAATCCATGGTCATTTCCATATCAGAGAAATGTGGGAATTCATGGTTAGCACAACCATGAGTGAAAGCCCTTGAGGGAAAGCTAACAGGTTTCCATTCTTTTCTTTTTTAATATATTTTTTTATTGATTTCAGAGAGGAAGGGAGAGGGAGAGAGAAACATCAATGATGAGAGAGAATCATTGATTGGCTGTCTCCTGCATGCCCCCTACTGGGGATTGAGCCCACAACCTGGGCATGTGCCCTTGACCAGAATCTAACCTGGGACCATTCAGTCCGCAGGTCAAAGCTCTATCCACTGAGCCAAACCAGCTGGGGCTAACAGGTTTCCATTCTTAGTGTCCCATGTCTGTAGGCCCTGTTCACCCTCTTTTGGATGCCATGCTGTCACAGAACCGAGAAAACTGACTTAGATTTTGCCTTTCTCCTTCCTAAAGCAGTCCCTTACTCTCTTGATAGCTCCCATATGATATACTCTGATTAGCAAGGCAGCAAGCCCCAGGCAGAACAAAAGACATATTAACCAGGGCTAGTGGGTGGGGAAGTAGACTGGGGGCTATGGAATGGACAAGAAAGAAACAGAAAAACTCTAATTTTAGAAAATTGTTACCAGTTGTGGGATGTTAAAAGTTTTCCCAAAGATGGGAACATCAGGAATGGAAGGACCCAGCTTCTCCATCTGACCTGATGATTAATGGGCTGGAAGTTTGGAGCCCTGATGATAAATACCTACTGTGTTGATCTTGGGGTTTCTCAACACTGGGCTGGATTCAGATTATTCCTGGAAGCAAGACAGGTATTTGGCAGTACCCTGGGGGCAAGAGCTCAAAGACCACGCCTCCCACTCTTGGGATTCAAAGGTCCTTTCAGTCAAAAAAGCCCTTGGGCGGAGGGGGGGGGGGGGGTGATTCCAGGGTTAAGCAGGAGGGAGACAGCACCCTGTCACAAGGTAACCTCAGACTGAAGAGCAGTTTGTCTAAGAAGTCCCTTTCAGGAATACAGTCAATAATACAATGTAACTATGGTGTGAGATGGGTACTAGACTTATCAGGGTCATCACTTTGTAAGGTATATAAATGTCTAATTACTATGTTGTATACTTGAAACTAATATCATATTATATGTCAAATGTAATTGGAAAATTAATTTTAAAAAGTCTCTTTCACAGAACACATTGTTAAATTTATGGAAGGCGATGAATTTTAGCCTGACTTGTCAGCATAAATGGTTTATAAATATCCCCAAACATTCACCATTCAAAAGATCACCCTGTCTCCCCAATTCAGCTTCCCTACAGTCCATTTTCCTTTCCCGGATTTCACTCCTAGCCCCTGCCCCAGCCCTCTCCCACCATCAGCCTATTCCTCTCAGGAACTCAGGGACAGGAAATGAACTCCTGCCTCCTGTCATTTTATTAGGCAGTTCCCAAGAGCCAATGAGCTGCAGCCCTGGCTCTGAAATGGCTCAGTCAGCTTGATTAATGACTGCAGGTCAGCAGCCATCACCTCTCCCACTGACTCCCCAAAGTGTACACACAGCCCCGCTGGAAAAGGAGAAGCAAGGAAGGGACACCAGAGAGTTCTGGATGAACACAGGGACCAAGGACAAAGTCAGGAAAGCAAAGGCAGACTTCCCTGAGAACCCACATTCGCCCCTGACAGAAGGGCTTTCCTCATCTTCTTTCCAGAGAAAAACAGGCGGAGAAGGAAGCAGAAGGGGGGAAAGTTTTAATCCAGAATTTTCCAGAAACTGGTAGACAAAGCAGTAGGATCACCAGAGGACCCACTCTTCTTGAGGAACACCAAGATCAAACATGCAGATATGGAAAGAAATTGCCATAAATTCTCTCTCCTTGTTACTGCACCACCCACTGGCACTTGGTGAGGAGAATCATGTTCTGAGGTGGCCAGAAGCCCTAAGGCTTTGGGAAGTGCCTAAGGAATCTTAGCAATAGAGAGAAGCCTCAGAGCTTTAATGGGAGTTTTCCATAGCCAGGGACATTCAATGGTTTTCTATAATACCACTCTCAGTCTTACTTGTGGGTATCCATGTACATTCTGCTGAAATGGACTGAGATTCTATTTTCTATTTGTCAACCACCTTCAAGAATTCCAGCCCAAGTTCCAATAGCAGACTAAACCTATAGTTTGAGGATTAAGAATGGCATGAATGAGAGCAGTGAAATGATACTCTGATATGGATTTTGTTTCAGAATTCAAAGTGCCTTTGTTTTCCCTGAAGGATAAACACTTGAAATCATCTTTTTTCTAATTATTGTTTGTTTGTTTGTTTTTTTCTCCTGAATTTCTAAAGTTTGGGATTCAGGGCTACCTATGTTAAAGGATTCTCATCCTTAAAATATTCTTAGAACAATTTTTAAAAACAAAAATTCCTAAGGACTAGAGAGCTTGAGCTCTACCTCTTGAGTGGGAAACTAGACAAATCTCTCTCCTTTTGTTTCCCCTGCCTCGGGCAGAAAACAAGCATGATCCAAACTCAGGAGTAGGAAAGGAGCCAAAAAGAATGTTTGAGTTGGGGGCGGGGGGGTCCACACCATTCACTTTATCTTTTGCAATGAAGCAACTAAGGGCTAGAGAGGTGAACAATTGATTTAGGAAGGTGCCAGTAGATGTGGCAGCACTGAGGGGCCTAGGGCTCAGGATCCTAGACCAGTGTTCTTACCAAAATGAAACATTTGTCCTGGGAGTTGATAATGGAAAAGCTCCCATAGGGCAAGATGAGTGAAAGCAAGCAACTTGCTAACTTAACTAGCCACACAAAGGCAGAGCTGAGTGCTAGAAAATATTCCCCCAAGTGTATTTGAGAGAACTTTGGAGATGCAGCAGCAGAAAGGGTTAACACATGACAAGAGAGAAAACTCTCTGTAAATAGTTTCATGTAGTTTCACCCAACATTTTCTAAACTTCTTTCATCAAGGTTTCCTCTCTCTCTCTCTACATCCCTCCCTCCTTTTGCATAAAATTTATTAACACACTACAGAACGTGTATTATTCCACAGACCACACTTTAAGACATGCTGGTAAAGGGGTCAAGGAAGAAAGAAAATTGTATTACATTTTGCTCACAGAATCTAAATATACTACTAAGTAGTTGTGAACATTGGACAACTCTAAAATCCCACTGGGCCTCAGTTTCCTAATCTCTTACAGGGTGGTGGAAAGGAGTAGTGATGGTAGACAAGATAAACTCTAAAGTCCTGCCAACTCTAAATGTCTTCGATCACCTGAAGCTGTCCAGCCTCTCTGGTGAGGCTGGGAGATAGTGCCAGTCAGAAGAGCCGGAGGGTTGGCCTCATCCAAACAGCTTCAGCAGGAGACCAGTACTGGATACTCTTCTGTCCCAGCTTGAGAAGAGGAAGGAAGACCAGAGAACACAGGATTCTCTCGTAAATGAAAACGCCAATGGCCACAGGAGACACTATTTTGAGCCTGGCCGTTGCCAAAGTAAAGCCATTCTCTCGCTGAGCTAAACTTACTAAATAAGTCTTCTGTTTATTAAAATGGACTTTAAAAAAAAGTTATTGCTTTCCATGATGAAGCCAACAAAACATCTACCTCTCTTATTAAACACTCTCCCTCGTTCCCTCCTGCTCAGAGCTGAAATAGCCCATAAATGCACCCACAGGGGAGACCTCACCTGGCTTTATTGTGAAGCCCCGAAGAGTCTCTCCTTTCAAATGACACAAATCCCTGAAGCTTTTCATTTTGTTTCATCAATAATTATTAACCTTTCCTTTTTATTTTTTTTTCCAGGGCTCACTCTGTTGCAGGCCAACAGCCTGGCTACGCGTCTGGGTCATCCACCAGCCAGCACTCAGTGAGCTTTGTAAAAACATGCACACATGTTCTGCCTCTTATTTCCTGAGTGGTCCCAACACCTGGAGTGATCAGAGTCCAAAAACGCCAGGCCAGGAAATTGAGTTCTTCTCAACTCCTGGCTGGGTCGTTTAGATATTGGAGGATGAATGTGCTCTGCACCTCACCCTCCACGGGAGAAGACCAGGCCCTGCCGAGAAATTCAGGAGACCCCAGACCTGGCAACGAGGAACGAGAGAGAAGCCCCACAGATCTATTGGACGAGAAGCCGGACAACTTGTGATTTCACCTCAAATTATTCTTCGTCTCCTACCAAGCAAGAGAAAACTGAAAACCACTCTCCTCCTACATAAAGCACACACAAAAGGAATTTTTTAAGGGGAAAAAAAACAAACCTGGAAGCATTTTTGAAGGCAAAAGGCTGTTTATTGCTGCCAAAGTGCTGGGTTTTTTTTCTGCCTCTGGCAACTGGATGAGAATTGGAGACTTCAGCAGAGAAGAGATCCATTCACTTGTCATCACATAGAACCTCTGTGTTCCACAGAGGAAATGGCAAAATTTCACCCTTAACTGGATCTGTGAATTCTGACTGGGGGGCTGAGGGAGAAGACAGAGTAGACAGGGTCAAGCTTCCCTACATCCTGGGACATTCTGTGACCTCACTGTGCCATGGGAGGGAACGGCCATTGCTCCAAAGAGACCTCTTTCAGCAGGAGACAACGGTGGAGAGGAAAGAATCAGGAGGGGGCACTCACCAGTCCCCACCCAGGCCAAGATGGACCAGTTCCATCCACATCACTGCAGAAGGTTCCATCAAAACATGTTTTAAACAAGTAGAGCACTGGGGATATTTTCCTTCTCCCTGGAGTATATCCCATAGCCTTTTTAATAAAGGCTGTTTGGAACAATTGTGTTTATTATTGAGCTTAGCACATTCTATATTCAGTAACTGTGCTAAGCACAGAATTCATGTTCTCCTCTTAACCTCTCCTGCAAGCTATTTTTTCCTGCCCATCCACTACCTGTGCTACCGAGTGATCCCCGTCCACAGAGATGGTGAAAACAGTGGAGGGGAACTAAAGATCATCCAGTCCAACCACCCATTCTTATCAGATATCCATTATGACCCTTTATGGGACTCCCACCTCTTTTCTCAAATCCTCTTTGCTCCCCTCAAGCTTACATTTTGATACTAAAGTCCAAGTGTGGCAGCTGCAGTGTCCCCCAAAATCCCCCTATCAATTTCTCCTGAATTTCAAAGTGATGAGGTCAAGATCCAGAAAATTCGAAACCAGAGGAAATTAGGTTGCTAGGATCCTGGGGTTGTTTATTATGCTCTCAGCCTTAATTAGGTGTAAGTAACATCTTGTCAGTGTTCTGCCACATATGTTAAAGCTGTCCGGGCAATTTTACTGAGTCTGACAGCTTAAATCAGAAACAAGAGAGTCGACATGTCAATGATGGGGCAGGACATGATGGATATATTAAGAGGGGTCTGGAAAATTCTGGACTTCATTATATCGACTCCACTTCTCAAAAGTTTCTGTCAAAAGAATCTCAGCTTCGTTGGAAAAGCTCCTCTGGGATCTGATTACACCCAATTAGAGGGCCTCCCACAGCCACCTGGACACAGGAGGCTTTCTGCAGGGAATCATCGGAGGGGCGACTGAGGGAAGATGAGAACAGAGAAATCGCTGAGTGTGGTGAAGTTTCTACAAATAGATCTATTGAGATTTAGAGGGTGCAATAACTTGACATTTTTGGTAAGTTGAAAACTGCTTTAAAATTGGTTTTCAGGTTGCTTCTTTTTCC
The DNA here is from genome assembly GCF_028538775.1 of Myotis yumanensis. NCBI lineage: Eukaryota > Metazoa > Chordata > Mammalia > Chiroptera > Vespertilionidae > Myotis > Myotis yumanensis. The sequence continues at coordinate 22,103,800 of NW_027223754.1, forward strand.
ATATTGGCCCCTGGCTCTTTTCAAAACAAAAAGAATGGGATCCAGTCCAGAAAACGGAGTTGATGGCAATAATAAGATGTTAAAGACAACAAAGAGAAAAGTGATAATCTTTTGAAAGTGTTAGAGGCACACTTCACTTAGGATGGCAAGTTTCTCAGAGGGGAAAAATGAGGGCAAGGGAAAAGGAACTTTTGCTGCGGAGATTGGCACATTAGCATCTTGGCCCGAACACACGTCTTTCTTGCCCAGGCCCAAAGGGGCCGCTTTCTCGAGGCATCTACGGCCAAGACCCCAAGTCCTGACACATTACAAACTGCCATTGGCCTGTCATTATAAGTGGAGGAGAATGTTTGCTGCTTCAGCCAAGGAGAGAGGAGGTGCACCTACGGGGGCGTACCTGGCCTGATGACATGGCACTGTGTTCCTGGCAAATTAAGTATCTGAATAACAAGGCTGAGCTCAGGCTCACAGTCCATCTGGATAATGCGGGGCTCAGATCCACAATTACACACTGCCTCAAGAGTGCCTTCACAAAGGAATACATTCTTTCTTCCCCCATTCCCTTTAAGAGGAAGAGCTATCAATCAGTGGGTGTGTTCATGCTGCTAAACTACAAGATTTTAGACCTCGGACTTGCTGTAAAGATTCATGTCTATGCAGTCCAGTGAGTGGAATACTCACAAGTAGGAAGAATCTCTATGGGTTTCAACAGATGAGAACTTCTAGCTTTATAATGAGCTTTTCTATTTAGCCATTTTGGCTGATGGCTCATGTGCATTTTTTTCTGAAATTAGGTAGAGTCACTGTGGCCTGACAATGTTGACATTGCTTCAGACGTTTAAAGAGATATTGCCTTACTGTTGAAGCTGTGAATAAACTTCAGTGAAATCACTCGGACACAACAGTGGGGAGGGGAAAGTACTTGGACATTATATAGTATGGAAATAGTTGTGTCTTCAGATTTTTATTTTATTTTATTTTTTGCAAAAAAAAAAAAAGGCACCCTCCATTTAGTTGAAAAGCAGTGGGGCATTTTTCTTTTTCTTTTCTCAGTGTGCTAAAGCTAATTGCCCCATCCCCCAGGTCTCATACTGAATTGGATTGAAAACCTCTTTCCCAAATCAATTTGGAGACAATGAATCATCAGCCCTGGTGACTGAGCTGCTGTTTTATCAACCCAGCAGGTGTGGAATAGTCTTTCTCTGAATGGCCTTCCCTCCTGTGCCTCTTACAGTCCCAGTGAAAGAAGTCGGAGATGTATGAGAACTCAGAAGGTCTCAGTCTAGCTCTCCTGTTGGCAGCTTTTCCTTTCAAGAAAACATGAGAATTCCCATGACCATGAGGGCCTACGTTTCAGGTTCTCTACCATGAATGCTACAGACCAAGATTATGCCTATTAAAATCCGCAATACTTCTCTGGCAAGTCCTCTATCACTTGAACAAAGCATAATAATTTCAGTGAAAACACTATTTTTTTGTTTTGTTATCTAACTCAAGAGATATCCACTCAGCTCATAGTCCATATCATGGTCCATGCTAGATTCTGGGAACTATGAAAACCAATATAATAACTAACATCGATGGAGTGTTTCTTTGCCCCTAGGACTATTCTATATGCCTTACATAAAATAAATCACTGGATGCTTAGATAAAATGTAATTAGGATTATGATTGTCTCCATTTACTAGATGAAGAAATTAAGGCATAGAGAGATTAAGTAACTTGCTCAATCAAGGTCACACCACTAGTAAGGGAAGGGATTCATACCTATGTGGTATGGCTCCAAAGTTCCTCTTCTTAGCCACAATCCACCCTGTCTGCCAGAGGCAAGACACAGTTATTCCTGCCCTCAAGGAAATCATACTGTAAGTTTGAAGTTATCTAGCCATATAATTGAGTGGATATCTAAACATAAATGGCAGGGTGGTGTGGCTCAGTGGTTGAGCATCCACCCATGTACCAAGAGGTCACTGGTTCTATTCCCAGTCAAGGCACATGCATGGGTTGTGGGCTCAATCCCCAGTAGGGGGCATGCAGGAGACGCCGATCAATGTTTCTTTATCATTGATGTTTATATCCCTCTTCCATCCTCTCTCTTGAAAATAAATAAAAATATTAAAAAATAAGAAAATAAACAAATAAATAAATAAATGAATCATGCTGTAACAGGCATAACACCTCATCGGACACTTGCTGAAGCCTCGTATCAAACACATCAGGTCCGTGTTAGTTAATCTATGAAATGCTAAGCTCATGGCAACACCCACAGCCTCCTTCTTGGGAAGCTGGTATCATTTGCTCCCTGCTCAGGAGTGGACATGGTTTGAATATGTGAACTGCCACTGGGCTACAGACCACAAGACCAGGAAGGACACTTGTGCTAGTTTCCAAGGGCTGCCATAGCAAAGGACCACGAGCTGGGTCTCCTACAAGTCCAAAATCAAGGTGTTGGTAGGGCCACACTCCCTCTGAAAACTGTAGGAAAATAACTTTTTTCTTGCCTGTTCCAGTTTCTAGCTGCCACAGACATTCCTTGACTATGGAAACACAATTCTAATCTGTGCCTCTTTTCTCACAGTCATTCTCCCTGCACCTCTTCCTACAGTCTGCCCTCTCTATGCATGTCAGCCTCCATGTCCAAATTTAGTCATATTGAAGTAAGGCCCACTTAATCTCATTTTGACTTGATTGCCTCTGTAAAGACCCCATTTCCAAACAAGTTCACATTTTGAAGTACTGGGGATTAGGATTTTAACATGTCTATTTTGGCAGAACACAACTCTACTCTCATCAAAGACAATGAGAACAGGAAGGACATCTGTGCTAGTTTCCTAGGGCTGCCATAACAAAGGATCACAGACTGGGTGTCTTATAACACCCTCACCAAATGCAAACCAGGAAACCCCACAGCCTAAGATGTGGTCTCGTCCAAGAACTCTGCCCAATAAGAGCGCATTGTACTGGATGGTGATTATTTGACCCAATTAGATTCTGTCTTTGGAGTTTGGTATTCTAGCCAGACAGAGGGTAAAAGACAAGTGAGTCACTGAATGGAGCCGGTGACCCCTGCTGTTGATGGCCTCAGAAGACAGACCTATGGCCAAAATGTTTCTGGAGCCTGAAAGGGAGATTCAAGTTCAGGTGCTCCACCGGCACAAGTGGTTGCTGAGTCCCCTTCTTGAGTTTGCTTGCTTATTTTTTACTAACTATATCTATTAAACTAACTAGCTAGGCAACTATTATTTTTGTTTTACTTTTTATGCAACCCTAACTAATCCTGACTTTTTCATCTTATCAAAACAACATTTAAAATTCACATGCTATGGAAAACCATTCCCTGTGCATCTTATCTAGCTTTCATCTCTAATCATTCCAGCATCTCCTTATCACATGGGTAAATATGTTTTCCGTATATGTGGGTATACTATATGTGACTTATAACACACACACACACACATATATATATGCATATGTATGCATCTTCTACCTCATTCCCAATAGAATTTGTGGTGGTTGCATTTATGAATATATGTCTATGCAAGTATAATTATAGATTTTTTGGTATGTCCCTCAGTCTATTTTACTCGTTCCATTCTCACCCTGAAAGAGAGCATCAACTCCTAAATATTCCACAAACATCCTATATAATAAAAGGCTAATATGCAAATAGACCAAATGGCAGAACAACCGGTCAATGTGACATGCACTGACCACCAGGGGGCAGATGCTCAATGCAGGAGCTGCCCCCTAGTGGTCAGTGTGCTCCCACAGGGGGAGCGCCGCTCAGCCAGAAGCTGGGCTCACAGCTGGCAAGTGCAGCAGCGGTGGCGGGAGCCTGTCCCACCTCTGTGGCAGTGCTAAGGATGTCCGACTGATGGCTTAGGCTCTGTGGGGAGCAGGCCTAAGCCAGGAGTTGGACATCCCCCAAGTGCTCCCTGACTGCAAGAGGGTGCAGGCCCAGCTGAGGGACCCCCGAGTGCACAAATTTCATGCACCGGGCCTCTAGTATTTGAATAATGATGATAATAATAAAAATAGCTTTTATTCAATGTTTAATATGTGCCAGACACTCAGCTATGGGCTTTCCATATATTATCTAATTGAGTCTTTGCAATAATCTAAAGAGGAGGAAATTATTACAGATAAATAAACTAAGGCTCAGAGAGTTTGACTAACTTGACCAACATGACATAGTATTATGTGGAAGATCTGAGATTTAAAACCATGTGGTCTACTGTAGAACTAATCCTGTTAATCATTTTATACTCCCTGTGCCTTAGCCAATGAAGTCTCACAGAGATCTATTGCTAAAGAGGACATGAGGCTATTTGATGCAGCAGTTTCATTTTATTTATAAGAACAGAATCACCAAGGGGTGAATTATGGGATTCAGTGGCTCAGTTGTTGGCAAAGTTAGGCATGGAATCCCTCCTAGACTTCTACTTCCAATCCTCCTGCTTTTCTACAGCAACTCCAGCTCTTCTGGGTTGTATCTAGATGAAATTCTACAAGGGTTTCCCATGTAAATGACTTCTCTCCTGTTTTCTTGAGTGGAACCTGGTTTTCCTTCTTTTTAGATTATGTTGGTCATTTCAATTAGAATCAGAGCGACAGGGAGCTAAATACCTGTGTAATATTTCCAGAAAGTCTAACCACGATTTTAAAAAGAGTTGAAACAAAAATCATTGCAGTTTATAAAGGGTTCACCAAGAGCTCACCTGAAAACCTAATTAATCAGAATGCGCATGCACCAAGCTTTCATGTTAACTGAGGGTTTTCTGGACTTTCTTTGTATTGCCATCTCCCAGCTCAAATGCAGCATGCAGTGTCAAGTAGATGCTCCGCTGTTATTTTTGACTGACAAAAGCAATTAAAAACATAATACTGTGTGTAAGTTCCTGGCAAACCTTGTTATTATTGTGAAGGTGTTTCACATATGTAAGGCAGTTTTAACAATCCTCTTGATTAGTCATTCATGTAACTATTTGAATAAACATTTCAAGTCAAGTCAAAATAATCACAGACAATAATGGCACTTATGTCATTCCTTAGAGAAATCGTGATCACAATGCGTCTTTCTCTCTTCTGTTTTTTTTTTTGAACTGAGTAAATAAATGTAACCCCTTTGCTTACTTTTTGGTTTCAAAATGCTGAATAACTTGATGTTTTTCCTCTTGGTAACACTGCTTTCTTGTTGGCTATAATAGGAAGGTTGAATGCAACCAGTTAACATATGTGCCTTCTTGAAGAGAAGATTGAATTTCTGCAATAATAGAGATGAAAAGCAACAATTTCCAAGGACCTCTTGTTTGCTAATATCAAATCCACAGCATGTATGTGAAGCAGACTGGGAATGTAGCTGTCTGGGAAGACTATTCACTGAATAGCCATGTCATTCCCAATCATTCCTATCTTCTCCAGAATATTTTTATCAGTAATTATCATCAGTGATCTCATACTTACAGAATAGTCTCTTATTAATTTACCCATTTGACCTCCCAGAAATATTTGACATGGCTAACCACTCCTCTTTGGACCCTCTCTCTTGCCTTCCATGACGCCAGCCCTCCAAGTTGTCCTTCTCTCTGACTGCTCCCATCTGTCTTGTCTACCTTTACTTCTTCCCCACCATGTCTTAAGCCTTGATGACTCCCAAGCCTGCCCTCGGAATATTTTTCTCATTTCATTCTCACCCTGGAAGAGAGCATCAACTCCTAAATATTCCACAAACAAATTCGACAGCAGCCCCCACGTTTCCCCGACCATCCTCAGACTCTCACACCTGCAGTTTTCCACACCACCTCCCTAGTGGTCCCTCTGTGCTGAAAATAGGAGGTCACTGGTCCACTTCTTAAGATGTGTCAAGTGTCTTCATAGTTTAAGAAGAGATCACCGTCCTTGGAATGTTATTCAGGGACCTTCATAGTCTAGCTTTTTTTTGTCCCCCAAGCATCATCTCTAGTCACTACACCACCACATCTGTCCAACGCCCCTACCACACTCTTCTGCTTCAGTTTCATGACTATGTCAGGTCCTCCTGCTCTCTGGGACCATGCACGTGCTCTTCAATATGTTTTATACCTGCCTCCCTTTCTTCCCACACCACCTTGCTAACTTCTACTGGCCCTTCAAGGATATAGTTCAAAGGTCACTCAGTGCTTGTTAGCCCCTACAGCTCCTTGTGCGTATTTCTGCTTGTCCTGTGCTTCCTATCAGAACACATGGCTAGCTACACACTTTATGTATGTACCACTACACACACACAGCACACACACACACATGCCACTACCACAGGACACAGCACATAGCATATATTTAGTAAATATCAGATGAATAAATGATGTGCACATTCACATTGCCAGTCGTGAACCTGTAATTCAAACCCAAATAAATTCAAGCCTATCTTTTTTTTCACCACAGTATGTGTCACTAGACAAAAATGGAGATACAACTAATATATCACCAACAGACCTCAGTAGAAATATTGTATACATAATAATGGGGACTCAGAAGTTCCCAACCATTAACAATTTTATTGATATTTTCTATGACTTAATTATAGTAGTCCAGTCTTACAAATAACAAGTTCTTTCAAAATACAAACAAATTTTTTTTAAAAAGAAAGAAAAACAAACATATTTCCGACTGTGTGCCACTGGTTGGTACCAGCACAGTATAAAATTCCCTTTCATGGCCCAGCTGCTTACTTCATGTCAATGGGTTTATGAGGGTTGAGGTAAGTGTGAAATTTTGAACCAAAGGCTAATAACTCTAAGACTTCCTTCCATCCACCCTTCCTTATTTGATTTCCATCCCTCTGGTACAAATGCTGAAAAATCAAAGAACTCAGTGTTGGCGAGGGGCTAAAGAAACCATCCAGTCTAGAACCCTATTTCCAGGCACCAGTGAACTTCTCCAACACCCAGGCTGGGGAAGTTTATAAGAGTTTCTGGATTGAAAACCCCACAACTTTATTTGGAAGAACTTCTCAGTATTTTATCCGATAAAAGAAGTGTAAACTCTATTTAGTGATCAAGAAGCTTCCTAGAAAGGGTGTGTCTTGTTTTCCAGAGCATCGTTAGGAGGCAGGAACTGTTTAAGAGGTGGTGTGATTGGTTTTTGTGCTTGGCACCCAGCATCATCTTCTGCTTCCCAATTGATCGACTTTCAGGTTAAAGGGGAAAAAATGTGTATTTTTACTTAGGCTAGTTTTCTTAGTGGTAGCATTTAAATTTTCAGGGCAGTCAGAAGTAAAAACACAAATCTGGATCTTTCGACCCATCATCAGTGGAATTAAGGGGACAGTATTTATTTCCATGCTTAAATTTTAGTCCAGAACCATTTTGTAAAACTATTGATAAATATTGAACCCTATAACACTTCCCTTCCAGATGAATGACTTTTTCTTATCTGCTTTAAGTGGATGTATCTTATCTAAGTCTGTTATATCTTTCTTAGGGAAGGGCAACATATTTTGGAGTGATCTACCAACTAACCAATCTCTTATTTTACATTTTCAACAAAAATAATAATAGTTGCAAGTGTCCCTAACCCTTTAGTCTCTCTCTCTCTCTCCCAGATGCTGACCAACAAGCCACCAGAATATCACATTAAGTAAAAAGATAAAAATATCTAAGCAATCTTTACTTTGAATCTAGACATAAAGTTAAGATTTTAGCTTGAAATTAGAATCAAACATAAAATAGAAATGAAAATATGCATTTATTTGGTGCCTATAATAAGCTAGATCTTTTTATAAGAATTTTGTTTATATTTTCTCATTTAATCATCAAACTAACCCTATGGGGTAGGTGTCATTTTCCATGTTTACAAACATGGAAACTGGGGAAAAAAGATTTTTAATCCAGCTTTGACTTCTAAAGTCTACACCATGCTACCTCCCAGGATAAAAGAAAAAAAAACAAAAACAAAAAACTTTAATGATAATCACCAAGGAATAAATGTTTTGATAAATTTGGTTAATTTGGAGAAAAGCTCTAAAATACAGAGTGGGGCAAGAGTAGGTTTATAGTTGTTCATATAGAAAATACTACAATAATAAATAAATAAATAATACAAGAATAAACTTTTTATACTCACAACTGTAAACCTACTTTTGCTCCAACCTGTATTAACACAACTGGGATTTATCTATGCGACTCAACCAAGATTGACTGGGGAACTCTGCAGAGCTATCCTTGTTTAGTGCTGTTGGAAGTACTTCTTTAAAAACTGTGACATATTTTTCTGATTTTCCCTGCTCTTCGCTCCCACCCCTCCCAGGGCCAGGCTTAGTGGGGCAAATTTTGAAGACAGGAACAGAAAACAGTGACTCAAGTTTTGCAAATTAACCCTTACTTGTTAACAGCTTTCTCTAAACAAGTTGGGTGGCCAATAAGAGCCATTTAGCGGCAGCTTAATAGGATTTTGAACTGTGATAGGTGCCAGTTAATATTTGCACTAAAATCTGCCAAAGGGGCTAGGGGGAAACTGTCCTTGCCTTGGAAGTAGGCTAGGCAGTTAACTGAAGCTTTTACCAGGCTTCCTCCAAACAGCAGAGGGCACTAAATAGCCTGAGAAGTAGCCCAAGGAAGAAGGAAATAGTATTTAGGGTTTGTACTCAGTAGTTCTGACCTTAGCAACTATTGTTCAAGTTCCATTTACTGCCCTTAAAAAGAAGTAATATAATATAGTTTAACTCTCAACATCCCCTCCTCAACAAAGAGCACTTGAAATATGAACCAAAAAAAATATGTTAGGGTCTGACATAATTAAATATGCAGCCATTTGTTCTGAGTAATACATTTTATTCCCTATAGTAAGAACCACTGTAAAAGACGAGAAATGTTAATGGCATTTTCATGGCCCAGTGATTTGCACAGCCCCCCACTCTCAGTCCAATTCAGAAATTCTATTGTGGATCTGTTTACCATCCAGGAAGGAAGAAGGTAGCACCTGTGCTGAAATGTAGGAGGTAGGAACACTTGATAAGAAAGAAAATTGCATCATAGTTTTGTAGGCTGTTCTATTAAATTTCTCAGGGGAAAAATTGCTCTGAGACTGGCTGTGATTCAGTTCAGCTATTTCCTGATACACTTCTGGGTTTTAGTTTATGTAATAACACTCCGTTTCCCTAGCATGACTTTTGTTTAAGGACCTCCGAGCACTTTTAAATGCATCATCTCCTTCATCCTCCCAACAGTCCCCATGAAGTAAAGGAGGAGGCAGCAGGTGGGATCATCTGTCATTTAGAGATGAGACACCAGAGCCCCAGCTCAGGGCTCCATCCACTGGCCTGTGCAGCCTCTCATTCAACTCCACAGTTTTCCTAGAAGGGTGCTTCTTAGTTTGTAAAAACCATGTCTCCTCTAGATAAACCTAAATTAAACCCCCAGGAATTCTGACCCTTCCCAGAGAGCAACATTCTTGAAAATTTGATACATAGGAGAGTAAGTTTCCATTCATTCAGAAAGATATATCGAGCTCCTAGTATATGCCATACACTATTCTAGACACTGGGTGAACAACAAAACAGAAACACACAGCAGAGAAAATCTCTGCACTTTTAGAGCCTACATTCTCATGGGGAAGCTAGACAACATACACAGAAAGTAAGTTAATTATATAGAATGTCAGAAGGTGCTAATATGGAAAATATAGAACAAAGTAAGAAGAACTGGAAGGAGGGTGGTTTTTAGGGGTTAGTCGCCTCACTGAGAAGATGACATTTGAGCAACACTTAACCGAATAAGTTAGAAGGCCATCTGGGGTGGATCAGTCCAGGCAGGGGGAGACTAGTACAAGGGCAGTGAGGCAGGACCTTGCCCAGTGTGTTTGAGGAGAAAGGAGGCCAGTGTGGCTACAGTGGAACAAGCAGGGAGGAGAGAAGTAAGGCACAAGGGCAGAAAGGAATCAGGGTCGGCCATGCGGGCCTTGGAGGCCACCATAAGAGCTTCAGCTCCTGTGCCAAGGAAATGATGGACCAAGGAGGTCATGAGCAGAGGCTGGTGTCTTCCACTCTATGGACCAGCCTCAAAGGATCCTGGTGCTTTTTTTGGATGCTTGTTTTTTAAAAAAACAGAGGATTTTGTTTGATTTTCAAAATAAAAAATTAGATCAAAATATCAAATACATCTTTTGTTTCTCAAATTATGCACATGAACTGATTTCCCAGGATTATCTTAACAAAGTACCGCAAGTGGGTGACTTAAGAGAACAAATTTATTGTCTCATAATTCTGGAGGCTAAAGGTCCAAAATCAAGTTGTCAGCAGGACCGTGAGCCTTGTCAGGGAGTCCTCCTTGGACGCTTCCTAGTGTCTGTGGTTTGCTGGCAAGCTTTGGTGCTTCTTGATTCACAGTTGCATCACTCCAATCTGTGCCACTGTCATCACATGGCACTCTCCCTGTGTGTTTCTCAACCCATCATACTATGTATCTCAACAGGTCTGATTCTGACCTCAAGGTTGCACAACTACCTATGGGGGATCGATTCTTGATGTGGTCAGTGAACGGGCAGTTAGCAAGCACCCAGGGTGTGAAATAAAAGGAATAGGGATGATACCCAGTACTTGATCTCAAGCAGCTACGCCCTCCTTTGCAGCCAGGTGGGGAATGCTGCAAAGCCTCTGCTGTTTCTTCTCTTGGTTGCTACCGTGTGTGTGTGTGTGCGTTGTGTGTGTGTGCTTATATTTATTTGTATGTGAGAGGATGTATGTGTGTGTCTCCGTGAGTGTGAGCACGTGCATTTGTGGTAAGTCAGTGTCTGGGTACATGTGACCATGTATATATGCCTGAATTTATGACTATGGGTATAGTTTGTGTGGACATGTGGATATCTGTCAGTCTTTATAAATGCATTTACAGCAGTGGTTCTCAACCTTCCTAATGCCACGACCCTTTCATACAGTTCCTCATGTTGTGGTGACCCCCAATTTTATTGTTACAAATTGAACATAATTAAAGCATAGTGATTAATCACAAAAACACTATGTAATTATATATGTGTTTTCTGATGGTCTTAGGCGACCCCTGTGAAAGGGCCATTTGACCCCCAAAGGGGTCGTGACCCACAGGTTGAGAACTGCTGATTTACAGTAAAGGCACAAAATCTCAGTTGAAATTCTAAATCTACGGTGAGCACAGTGAAACAAGAAGAGTTATGAATAGTCTAGGCCTGTCAGCCCCAAAAAGTAGCTTCAACTTTCCAGAACCCATTGGTAGTCACATCCTCTTCACCTTCAGGAGAAAGCAACCCACTTACCTTGCCCCCTACCCAGAGTCTGGAGAGAGAACAGCAGGACCTCTGTAAAAGACAAGTTCTTCTAAACTCACAGCCCTCGTGACCATTGGAAATAATATGGTGTCAGGAAAAACAAATAGTCGGGGTATGTTTCCAGCTTGTCAAAGGAATCCAGAGACTTTCCCATCAAGGTTGGTTAATAGGAAAAAGAAAGAGAAGAATGCCTGGCTTAGGCTAGTCAAAGCTCTCATGCAGGAAAAAGAAAGTGTATGAGAAAGTACTTGAGAAAGGGTAAATTACTGTGCAAAACCAGGAAATTGCTTGAATGTTGGAAACCACATCCTTGAGGTGGTAGCCTCTAAGGGGAGATCATAGAGCAGTGTTCTCTTCATGGAGCACTGACCAGAGTGTCGGAGGCCAGGAGGTCTGGATGGCCTGTGCCAGCCCTTTAGCCTCCACATTGGTATCATGAAGACTTCTTCCTATCAGCTTTTAGTCATAGAACAAGAGCCAGAATGTTCTCAAAGACCTACAGAGTCAGCAGGACTTCATGGGCATGATGGAGAGAGGACATACCCTCAACTCCAGAAGAACCTTAACCAACACTGATGAAGAATGACATAGCAGACATTGCTCAGAAAACTCACTTGATCCTCACAGGATTCCACTCTACAGATGGGGAAACCAACACACACAGAAATTAAATAACTAGCTCAGATCAACAGTGAGACAGTAGCAATGGAAACCAGTTCCAATCTCCAGAGGCTGGTTTTATTGGAAGTTTTCTTCATTATCTTAAAGACCAGACCAGGTGGCCACCCTTCATTCCTGGCAGCTAGAGAGCACTTAGTCCTTGCTTTAAAAAAAGATTCAGCCTAGTCAGCATGGCTCAGTGGTTGAGCATTGACCTATGAACCAGGAGATCATGGTTCAATTCCCAGGTTGTGGGCTTGATCCCCAGTGTGGGGTGTGCAGGAGGCAGCTGATCAATGATTCTTTCTCATCAATGATGTTTCTATCTCTCTCTCCCTCTCCCTTCCTCTCTGAAATCAATAAAATATATTTTTTTAAAATATTAAGCTCTAGACAGTTGTGCATTTGGGTTGAGTTGAGCCGGAAACAGCACCAAATCACCCAATCCCAAACATACCCCCAACATCAGAGCTAGAGGATTTAAAGAAAGAGATGCCTTCTGAGGCAAAGATGAGAGGAGGGGCAGCTGGGTTGAGGAATACCACAGGTGTTCTTTTCCTTTTCATCAATCTAATGATACTTGAGGAATCATTGAACTTCCCAGGCCTAACTTTCCTAATGTGAGGCTTGAGTTTTGAATAGACTATATTATGGCTAACCTCTAGGATTCTGTAATTACTTCTGAGGAAGGTATGTCTTAAAGAAATATTAAGTGTCCCTTGGGGGAGATGCAAGATTCTCACAAAGTTTGTAAACAAAAAAAGCAATAGATACTTGCCAAGCACTGTGACTCTTTTATGATTATTATGAAGCTAGCCAGGAAGCACTAATACGTAAATTTAAGAGGAGCAGCATCAAAGCACTGGCCATTCTACAAAATTCTACAGGATTCTTTGGTAAGAAAGAATTCTATTTCCTTAGGGGATTAAAGAACCCAGCAATGCCAGCTCCCATGGCCTGACACAGAGCATCCCAATTATTGCAGCCACTAACTAGGACCTATAGGGGCATGAGTCTGAGATGTTTCTCATGACACTACTGGAAGAACTGATCTTGATCTTCCCACTGGCTATTGATCTCTGTGTACTTCACTTTCTCCTACTTCCCTGCCTCTTCCTTCCACTCCTTTCCATCCCTTTCAGTTCAGCCTACCTTTCCAGTTTAGGTTCATGAGGATATGGAGATGTGGCCTTACCTGAGGGTTCCAGCCTTGCCTGGAAGGCAAAACAAGGCCTCTTTGGCATCTTCTTCCCAAACTGCCATTTCCTCAGAAATTGTGAACTCTACTGGGAAAAAAAGGAAATAAAAAGAGGCAGCCTCATCAAAAGAGGGAGATTTATGAGACTGGTGCCTGCAGAGGCTCTCCTCCTCTTTCCCTGGAACCATCAGTATTCCCCAGGCTGTGCCCTGGAACAGCCCGATCTGAACTCTGCTTTCCAGAGGCGGCGCTCTGGTCCCGATTCTAGCTTTTCCCAGACTCCCTCCCACCCTTTTCCTCCCTGCTGGCTCCTCCCAGACCCCTTTCCTCCTACTGTTGTTTACAAGGAGACACCCCTCTCTGTAAATTAAGCCCTGGGCAGCCTCCCACTCTTGGAGGCCATGTGTTGAGCCCCATGAGCCGACTTGTGGCATTTATTAGCGCAAGAGGAAAAATGCTTGCCTCATCAGAGAGCAGCTGGAGACAGAGCGCTTTTCAAAGGCATGTAACTGACCTCTAGCTCAGCTGCTGGATGCCTGGGTATTGCAGACTCAGAGGATTCTCATATGCTCTCTCTCTCCCTCCATCCTGCCCTCTCTCAGCCTCCACCCACTCTTTTCAGTTGAGTCCTGACCTTGCATGGCCTGAATCCCCCCATCCATCTCCCTACATTGTGTCTCTCTGGTGAACTCATGCTGGGAGATTAATTGCTGCTATCACCCCTAATCCATCACACTTCCCAAAGATTGTTTTGACATCTAGTTAATTTTTGGCTGATGATTTATCAAATTCTTATTACCGTGCTCTGAAGGGGCTCATTTATTGTGTTGATTCATGGTAATGATAAAGGGGAAGCATTTTGAATTTTAACTACATTTCCCTCATGCTTCTTCTACCCAGTGTAGTAAAAAAAAAAAGAAGACGAAGAAGAAAAAGGGGAGGAGAAGGAAACTGTAGCCAGAAAATTCTTAAACAATTCAAAATGTGAAATAAAAAGGAGAGGGGAGAAAATTCTTCCATTATGTGAACAAAAGCCAAAACCTGAAAAAGGTTTTATATATATATATATATATATATATATATATATATATATATACATATATATATGTATATAATATGCAGATTATATACATGTGAAATATTTTTAGCATCTGAGTCTAAACTACCTTTGGAAAGCTCATACCCCTAAGGCTCTTAAACATTTATTGCCCTGTAATATTACCTAAATGTCTACTACCATTTTATTCAAACAGAACTTAATGATAAGTGATTTTAGTCCTGTGCTAGTGGAAATGTAAAATGAGTGTCTTTGCCAGGCCAGATGGTCATCCACCTTTTAAAAGTGCAAAGAGGCATTCTTTTGCCACTCGGGTCACTCCTCAGACCTTCCAAATGTCTCATTTGCCACTCAGATTTATTTAATAAACCCAGATGGTAGGAAGGAGGCCAACATCCACTCTTTTTTCAGAATGAAAGGAGCTGGTGTCCCAGGGATTCAGCTGAGAGGTGACAGGAGAGTCTCAGGGGAAAGACAGTCACAGGGGTGGCTGTTAGGGGACACAAATAATCCAGAAGAAAGACTAGGGAAGGCCCTGCAGCAAGGTGGACAGACTCCAGGCCCTCCACTTCTGCAAAACAGGAGCAAGGTTTCTGACCAAAGAAAGGGAAGAAGCATGAGGGAAGAAAGGACTGTATGAACTCTTCTCATCAGGAATCTCCATCAAGAAAACTCCAGCAAAAGATTCCAAATACAGGCTTTCTGTTTTTCGTTGTCCTTAGTGCCAAGGATGTTATAGGGAAATGTCCATCCCACCCTTTCTCCACTCACCTCCTAAAACCTGCCCCGAATTCCCCCACCCACCTTCCTTTCTTCTGCAAGTCTCACAAAATCCAGCTCATCACTGTAGGAAGTCAGGATTACCCTGAAATCTTTAATACAACTGTAGATGTTGCTGGCCTGTGTGAAGGTATGCAGGAGTTTTAGAGGTGAAATGGTTTTGTATTTAAGATGGTGAGAAGAAAATATCAACTATCCTCCCTCTACCTTCAGGAATAAATAGAGTGTGGGCCTACGGACTGAAGGACCCCAGGGTTCCATTCGGGTCAAGGGCATATGCCCAGTTGCGGGCTCAATCCCCAGTAGGGGGTGTGCAGGACGCAGCCAATCAATGACTCTCTCTCATCATTGATGTTTTTATCTCTTCCTTCCCCTTTCTCTAAAAATCAATAAAAATATTAAAAAAAAAAAAAAAGACTGCTGGCCAAACCCCTACCCCACCCCCAACACACACACCCCTTCCATCATTTTTGAGATGAAGCACATTCCACCTGGGCACAGACCTTCTGCACTTCTACTCTTTCTCTAGGAGAGCACTTAATCAGTCAGCTCCTCTGAGCTCCCCACTGCAATACCAGCAACACCCCTCTCCACAGGTCCTTCCTCTCATGAGCATTCAAACAAGGAAAGAGGTTGAATTTCAGAATAAATTGTTTCCTTTCAATTTCCAATGCTTTTGCCTCTGTTGGTCTCTCTAGATTTTATGATTACAGCAGCCCCTGTCTACTTTCTGCTTTGGGTTTATACTTTTATTTTTTTAATGGATTTTTTTTGGTTCAGATTTTTATTCATTCACTTATTTATTTATTTTTTCAATTTATATTTATTGTTGAAAGAATTACAGATGTCCCCTTTGTGTTTTTTTTTCCCATTGATCCCTCCACCCCATACCTACCCCCTCCCAGGCCTTGACCACAATTGTCTGTGTCCATGGGCTATGCATATATGCATATAAACTTCCTAGTTAATCTCTTCCCGCCCACCCACCGATCCATCCCCACCTTCCCTCTGAAATTCATTAGTCCATTTCATGCTTCATTGTCTCTGGATCTATTTTGCTCATCAGCTTATTTTGTTCATTAGATTCCACATATGAGTAAGATCATATGATACTTACCTTTCTCTGATTGCCTTATTTCACTTAGCATAATACTTTCTAGGTCCATCCATGCTGTTGCAAATGGTAAGAGTTCCTTCTTTTTATACAGCTGCATTGTATTCCATAGTGTAAATGTACCACAGCTCTTTGATCCATTCATCTGCTGGGGGGCACTTGAGCGCTTTCTAAATCTTAGCTATTGTAAAATGTGCTGCTATGAACATAGGGGTGCATATATTCTTTCTGATTGGTGTTATGGGTTTCTTAGGATATATACCTAGAAGTGGGATCACTGGGAGTCCCATTTTTAATTTTTTGAGGAAACTCCATACTGTTTTCCAGAGTGGCTATACCAGTGGGTATACTTTTAAAATTCATTATCCACATTATGGCCGTGCTAATTTTTAAAATAGTTTTTTTTAAAAATTTTTAAATTTAATGTAATGATTTCTGTCAACCTTTTCCCGTATAGTTTGTCCCTTGCTTTAATGCTTAGAAAGAACTTCTTCCTTACAGCAGTAACAAAGGCATCTTTATTTTCCTTGCCCCATAGTCCAAAATTGATTGATGAAAGAATATATTAACAACTGATTAAATAATTAAAAATATATACCCTAAATAATGGTAGGTGGATAACTGATTAAATAATTGAAAATATATACCCTACAGCCCACCTTACACCATAGTCCAAAATTGATTCCAGATGTATATCTAGTTGTTAGTATATTCTTTCATCATTGATTTGAAATGCCACATCTTTCACATATACAAAATCCCTCAAATACACTTCAGTCAGTTTTGGACTTTCAATTTAGTTTCAGTGACCTATGTCTGTCTGCCTCTCCCTCTCTCTTTTTATTATTTTAGCTTTTATACTGTGAATTAATATGTGCAAAAACAAACCCTCCTAATTTCTTCCCTATCAAAATATCTTTGGTTTCCTCCTAATGTTCTTTAGTATCACTCTTTAATGTTCCCCAAAATTTATTTTAAATTATTATTGTAATTATATTAAAGTTATAAATTTATATTATTTTTATCAATTGAGGAACATGTCATACATCCTTATTAATTAAAGTCATCTTTTATATATTTTAGTAGAAGTGTGAAATTTCTTCATGTCATCACTGCACATTTTGTTTGGTTATTTTCCCAAAATTAAATATACCTCTGATGCTATATGAATTTTATTCATGTATTTTCTAATAGGTATCATAGAGTAAAATACATTTATGAATGCTGCTATATTTTTTTTAATATATTTTATTGATTTTTACAGAGAGGAAGGGAAAGGGACAGAGAGTTAGAAACATCGATGAGAGAGAAACATCGATCAGCTGCCTCCTGTACACTCCCTACTGAGTATGTGCCCGCAACCAAGGTACATGCCCTTGACCGGAATCGAACCCGGGACCCTTGAGTCCACAGGCCAATGCTCTATCCACTGAGCCAAACCGGTCAGGGCAATGCTGCTATATTTATTTTGTTACTATCCATTGTATTAAACACCCTTTAATGCTAATAGTTATCCAGATCCTTTTTCTAGATTTTCTAGGTTATCAAGAAGATAATCTATAAATTACTACAATTTTTTTCTTCTCCTTTCCAATATTTAAGCTTTAAATTTTCTTGACCTATTTCTGGGACTCTCAAAATACTACTAAATGATAATGTTGGTAGTCATGATGTTTCATTTGTCCTAGGCTTAAATGGAAATGTCTATAGTATTTCATTACTTAAACATAATTATGACTTTTTCTTAAATGTACCTGTCGTTTATCATGTGAAAGTGTTTTTACACTTCAAGTTTAGTAAGAATTGTGTTTGTAATTAATCAGGAATAGAAATTAAATATTATAAAATCCTTTGAGCATCTATCAAGATAATGTTATAATTTTGCTTGACTATAGGTATGGTGAATATTATTTCAAATAGATTAATGTAAAGCATCTTTGCATCTCCAGAATAATTCTTTCTTGGTGATCCATAATCACCCTTCAGTAGTCCGTTGGATACAATTTGTTAATATTTTAAGGGCTTTTGCATTTAAAAGTGAGATTGCCCTATAGGTTTCATATCTAAAGCATTAGTTGTTGTCATGTTTTGGGTTCAACATTATGACAGCTGGTCAGTTGGAAAGCTTTCCATTTTATCCTATGCTCTGAAATGGCTTAAATGCCCCTTTAATATTTTCACATAAAATATTTGGGGGAGATAATTCTTTTACTGATTTTTCAAATGCATCCATACTTATTTGTTACTTTCTAAATAGTCTATAATTGTAGATTCAAGTTTCTTTCTATTTAATTATATGCAAAAGTCATTTTTCTTTTTTTTAATGTTTCAGTAATTGACTGTTTATGTATATACTTTTATTAAAATTTTTACTTTTGCATCATTATCAGGGAGTGGGGCCTGTAAAATTTCTTGTCTTTGAAATTTATTGAAGATTTTTTTGTGGCCAAGAATAGGATTAATTTTTATAAACAGAAATGGATGTTTCCAAAGAAGATGTATTTCTATTTAGAGAGTACATGATTCTGTGTATATTAAGAGATATGATATATGTTTCTTTAGATCCAACATCATTATTTACTCAAACTTTGTTGAACTTACATGCTGGATTGTAGGCAACACCTTTCCTAGTCCCTGGCACTGCTATATTTGTTTTTCCTATTTTTTTTTTTAAAGTATTGGTTGTTTTCATAAGATCCTGGGAGGCAGAAATTAGACTTCCATAGTCGCCACCCCATTTTACCCAGAAGACCCCAGAGAAATCTTTTTAAGATGAAAATATCATAACACTTCTTTGTCTAAACATTTTAAAATATTTTATTTCCATTCCACACTCCCTACCCCTTCCCTTGTTGTCCTTGGGATCCATCACAGACTCCTTAAAATGACCAATGAAGCCCATCAAGTCTGGATGCTGCTGGCCTCTCCCTCCTCCTTTCCTGCCACTCCTCAGGCATTGCTCAGCTCATTGGTCAGAGTGAAACCCCCGCAGTTCCCCCTTTCTCTATTCCTCCTTTCAGGGTTTTCGTTCCTACTACTCCCAAAGCCCACCCTCTGTTTTGACTTCATTAGATTACACTTAACCTTTAGGACTCAGCTTAGACATCACTTCCCACCCATGGCTGTATGATAAAACTTATGTAACTTCCTGTATATTCCCACTCACCTCTTGTTGCTTTATTTCGTGTTTAATCTACTTGTACTATAATTGCCTCCTTTCCTAATTAGGCTGCGAGCTCCTGTGGCAGAAATTGGGTGACTTGTTCAATGCCTAGGGTAGTGCCTTTCACGAAATCTATGCTCTTCAGAACTGTGGCTGGAGGCAGAGCTGCTGTATCAGTTCTAGTCCCGCTGTCTGTGAGTTTGTATTTGTTACCATGGACTGAGCAGAACTGAGCTTTCAGGTTGAACACCATATAAAAAGAAGAGTTTAAGAGTTTAAGCTATTTGAGTGCTTACTATATTCCATAGGTACTATTATTCAGGGCCAGTTTCCTGGGTGGGTGACCAGGGCACAGGACACTGAGCTCAGTAGGGGACCGTGTGTTTGCAATGTTCTGTAGCTGCCCTCTTGAAATTTGTGTCTTGTAAGTAAAGTCTGATGCAATAATGGAGCATGGCTGGTGATTGTGTGAAGCCTCAGTTCACGTGTGGTCCTACCTCCTCCCATCGCCCTACCGCTCCAAAAGGGGCTCTCAGCCAGCCACCTGCTCCCATGCCTGCCCAGTGGGTGCTACCATCCTCTCATCCTGGTGGCATCCTAGACACAGGGAGGGTTGAGATCAGACACTTACGCCCTTTACTCAGTTGAAAATGAGATAATCAAAGAAGTTGATTTTTCAAATATTATTGACCAGTCAGCTGCTGTTAAAGCCAGGAAAGAAAAATTGCAATGAATTCTGATTTGGGTATAAATAAAATATCTATATATATAAGAGCCAAGCAACCAAAACACCAGAACGACCGGAATGACCAGAACGACCGGTCACTATGACGCGCTCTGTGGCCGGCCAACCAGCCTGATTGGGAGGGGCGGCCTCTCCCCCCAGCTGGCCCGGCCCATGATCGGCACCCCCCACCCTGATTGGGGGTGGGGCCAGCTGCCCAACCTCCCAAGGCCCCTCCCCTGGCCAGCCTGGCCCCTGACTGGACCCCCCCCCCCCCAGATCAAGGGTGGGGCTGGCTAGCCAACCACCCACAGCCCCTCCCTCTGGCCAGCCCCACCCACTATCAGCCCCTCCCCCAATTGGGGGCGGGGCCGGCCGGCCAACCTCCCATGTCTCCTCCCCACGTCCGGCCCAGCCTAATTGGCCCACTGGGGCAGGCTGGCCAGACCCCACCCATGCACGAATTCATGCACTGGGCCTCTAGTTTAAATATAAAATAATGTTGTGAGTTTTAAAACCTCTACTATTCAATTTTTCAATATTTTAATGACCTTAATGTTCTGAAAAGCACAACTACTTTAAAAATACATTAAAACAGATATTGTTTCCTTCTAGCCCTTTTAAGTGGTTCTTTTTCTGGGTATAGTTATTAAAATATATATTAGAGGCCCGGTGCATGAAATTTGTGCACTGGGGGGGGGGGGCATATCCCTCAGCCAGCCTGCACCCTCTTGTAGTCTGGGACCCCTCAGGGGATGTCCACCTGCCAGGGGGATCGGGACTAAGCTGGCAGGTGGACATCCCTCTCGCAATCTGGGATCCCTCAATCCTTACTGCCTGCCTGCTTGCTCCTTACCTCTCGGCTCACCAGCCATGAGCCCAGCTTCTGGCTGAGCGGCCGCTCCCCTGTGGGAGTATACTGACCACCAGGGGGCAGCTCCTGCATTGAGCGTCTGCCCCTGGTGGTCAGTGAGCATCATAGCAACCGGTCGTTCGGTCATTCCGCCGTAACGGTCACTTAGGCTTTTATTATATAGATTTTTTATTGGTATGAGAGAGAGATAGAAACATCAAGAATGAGAAAGAATCATTGACCAGCTGCCTCCTGCATGCCTCTGACGGGGGTTCGAACCAGCTACTTTGGCATGTGCCCAGACCTGGAACTGAACCATGACTTTTTGGTTCATGGGTCAATGCTCAACCACTGAGCTACACAGGCTGGGCTGGCTATGGTTATTTTTCAGGTCATTTCCTCACACACATGAACACTTAAGGAGGTCCCTCTGGCTATGAGAATCTCTCCTCTGCCCACTTAACTGGGGCTGCCTTGACCTCTCTGGACTCCCAGCTCTGTGTCTGGTACTCGGGAGACCACTGGGCTCTTCCTGGCGTCCCCCACTGCTCCACAGTCTGGAAACGGTCTCCAGGCAGTGACCTGGAATAATGATAGGTCTTACCTCATTTTTATCCCATCTCTCAGAGATCACGGCCCTTCCTTGCCTGATGCTCAGCACCTTATAACCTGTTTTCCTATGTCTTGTCTAGTTTCTCAATTGTTTCAAGTGAGAGAATACCCAGTTCTTGTTACTCTGTCTTGGACAGAAGCAAAGTCTGCAAAAGTTGACTTTGGAAGTAATTAAAAATACTAATATTTTGCTTTTTCATGTGTGCCTTTGACTAAGAAATATATTTCCATGTAAGAGATTTTATTTTTCATACTTAATCCACCAGTAATTTATTTCTATTTATGATGTGAAATAGATGTCTAATTTGGGGAACAGGTTTTATATCATGTAGAATTGCATGACATTCTAACTTTGCTTCATGGTTATCTGCTCTGTGACCATGGGAAATGTGGTGCCTGTCTCTGAACCTCAGTGCTCTCATTTGTAAAGACGGCACAGTAAGTAATACTGTGCCTTTTTGTCATTTAAGCAAAATGGTACCTATTACTCCCAGGGCCAGTGCCTGTTATAAAGTGCTGCTCAAAATGCGGGTTTCTTTTTTACTCTCCTCCTAATAGCATGAGTTATTTGTTTTATGTTCAAAGAGCCCAGCCCACTGTAGGCTCTCTATAAATATTTGTTGATTTACTGAATGAGTGCCTCCTCTTCCCATCCCCTAGCACTCTCTCTGGCAGCTAGTGTAAGCCTTGGTAATTAATGATTACTAAGAACAGCCTTAGGTGTAAGAGTGATATAATTTTATGCACAATGTATGGAGGAATAAACAAAGTCCAAAGTTATAAAGAGCCCTAACCAGTTTGGCTTAGTGGATAGAGCGTCGGCCTGCGGACTGAAGGGTCTCAGGTTCAATTCTGGTCAAGGGCATGTACCTTGGTTGTGGGCACATCCCCAGTAGGGTGTGTGCAGGAGGCAGATGATCAATGTTTCTCTCTCATTGATATTTCTAACTCTCAATCCTTCTCCCTTCCTCTCTGTAAAAAAAAATCAATAAAATATATATTTTTAAAAAATGTGTGCCCTCAAAGTTAGAAACTTTCAAAGTCGCTAGCTAACACTTGAAATGCCCTAAGCCCAAATAACGACTGCCCCACCTGTACAAATACTGAACAAATGCCCATCTGACCCACATGATCCCTTCAGATCTAGTAGTCAACAGAGTAGTAAATCAAATTACCTTGGCCTAGGTCTTGCTGTGGGCTGGGAGGTAGTAGGCATGTCTTTGAGGGAGAGAGTTGTGTGTTTATTGTGGCTGAGGATGGATGGGTGGCAGTGGCAAAGCCTAAAAGAAATACCCTTGGCTAAACCATTTCCCTTCATTCCACAACTGACAGGAGTACAGGAGTGTCTGAGCCCTCACTACTAGGTCTCAAACAGTCAACTCCAAATAAAATTAAATTTAAAATGATGGCAAATACATAATAAAAGGCTAAGAATGATAAATGTATTTTTCTTAGTTAAATATCAGCTAAGAAGCTACATTGGAATCCTGCCTATCTCTCCAACACTTAAATACACAAGGAAATTTATTGAGAGGGAGAGAGACGGGGCGGGGGGAGGAGGGCGCGAGGGGAGGAAACACACCACCATGAACGCTACTTGGATTTGGATTGGCTGTAGCATGAGTCATTGGTTTTCCCTAGGAATGATCAAGAGTGTCATTAGGATGCATTAAGCATCATCTAACAGGGCATGGGGAGTGCAGGGAGGAAGACAGGCTCTCTGGCTATTGCATAATCGATGCAGATTACTCAAACTTGCTCACAGAAAATCCTCATCCCATTAGCACCAGACCTGTCTCTCACATTCAGCCTTTCCTATCTTTTCCTGACTCTTTCCTCTGGGAATGTGGTTCTATCCCCACAGTGGAGGGAGCCCCAGGACTCCCAGGAAAATCACGTGCTGCCATACCTGGGAAGGAAGCATTAACAGGCCATTTTATTAATTTATTTTATCACCAAATTGCTTTGGACCTGGATGTCAGTGTCGGCTTTCACATAATTTGCCCTGCCTCCTTTCTTTCATCCTCCTCTATTTAAATCCCTC
Organism: Myotis yumanensis; assembly: GCF_028538775.1. Classification (NCBI taxonomy): domain Eukaryota; kingdom Metazoa; phylum Chordata; class Mammalia; order Chiroptera; family Vespertilionidae; genus Myotis; species Myotis yumanensis. The sequence continues at coordinate 22,127,279 of NW_027223754.1, forward strand.
TTACACAGCCACCTCTGCCTGCCTCATACTGGTCAGCCCTCTCCACTCCTCTGGCCCTCGCCCCTCACTCAGCTCTCTCCCATCTCCCTATCTCATTGTCTGTCTCTTTAAATGAGGTCACCGTGACTGAATGAAGGACATGAGGTTCCAAAGAGGTCAGACATTAGCACTGCTATAACTGCACTGCTACTGAAACTGGGCAAACCCATCCATCACCGGCTCCACTACTCCATTAGGCCTCACATGAAATATGCCCTGCTCTGAATCGCAGAGCCATACATCTCCCGGTCTAGACACCTTCCTGTTGTGTGAAGATCAATGCCGCTCGGTCATGCATCATGTGTCATCCAGTAGCCCTCACTCTAATAACCGTGTCTATTCTCTAGTCTGCAGTATAAATGATGGCACTGAGAAAGTACTATATTATTCAGCAACCTTGGTCACTAATGGATTATTGGGTTTATTGGTTGATAATGTGAGCTCCCTTTCTTGCCTGTTTTTTTTTTTTTTTTTGTCTTTTTCCCTTTTTTTGGCTGAATCTCCCTTTTATTTATTTATTTATCTCTACTTTTATTCTCTTTAGCTCAGGTTTGAGTGATGGCTACTTTAGACATCTGTCAACATACTCCTGTACCAAATCTCTAAAATAATGATGCTCTAAAAGAAGCCCAATTAGAAAGTATTATCTGTGGTCTCCAAAGAATGGATGGAGTCCAGGAGTAGTTGTTTAGCCTTCTGTTTCCTGAGGTTTCTGTTAAGGTGTCTTTTAATTGGAGGGCAATTTTAGAGAAACAAGTTCGTGTTGGGGACCTAGGAGCTCCAAGTGTCCCATGGGGCTCAGTGTCACAGAATCCGTTCTGCTGTCCTTTTTACAACTAGTCTTTCTACCCTTTGATTACTTACCTTCACTACTGCCAGGTGCTGACAGTTACCACGGTAACACTGGCTGTCAGTGTTTCCTCTCTGGAAAATGGGCGAGAAAGCTAGAACCCACATGGACAGAAGTCAGGAAAAAAACACAGTGAAGACTCTGAATGTTTAGACTTTATGCCACATCAACTCTAGAAAGAGATGGTTTCCAATTATCCAACTTTTTGAAAGTATTAACACTGTATGTTAAAGATGGTAAAAAATTTATGAAGAAATAAGGTTTCCATTCAAGAGCTGCTCAAGATAGGATAGGCTTCCCTGAAAAAGAAGGAACTTGTTCCCAGAATCAAGCAGAGGGTGGCCATAAGGAAAGTGAAAAATAAGTAGGACACTCAAAGGTCTAAGGAAAGGTTAGCCAAGATGGAATTGCCAATCTTGTATAATCTTTGGGTCCCATATTTTATGACATAAGTAGCAAGTAGCATGACACATATTTAGAGAGAATATTTGAATAAATATTTAATACATACTTAAAGAGAACTCATTGTAAGTAATAATGATTGGGGAGATTAGGTTATGATGCAGGTTGTGAACATACCTTTTCTCCTGCATGTCACCTCCCAGCTGGGCCACAGCAAAGCCCATGTGGTGAAGGGTGTCCCGGTGCCTATTGTCTTTATTCGGTGCTTAGTTGTGCTCAGAGATATGAGCACCGGGCGGTTAGGACGTGTTGGCCCTGGAAAGAGAAGACCAAAGGGAACCAAATGCTACTAAAAGATCTTCATCTGATCCTAAACTTGAACTACCCAACCATTTCCCAGACTCACCGGAAACCTAAATCCACTTACAAAATTTCTGACCTGGCAGCCTGTTCTAGGCCCCTCCAGTCTCAGTCACTGGGGTCTGAGGTTCCCTGCTCCAAGGAGCCAGTGCAGGCCCTGTACTGCTTCAGGGTCTTGGAGACCAAATATGTGACTTGCATATTGTTGGGGTTTTAATATTTTAATTAATAGACTTTTTAGAGCCATTTTAGATTTAGATTAAATTTGAGCAGAAAGTACAGAGAACTCATACACTCCCTCCCCCAGCCCAGTTTTCCCTATGGTTAACATCTTACATTAGTTTCCTGCATTTCCTACAATTGATGAGCCAATATTGATGCATTACTAAGTAAAGTGGGTAGTTCATGTTACGTGTCACTTTGTGTTATACATTCTATGGGATTTGATAAATATGCCAACTGTTACAATGTGGTAAATAATAGTTTATTTGCCCTAAAAACCCTCTGTGCTCCACCTATTCACCCTGATCTCCCTTTGGCCAAACCCCTGGCAACCACTAACCTTTTTATTGTCTCCATGGTTTTGTTTTTTCCAGAATGTCATGTCATTTGGATCATGTAATATGTAGCCTATTCAGATTGACTTCTTTTATTTATATGCATTTAAGTTTCCTCTATGTCTTTTCATGTCTCAATAGCTCATTTCTTCTGATCATTGAGTAATATTCCATTGTCTGGATGTACCACAATTTATTGATTCATTCACCTACTAAAGGACAACTTGGTTGCTTCCAGGTTTTGGCAATAGTGAATAAAGCTGTGATAAATATGCATGTATGGGTTTTTGTATAGACATAAGTTTTCCAATCCTTTGGGTAAATATCAAGGAACATGATTGTTAATTGTATGGAAGAGTATGTTTATAAGAAACTGCCAACCTATCTTCCAATGCAGTTGTACCATTTTGCATTCCCACCATCAATGAATGAGAGTTCCTGTTGCTCTATATCTTTGCCAGCATTTGGTGTTATCAGTGTTTTAGACTTTAGCCATTCTAATAGCTGTGCAATGGATCACATGCCTATTTCAGTTTGCAATTCCCTGATGATGTAGGATATTGCGCATCTTTTCATATGCTTATTTGCCATTGTTGTTTGTCTTTTTACTATCACAGTCCTGATTAGAGACTTCTAATCAGGCCAGGAGTCTCTAGCATCTCTCAGCATCTCTAGGTCTCTAGCGTATTTCAGCATCTTCAGAAAGCTATCAAGTGAAACTGCCCTGGGCGGAGGTGGTCTTCCAAAGAGAGGATGTTGTAGGGGTGTGTGTGTGCGGGGCGGGGGGGGGGGGGGGGGGGGGGGAGGGGCGGGGGAGGCGGGGAGAGAACAAGTAAAATGCAGGGCACCTAAAATGGGCAAGACACATTTATATTTTACTTACAGTTTTCTTTGTTAGTGGCACAACAATCTCTAGTCTAGGTAGATGTCACTATCCCCATTTTATAAATAAGCACTCTAAAGTTCCAATTGAGTAGCTTACCTAAATTATGGAGTGTCTAAGCACTAGAGTTGTGCTTCACACTCATGCTTATTTATTCCAGGTCCACCTACTTTCTGCTATAATGTGCACTGCCTCTCAAGCAGCAGAAGGCCCAGAAAAAGACATCTGACCTTGCCTTCCTCCTCACCACTTCTTCAGAGGTACCAATGAGAAGGTGGCAGATGTCTGGTATAGAGCCTAGAGTGTGGGGCACATGGGGCCCAAGAGAATGGGGAAGGGAAGACAAGCAATCTTGTGGCTGGAGCTTGTGCATGCTATAAGCAATCGTGTAGCTTCTCTATTGAATCTGAGCAATTAGCTCCTGGAGCCTACCTTGAAAGGCTCTGTGCTGGGGTCAGGGGTAAACCAAGAAAGCACGTGGCTGTGCCCCAAGCTCCTCACAAGAAGAGTCAGTGCTCAGGTAGAATCCCTGCCAATCTCCACAGCCCAGTCCATGAGGCCCAAGACACAGGCCCACCGCCAATCATCCCTGAAGTCACAGGTGCAAAACTATTCTTGCCTAAAGAGAGTATCTTCCCATCATGTAGGCACACTCTTCAGCTGGGAAAGGCATGGCCAGGAAGTACCCTGAAAGGCTCCTGGAGGAGGAAGACAGCCTGCTGGACTGGCCCGGAGCTGACCACAGCACCTAGTAAGGCCGACTCCCCACGGAAGAGCAGTCCTGCTCGCTTCTGCTGCCTCGCTGAGCCTGGCACTAATTTGCTATTTGTTTGAACATGACAGTAATGTGTTTACCTAATTAGACGATGTCAGAGTCCCTCAATCTGTAACTCGAAGTTGGAATTTACTGATTAATCACAGGTATGCCCACCTGGTGGACACACCTCAGTAGGTGGGAAGGGGAGAGAGGCTCTGAGGCCCCATGTTGCAGAGGCCCCCTCATGCATTCCTCTGTGACATTCTGTGCCTTGGCATCCTCTCCTACGAAGGACAAGAAAGCAGCACCATCTAATTCCCCCTCCTGTACTCCTGTCATCCTGCTTGCACTTCTCAGAGGTGACAAACAATGTCAGTGGAAACTGCTTCCTACAGGGGAGCAATTTCTGTTTACATATGTGATGCCCACCCCCTGCGGAAATGCTGGCGGCCCTGTGGCCTGGCTGGGTTATCAGGAGAATGTCACAAGGTATGGCTTCCACCCTCTGCCAAGGGAACAGATTTGCTGCCTGCTCTGAGGACAAATCCTTCACCAGAGGTAAGCCCTGGCATGGGATCTCAGAGGAAAAAAAAGAGGAGGGCTAAATCAGAGGGCAAGAAGCAGGTTCTGAGCAATTACAGCAAAAACAACCTGATTACAGGCCTTGGGGTGCTATGCCAATGTGAAGGCTCAATGTTCTCCTTAATCTCTGCCCCAGGAGGAATTAAATGAATGGAATCATGTTCTGGTAAAAGTAGGAGAGGAGGAATTGGTTATAAAATGTCACTGGTAGCCCTGGCCAGGGTGGCTTACTTAGTTGAGTACCATCCCATGAAATTAGAGATCACAGTTCGATTCATGGTCAGGGCACATGCCCGGGTTTTGGCTCGATTCCCAGTAGGTGGCGTGCAGGAGGCAGCCAATCCATGTTTCTCTCACACATTGATGTTTCACTTTCTCTCTCCCTTCCTCTCTCTCTACAAATTCAATGAAAACATTTTTATTTAAATGTCACTGGTATAGTTAATGCTCAAAATGAACTAGGCATCTACTAGTTGGCATGAAATAGGTTTGCTGGTTGCAGGGTCAGGAAAAAACAGGGCAAAACAGGGAGTGCGGCTCCCTTTCATACTCTCATTCCACCTGTTTTGAAGGTGGCTAGAGCTATGCATGTCTCCTCTTAGAACAGATGAGTACAGGAGTCAAAGGGTGTGGCTGCGAGAGGTCTCCTAACACAGCCAGGGGAGCAGCTAAGCTCTACGGCCTGCCCCCAGCCCAGCAGACAGCCTATGGCAACAGCAAAATTGGGCAATCCTTGGGCCAGAACTGCTGGCTGTGCTACTTCCTCCTCACCTCCAATGCCCTGATCAGAAAGGAGCCCCCTTGCAGAGCACAGTTGGACTGCCCTTTGTGTCCTGCCAAGTACATTTGTCTTCCCTCTTCACCACCCCATTCCCCAACTCCACCACTCAGCTGTATCAGTGACTCCCAAGCCACCAACCTCACTGACCTTGAAAAAAGACAATGAAGCTGTAGTCCACAGGGGCCTGACCAGAGAAGGTGGTTTCATACGTATGTTTTCTACAACTCAGGAATGACCTAGACTAAGTTAATTAGGAGCACGCCAAGTTCCGCTATAAGAGATAGATGCGAGGAGAATGAGCGGGAACAGAGAAAGAGTGAAATCAGGACATGAAGTCTGACCAGAGAGCATAGTTGTTTTTTTTTATTAATATCTGCAAAGGAAGGAAGCAAATACATCTACAAAATGAGCCTCTTACCTTCAACCTGACAGGTTGTACTTCTTACCTTGACCGTGTGGTCCATCCAGCTCACCTTGGCCCGTAATGTGGCCTGTGTGATACATACGAGGTATTGACCGCAGTGTGGGAAAAGGAAGAAAAACGACCCACCTGGGCTCCTCCGGCCTCCATCTAGAGCGCATTTTTCAGGCCCAGCACACATTTTCAGTTTACGTCTACATCAGAAAGCCTGAGGCAAACTATTCACTGTGCACACAGAGTTCCAAATGGTCCTGGCTTAGTCCTGGGTCAGAACATTTCCCTTTAATTGAGCTTCATTCTCTCCTACAAATTCCCACACCAGAAAGGTATTTACATTGTGGTATTTCTGCCGTGTGCTTCAAAGTAAAGGAGTCAGGTCACTGGATGGATAGGAGCGTGGGTTGGGTTTATATATCTCCCACACACTTGGTGTGGTCAGTTTTGCCAATTAACCTTAACACCCCAGGTCTAAACAAATCAATCGAATTAAATAATATTGGGGTAAATCCTAAACCTAGAATACTAAAACAAGCAAAAAATAAAATAAAAATAAAAATAAACTATTTCAGAAAGGAATATGACAATAAAGGCAGGTAGTTCAAGAAAACTATCTTGACAACCTGGGAGCCTTAGGTTATAAATTGAACCAGGAATCTGTACTTGAAATGCAGTTGCCTCTGAGTGGTATGTTTTACAACCAAACACTTACTATTGCCATCCAATCCTATGCCCAACAAAGACAGACACGTGGTGTTCTGGAAGCTTTGGTTAAGGCTGACCAGGAGGCTAATCCTGAATCTGAAAATTACTTATTGTGTTGCCTTGGGCAAAATCCTTGAATATCTTTAGTTTCTACAACTGTGAAACAAGGATAGTAATGTCCACATGAAGCTGGAAATGCTAAATAAATGGTCACTGTCGTGATGATAATAATAACATTAATTACCACTATCATCATTAATGGCATCATTGTTAATTATAAGACATTCTTTCAAGCTGGAGAAAAGAAAGGTCAGAGTGGGCATTTTAAGGACTTGCCATAGAAGACAATCTGTTCTCTGAGCTTGGACTTGCCCAGGCCACTCAGATCTCTTGGAAATAAATCTCAGGATTGGAGGAAAGTGAGCCTCATAAAGAATGTTCATACATAAAACTATAATTTCAAAATTCACGCAAATTACATCAAAAATGCAAAAAGACATAGAAAATACAGAGGATCCCCCTTAGTCAATGCTGCCAAAAATGTTATTATGTATTCACCCAACTGGAGTTCCTTCTAACAAACTGCCACTGAGCATATGGCTACCTTGGGCATTTTTTCATTATCCCAGAGTGTGTCTGCTGTCCCATGTCGGTAAACTCCATCTGTATCTCTGTCAATGGAAGAAATTTCCATCAGGAAATATCAGCAGGAATCAGGGGAAAGACCTTTCCAATTTACTGAGATCGAAGGAAGTAACTGCAGGGTTCCCCCTCTCCCGCCTCCCTCTTCCCCCAACTCCAGCCAAAAAATGTCTTGTTTTCTTTCCCAGAGATTATCCCACCACCCTCCACTGCCTGCTCAGGGGGAGTCTCTGGACCGTCCTCAGGCTCGTGGTGCTGCACATGATGGACAGACTTGTATTCTGGGTCACCGGCCTTTCAACTCCCCACTTGACAGGACTATAGAGAAGAGCAGGTGAAAATGGACCTCCGCCTCCTCTTGGATACTGTCCCAAGGGAAACAAGGAGAAAGGGCTGTGGGTGATCTGTTGTTGCTGCTAATTACCTTGCCCTGGACATATGTTGTCCTTTGAATCTCTTCATTCTGCACAGCATCCATCAGGGACAAAATTACAGGTAGGTTTTAACATCAAAGGTAGTGAGGCACGCTTGCTGGGAGTGGGCTAGGCAGGTGGAGTACCTAGGAGCCTAAGAGCATTAAAAAATGCCATCCTTGCACCCCCTTCTGTGTGCTCACAGTGTGACTATTGATATTTTAGTTAATATGGAACAATGTGACCCTAGCTTGTATACTGTTTCCTCTAATGCTTTTTTTAAACATTTTTAAAATTTATTTCAGAGAGGAAGGGAGAGGAAGGGAGAGAGATAGAAACATCAATGATCAGAGAGAATCACTGATTGGCTGCCTCCTGCTTGCTCTCCACTGGGGAGCAAACCCAAAACCCCGATGTGTGCCCTGACCAGGAATCGAACCGTGACCTCCTGGTTCGTATAGGTCAATGCTCAATTACTGAGCCATGCTGGCTGGGCATTTTTTAACTATGGACTTAAATAACCATCATGTTGATGTACTAGCTTCAAGTTAAGTACTAAATATGGGTCATTTTTAGAAAATAGACTCAGGATGCAGAACTGCTTTCCTCTCTCGGTCCTTACTCCCTATACACTGAGCGGGGGAGAGTGGAGACAGAGACAAAATGGATTGTATATTGACTTTTCTGGAGATGATTTCTCTGTATACACACATGTCAATTTATATGATGTATTTTTAACATTTATTTACATGCAGATTTATATGCAGGCTCTACTTAAGACCCCAATTAACCACGTCAGCATTACAGCTCTCCATCTATTCAAGGAAAAATGCTGTGGAAAAACTCTTACCATTTTAACAATCCCATTAATAATATGGGCCTCACTTGTGTGGTATTTGAGAAGAGAGTATCATTGATTAAAGAACCTCCAACCAATTATCTCTGGACTTCATAGAATCCTTAAGTAAGTAAAAACTCTTCACAATTCTCCCTGAGTCAGATACAATGAAAAGAAAGATACTTGGAGTTGGATTCTGCAATCTTATCTATTAGAAAAATATGGAGCCCAGTCAATGACAGTGGGCATTTATGTGTGCACATCCAAATGACATCACAGGTGTACGTTCCTGCCATGGAAGCCTAGCCTGTGAATTGGGGGAGGAGGGGGGTGAAGGCGGAGGGGAAGGCGGAGGGAGGGAGGAGGGTAGGGAAGACATCAAGCTGAAACAGACAGCTGAAGACACAGCCTTTGTGATCATCTCAGCCTTCACTGACTTCATTCTCATTTCCAACTGGACATCAAGAGACACAAACTGGAATATTGACTCTCAATGGTTCTGATCCAAACCACATCCTATTTTTTCCCCCAACCCTTATATCATTTTGGCAAAGTAATATGAAACTGCTACCAAGGTCTGTCCTATTTATTACCTAGCTACTCATTTGCATTGTCTATAAAAATGATAGATATAAATGCATTGCATTTTTATTTGTTCAAATCCTGCCCCCCATTTAAGGTTAAGCTCTTCTTTAGGAAAAATCTTCTTTCTCTGAACAACCACAATACCCTCTGCTTACAGCTCTTGTTACATTCACTTACTTTTATGGGTTATTTTTGTTGGTAGAATATACCATTTCTTGAGGATAAATCCTGCTATTTCCACAGCACCCATATGTATTTAATATCTAGGAGGCACCCAATAAATTTTGATTGAATAATGAATGAATGAATAACCTTTAATCAGAATAAAGGCATGCAAGGTGTGCTTTATAATGCAGAAAAATTTATGTTCCATTCATGCAGTTGGGTGTAAGATGAAGGTATGATAGAAGGAACGTGGCCTTGGTGTGCATGCAAAAACAAATATAAGGTGCTCAAAAAGAACAAGGTGCAAAATCCCAAGCTGTGTTCTATCTGAGGCTGCCCCTTCTCCTGAAATTACTTCTTGCCACAATGATATAGGACTCACACTGCTCAATGGGATACACAATCCATCTTCAGGAGCCCATCGTCACAGGGAGAAGGGGAGAGGACAAAAAAAAAAATTCCTAAGCACATTTCACCATTGGTCTTGATCCCCAGCCAAGGCCTTCCACCTGCAGAAATCCAACTCTCACATTTCTGCTGCTCCGGCCGATAACGAAGATAATTGTTTCATCCACTTTGTCAAAGCTGAAATGAAAAGAGGGCAAAGCAAAATGATGCCGTCATAAATCACAGGGCTCAGACAGCAAAAGAGGGACAAGATAGCGACTTCATTAAGGGTTATGTATTGTGCCATTAAGTTGGCGGGGGGTCACCTTTCATGTCACACCCGGGCTCTGTGATGCATTGCCAGATCTTCTTTCCAATAAAATTAAACGGAGATGTAAAACTGATTAGGGCCATGTTTGCTTCAGCCCGTGGCAAAGGGAATGGTACAAGGAATAATTGATGTAAGATTGCAACTGACGCATAATGGCAGCAATTTCTCTTCCTGGTCATTTCATTGCTGACCTTGCCCATTAAAATAAGCCCAGCTGCCTTGGAGAAAGAGACACTTTATTTCCCATCATCCTGCAACCCCATGGCAGCCCCTGTCCCCTGACCACTGGCCCTCACCAAAGCAACATGACTAGAAATACTGCCAGCTGGAGGTTTAGGGGAGTCAATGGTTCCCATGGATATGCATTGTGGATCCTTGATGCCGTCAATAGCATTTGTCTGGACTCCTTGACTTCCCACCCAGTTGCAGACAATTCTATACTTCACCAGCTTTTAGAGGCCGCCATGCTGAAAATCAGGTTATTGGCTTGCTTAGCCTGATTCTCAGATACACAATGCTGAGCTTCTGTGTGAATCCTCAGTCATTGCTGAGGTATGGAAGCAGCCATTAGCATAAGAGGGACTGACTTTATCCTCACAATCCCAAATTATGTTTTACAATGTTTTATGAACTCAACAACCTGGACAATAATCTCCATGGGGCAAACTCTACCCATTGTTCAGTCAACAAATCTTTATTAAGGATCTCTTAAGCATCAAGCACTGTGCTAAAGATTGAGGTTAGGATGATGATCCAGGCAGTAACACCTCCAGGGTTCACAGTCAAGTGGTACATTTCATTGAAATAACATCAATTATTCCCATTGGTTGAATGTTTACCACGAATCAAGCATTGTTCTATATAATTTACATGCATGCACTCATTTAATCCCCCTAAAAACAAGAGAATGATTTTTACTCTTATCTCCATTGCACAGATGAGAAAACGGGGAAAGACAGAGTAGTACCTTGCCCTGGACATATGGGAAATAAGTAGTGGAACCAGTATTTCAGGTACAATGAGCTGAAGCCAGGAACTAAACCTGAAGGAAAATATTTTATTAATATGTTTTGTTTTTTCTTGATCCTCTCCCTCTCTGCATCAAATTGCTGATATGTTTTGTCCAGACTTTGGGAAGAAAGTGTATGTCTTTATCAAATGGAATTCCATGCTAGCCTTTGGATTTGCTACAACTTAGTACTGCCAACAACAACAAAAATGTCATTTATATCCCAGTTAAACATTTTATATCACATGATCTTATAGAATTTTCTTTCTTCTTATTTAATTTGATGTCTGAAGTTGATATTTTATGGTATATATAAGAAAATGAGCAATGCTTATCTATCCATCTCTCAAACTTTATATCCTGACCTACTATCAATATCAAGATCATGACAAGCAGTGAGGAAACACTGGCAGACAAGGCATCAGGAAATAGCTTCATCCAGGGCTGTGATATTCCCAGTGTTATTGGTGCTGCCTCTGTCTTCTTGTCCTAACAGAAGGGCCGTAGACAACATGACTCTGTGATTCTCTTGCCTTTGACTTCATAACTCATAGCAGTGAAACATACATATGACTAAGGCCCCATTTTCATATTCACTAATACAGGACATGTAAACTCGTTGTCATAGAGAACTCCCCAAGCAGTGAAGGGAGATGTATTTTTATTTCAGACTTATTTACCAGAATTTTGCAACCTTGATCAGTCTCTCTGTCTTTATCCCACCATTTCCTTGGCTCTGACAGAGTCCAGGGACTGCAGCAGCTCTGAGTGGGAAGACTGTAAATGACAAATAACAGATCCTCTGCCAAAAACGCGATTAGATCATAAATAAACTAATTTAAACCAGACTCTCCACCTACCACATCTAGCCATGACCCCGCACCTTGGGAAAGAAGAAAAGGCTTTGTATAAATGGGGACAGGGACCATGCACATTTCCCACTTGATGACTCATGCAATATGGAATGAGAGGCCCCAACCATCCTCCCACAAACAAAGGATGGAAAACAAACACTGAGCGAGCATCTGCCTGTCCTCACTGCCCACTCCCATCATCCAGACCCCAGGCCTAGAGAGCCAGACAGCTCTATTGGGTCTACTCCGTGAGAGTTCTAATGAGGAAAGCAAGCCACAATGGCTGCAAGAATGGGACACCAATGAGTCTAATATTTCTCTGTGGCTCCTAGGTTATTCCCACATATAAGAGGGAGACCTCTTCTTTACCTCAACAACTTTAGTAAATTATTCTTTCATTTATATGGCCCAGTACAGCTTACACAGTCATTACTGACATGTAATTCCTACAACATTTTTGTGAGGTGAGTGTTGTTATCCTCACTTTCCAGACAAGGATACCCAGACTCAGCCATGTGCATAAGGCAACTCAGCACTTACAATTGGCCTGAAGGATGGATGATCTGCTTCCAGATGTAAAGAATTCCCATTACTCCTTGGGGAGGCAAGGCAAATTGGCCTCAAAGTAGTTTGCATAGCAGACTCATATCACACCAACCTCCCAGGCCTATTCCAAGGGAGCAGGAAGAAGCCTCAGCCTCCTTCCCATGCCCCAGCTTTACCTCCAATGTCCTCAGAAAACTGGGACCTCTCTTTCCTTCCCTCTCTCCAGGCTGGCAACACCCACCTTGGGTTGGGATGCCAGGGCAGCCCAGAAGAGTAACGCCATGGCCAGAAACTGCTGAGGACCAGTGGCCTGCTCTGTCCCTTAGAAGAAGCAGGATTGGTGGGAGATGTTCATTATTAATATCCTCATTATGGAAATATTATTCTTACCTTGAATCTGCTCTTGTGGAAAACAGACCAGGATTGAGCTCACTGTCTCAATGCTCCTGGAGTGGTGATGTTCAAAGGGTGGTAGCCTGGCCTCCTCACCTTTACATTCATTCTCCTTCCCTCCACTCCAATCCAATTCTTATCTATGTGATAAAGGGTGGCCTCACTAAACACACACACACACACACACACACACACACACACAACTAAAACTGGAGGATTTATCAGAGCAAAAGAGATGGGAGCCTCATGGCAAGCAATGCTTTAAAGGAAAACACACTTTTACTATTCAGTCAACGAATATAAGCTTTAGTTCTTAGCAATGTACTGGGCTGGAAGGAATGTAAAGCTGAATGAGATGCTTCATGACTTTAGAGCAGTGGTTCTCAACCTGTGGGTCATGACCCCTTTGGGGGTCAAACAACCCTTTCACAGGGGTCGCCTAAGACCATCGGAAAACACATATATAATTACATATTGTTTTTGTGATTAATCACTATGCTTTAATTATGTTCAATTTGTAACAATGAAAATACATCCTGCATATCAGATATTTACATTACGATTCATAACAGTAGCAAAATTACAGTTATGAAGTAGCAACGAAAATAATTTTATGGTTGGGGGTCACCACAACATGAGGAACTGTATTAAAGGGTCATGGTATTAGGAAGGTTGAGAACCACTGCTTTAGAGAGTCCTACTCAGTGTCCCTGAACACCTTCCAGGAGAGTTACTGCAACCTGACTGTGAGCAGACACCTGCCTGTGCCTCACTATGAGAGCTGGAGCCAGAAAGAATGCAGGAAAACAAACTGGAACCTTTACAAGGCCCTTCCCACTAATACTTCCCAAGCCAACTTGGCATCAAATCTCAGGAACCAACTCAACAGTGTCTTGTCCTATATCCCTATTTAATTCACCTAAAATGATTATGATCCACTAGGGCAAAGGTCTGTACCTGAAGCCAGCTCTGTCCATAGGTCTCTCCCCTCTCTAACCCTCAGTTTCCCCTCCACCAAGGGTTTCAGATTATATCTGCATTGCCTAAGAGTCTGTTGAGGCAAATCTATATCTACCATGGGGTTGTGAGGGGGCTGAATGGTGGGCTCAGAACCTTTCAGCCACCTCCCACCTACCTTGATTCAGAAAGAGCAGCCCACTTACCTCTGTTGGTCCTACCAAGTTCAATTCTCCAAATACAATCTACATAGCTATAGATTGTATTTGGAAAAAAGAGATCTCCCTGGTGAAACAAAAACAACTTTTGAAAACCACTGAGGAAGTTGTTTAAGGTATTTTCCAGCTCTGATATTTTGTGACTTCTGGTTATTTTCTGTGATTAAAGGTCAACTTGTGCAGGGTTCATGTTCACTTTAATGCTCAACAAGATTCTCCCCAGACAAACTTCCCCTACCTCCTTCCTGGGAGTGTTGTTCAAGAAAAATAGCATAACCAAGCCTTTCAGTCTCCATGTAGCTAACCGCTATGTACCCATTTAGCAAATGTTTGCTGAGAAACTGCTATGTGCCAAACAGTGTGCCAGCTACTGAGTTAGCTTCTTCCAAAGAATCAGGTTCTGTGGAAACTCCCCACAGCCTAGTGCTTAAAAGCATGGACTTTGGGTCAGACTGACCTCCAGCCCTGGCCCATTATCTGTGTAACCACAGGAGGTGGCTTACTCTTTCTGAGCTTTAGTGTCCTTGTCTGTCAAAATAATGTGAAGATCAAAGGAGTGTATTGTTGAAAGTACAAGCATAGTCAGTGTGAAAACACTTAACATAGTAAGTGCTCAAAAAATGTCAATGATTATTACTTTTACTAAGTTCAATTGCTCATTGTCTCTTCCCTGACTCTATCTTACCTGGTCTCTCTAACTCTAGTATCAGCCCTTTACTTCATCCTTCCCTTTAACCAGAGGAATCTTGCTTTATCCACTGAATTCTTATTCATGCTTTAAGGGGAAATTCAAATGCCATCTGGCCTGTGAAGCCTTTCTTAATTCTCAGAAGCAAAATTAAGCTTCTTATGCCCAGTGCATAGTTCCATTTTCCTATTATAGAACTTATTGTATGGGATTCATTCATTTATTCAACAAATATTTGTTGAGTGATTATTAGGTGCCACCCTTATTCTAGGCCCTGTGGGATATATCTGTGACTCACAAGTCAATTGCTTATTTGTAACTCATTCTCTAAACACCCAGCCTCCAACCAGGGAATTTAGGGGAGCAAGATTCTGACTATATTCATTGGCCTAGACAGGTGCTCATCCAAGGTACTTAGCATGAGTTTTCTCAAAGAATGGGTAACAAACAGGCAAATCTATAGCTATGCAATGGTCATTAGATCAATAATAACATATGTACAATAGCCTTCTTCAAACTGTGGGTTGAGAAGCCAGGAGGAGGCTGGAGAAACCTTGGGCTGACTCTTACAATCTGTCCATTGTATCATCTCAGCCCTAAGATCCATCTCCATTACTCATATCTGCCACTAGGACCTAGAGCAAAAAGAGGAAAGCAGAGAAGAGAAAAGAAAAAATGTTTATACTGTAGAATTTAATAAAATTTTTAAACTTGGAAATTCTGAATTGCTAGAGGCTGATGAAGACCTAGAGAAGCCCTAAGAAGACGTCATGTACCTACACCTGGGCCTCACATCCATTCTGTCCTCTTAGGTCAGTCCCATAGACAAGCCCCTGGGAGAAGCTACAGCTCCAGACTTTTCTAAGAGGATATTAGCCAGGATTTATGTTTCTGCTCAAGCCCCCTCTCACCTTGTAGCATTTGGAAAAGACGTCATAGGAGCCAGCCCAGGCCACAGGGGAATAGCAGCAAAAGTGGGGAATGAACAAAGAGAGCACATTGACAGGCAACTAGCCCAATCCCAGGAGGACTTATCCCCTCGCATGCCTATGCCATTTAAGGCAGAGCCAAGGAACAAAGAAAAGGGAATGTATTAAGTGGCTGTAATGTTAAAATCACAGAATCACATTATCAGCTTGTGGCATTGACAGGAAGCTGAGAAGTAGATGCAGTGTCCATTGGAACCATGAGGCTGGTACAGGTCACAGGCCAAAGGTCAGCTCTTTCAGAGGGCTGGAGTCAACAGAGTGTGTGTGTGTGTGTGTGTGTGCATGTGCCTACATACATCTAGATTTGCTAGATTTTCAGGGTCTTTCTGTGGCTGAATAACAACTGGTAGAAAGTTAGGGAGAGCCAGAAAAGGGAAAAAGAATGGATGAAATGTTACCAAGGGTGGCCTGAAGAAAAGCAAACCCAGAACTCCAGGGCAGCTCAGCTTGGCCCACAGAGAGGTTTTTTAGAAAAGCAGCATCTAGTGTGATATTCAAGAGGCTTTGTGGTTGAGAGGAGAAATGGCACAAAGAGCTCTGTACACATTTTTTCTGAAGGTTGGCGCTGCTCAACAAAAGATTCTTGCCACACTCTTCAGGTCAAGGATTATGTCTATACTTTTCACTAGCATAGTGCCTAGTGCGGAGCCAGTGCTCCCTATGGCCTTGTTGAATGAATGAATGAGAGCGATCAGAGGGAAAAATGTCTCAGTAAAAATAAAATTAGGACTGAATAGGAAGTAGAGGAAGAGGGAGACCCAGAGGAGCTGGAACCACTGAGTCTAGCTAAGACAAGAAATGGTCACCTATTATACTTTAATAGCAAACAAACAAACAAACAAAATGGCATGTTACAATCACTTGTTCATTTGGAAGACCCTGGGGGAGCTATTGACACTTAAGACAAAGGCCTATCTTCAGAGAGTGTGGGATCCACATGCAGAGGGACAATTTATACACAATTGTCCTGAATAAAAACAATAGTCACAAAGGCAGTGCAGATAAAGTCCTAATAACGGGACTCAATAAGGAATAGGTCAGGACAGAATGTGAGTGTCAAGAGGAAAATGCCCCTAATTGTGAGGATGCTTTTATTTCAAACTTGGGTAGCAGGGCAAGTTGGCCCAGTGGAGCCTCGCCATCCAATGGCCAGCAAGACAGACACCGTCTCTTCGAAGGCAACAAGAGAGCTGGCACGGTGGTGGCTTTGCCTTGTGCCTCCCTTGTCCCCTCCCTTTGGCCACTTGCCCTGATAGTGGAGGGATTTTTCTTAAGGTCTTTATATAGATGAGTTAATGTAAAGGCTTTCCACCATAAGCATGTTTTTCTGTCCCTTCTCTCTGACCTTGGCATTTTCTCTCTCCATTCCAGGCTCGGTGCTGTCCTGTGGCCAGGTTTGCCTCTCATTTGTCAATGTTATTATTGAATTTTCAAATGCCAGTAGTACACATAAATCAATGGCTTTCTTCTCCCTACTGGCATATCCCTGCCACATGTGGTCATTCATTTTTTTAATAAGTCCCCCTCTCCTTTCACCCATTTATAAAAATGCATCTTGTCCCCCCACCGCCGTCCATCACTCGGTGAGCCCGGCTATTCGTCGCTCCCGAGTGCTTATTCATCAACGTTTTCAAAAGCAAAATCACTCTTCGCCTCCTGCTCTTATTGTGCCATCAATCTTGACCAGGGGATCAATAAACTTCGCTTTTGCAATTTTTCCACCCCCTCCTGAGCTGACTCTCTCCAAAGTGCAGTCTTTTTATTTACATTTTTAACTGATCATCAGCAGACGGGGGACGGTGGTGTCAGGGAGGCGAAGGGCTTTCATTTGCTCCCGAGGCAGCAATAACCATCCATGCATCGGTCATTTAACACGGTAACCCAGCGAAATTGATACTCAACTCTTCCCTGCCCGGGTCCACCGCGTAAATCATAACCTGAGGAAACAAAAGCCCTGCCTGAGCAGCGTGTCTTGCAGGCGGGCAGGGAGGCAAGGAAATAGTGCAGTGACTCACCCTCCCAAACCCCATTGGAGGAGAGGCACGCTGGCTACAGGAATTTTTTCACACTGTTTTATATGTGTTAAGGGGAAATTTAAATGGAAGGGTCTAGGGTTGAGGGAAGTACAGAAGGCTGAATTTCAAACGGGCAGATATATAAACCAGGCTGGCCAGGGGACCTTGATTGACTGGCCTATTCAATCTCTTCTAGGCTGGTAGACACACCAGGTCCACAGGGCCCTTACCTGCTCTGTTCACAGGGGCAGAGACTCAGAGCAGCTAAGGGTCCTGTGGACCTGATGCTCAAATGGCAAGGCTGCACGGAGGCCGGCGAGCAGTGTAGGAAGTCAGAGGGAATTTTTCAGCCTGCTCTGAAAAGACTTCCCCAAGGCTCTGTTCAAACACAGGTAAGATGATAAGAATTTGACAATTCATCATTCGGCGAAGATTCAGGCATGTTGTCCATCTTGCTTTGTTTTTTCCATTGCTGTTTAGGCGATCAAACGACTTTAGGGCTTCCAGGTAGTGTGGCTGGTTAACCTCACGGGGGAGCTTGCAAGGTAAGACCTGCGAAGTGTCCACTTGTCCTCTCTCCACCACCAGTTCCTCAGCCTAATGAAGAGGAGCATGGGCTAAGGGAAGTGGGGGAAAGAATTTCTACTCTTCATACCTGTTCTGCTTTAGGTGCTTTCAATGCACTAGCATGTGGATCCTGAAAACAGCTTGCCAGGTAAGTTTTGTGTCCACATTTCAAGGATGGGTGGCCATACAGGGGTTTAGGTACTTGCCAGAGATGTAAAATTTGAATACAGAACTCTTGAACTCCAAACCCAGGCCTTTGCAATATAACCAGTATTAACCTGAGACCTCAGCAGTCATCTCACTTGGACTGGAGGGATCTAAGAGCCTCTTTGGGGATTGCCTACATCCGATCACAAGTTGGTGACAAAGAGAGTGCAGGGTCCAAGAGGTCCAGTGGGTTCCAGGGGTCCACTGCCCAGGACACAGTAGGGATGCTGGAGTGGGCAATGCACTAGCTGACAGACATTGAACCCCAAGTCAAAGAGGGATGGCTATTGCTCTTGGGGAAGTCCCTTCCTTTGCTGAGTCTTAGTTTCCTCAGCTCTAAAACTAAGGAGTTGGGCTCCATAATGCCTAAGATCTTCTCTAAATGGAAGACTTCTGTAATCCCCTCAGGGCTTCCACTGTAAGGTCCATTGCAGGCCAAACAGTGGCGCTGTTAGCACTAAAGCCCTCTACTCTGTAGGGCCCTGTGAGGCAGGGGATCAAAGAGCATTGGAGGTGGGCAACTGGCAAATGCATGCTGACTTCTGTCTTTACTCTCCTCAGCTATGATGGGGAGTTAATGAGATTAGATCAGGACACAGATCCGGGGGCTTTATATTTTTGGACTCAGAGTTTTGGAGCTCATGGAGAAGTAATATTTTAAAATATAAATATGAAACAGCCCTGGCTGGTTTTGCCCAGTAGTTGGAGCATGGGCCCGTGGACCAAAGGGTCGTGGGTTCAATTCCTGGTCATGGGCACATACCTCTGTTGTAGGCTCGATCTGCAGCCCCTGTCAGGGTGTGAACGGAGGGCAACAAATTGATGTTTCACTCTCTCCTTCCCTTTCCTCTCTCCCCTCCACTCTCTTTTAAAAAAAATCAATGGCAAAAAATATCATCAGGTGAGGATAAAAAAAAATCTTCTTAAAATAATATTGTCAACTTTTTAATTGGCAAAATCCAGGCATTAAAAAAATTACCATCAACCCTCACCACTATTTCAGAAAGGACATTTGAACTCCCCAAAGTTTACAAAGAATGTAATTCACTGTGGACAGGCTCCAATCCACATACAACTGCTGGGAACCAGGTAAATAGCCTATCCACCCATCAAGCTAAAGAAGGCATACTGTCTGGAGGAGAGAGCTATCGCCTTGGTGACCACACTGGAAGCCCCATCTGTGAGCCCACCTGTGCACAGTGTTCAGCTCAGTAAGGGAATATATGCACACCTCCCTGTGTGACTTGTCTTATTGTTCAGTGCATAAATCTCACACTCCTGAAATACTGGGACCGTGTCTCACCTTCAGTTTTTCATCACCAAGTGGATTTAACCTTGTTATTTTGTTTGTGCCTATCTGAGATTTAAGGGTGAGCTCATTTATGTGGCTCAACTGAGACAGATGGCGAGAGTGGGCCGAGGTGGAAGGGATATGGTTTGGGGGAGTTATGTCAGTAGAACTAACGGGATGTACAAGCAGCCAGATCCAGAGCGCTGGGCACAGCCCCCGGGCAGCTTGCTCAGTCACGTCCTGGTCTCCCAGGAGCCCACAGCTGCAGCAAGTGGGGGAGCCCGGGGCCTTGGAGAAAAGAGAGGTCTAACCAGGGAATTCTAGAAATAATGCTGCCATTCCTTGCTCGTGTAACAATAAACAAGACCTTCCATCAATTAATGTAGGCTCCAAAACGGCTGACCTTAGCGAGTGGAAGATGCTGGCTCATCAGCGATGTGCTGTTCTAAGTTAAGCCCAGAAAAGGCACTCTGTAGATACCCAACTTTGCCTGAACGCCATCCAAGCTGTCAGTCTCAGGGCTGCTCCAGGCCTGGGCACTGGGCTTACGTAACGTCAACTGTTTTGCTAATCGGCCAGAAATAAACAATGAGTGACTGGTCATTTTTAAAAGCCAGCTCCCCTGCAAGGGGAAGAGAGATGAAGCCAAGGGGCTGAGGGAGAAAGCGCCTGCCAACATAATAAATACAAACCCAAATCTCCGACATTTTGTGGTTTGACACTTAATTGATTAACTAATTTGAGGCAACAAGATTTAGTGTTCCTGCAGATTAGTGTCGAAGGGGTAATTATAGCCAAAGCTTCCATCCCCGAAGAGCGTGGCAGCTGCAGCTCCGCACGGGCCAAACCCGCATTAAAGCCCACAGATTACAGCCGGCAGATACAAAAGGTTTCTTGGAACACGTCCCTCTCTGGCTCTGCGTGCTGGGATTGCTCTGGAAAGGTCATTTGGTGCCTTATCAGCATAGACAAAATCCCCTGCCTGTAATGTATGTGTTTATTCTCAAATTAAATATATTAATGTATTATTTGTTCTTAAAATGTCATGGAATAGATAGTGAGCTTAGCCGTCCTGGCAGACCTTTGAAGCTTAAAGAGTAATGTAATAATAGTACATTAATCCATAGGCTGTGCAGCCCTGTCCCTGCGGAGGCCCCAGACTCCGGTACCTGCTCCCGGTGGCTAGATTTGCTGCCCGCCCTCGACTGTAGGAGCCTGTGTTTTTAACAATGGGAGGCTTAATGGAGGGGGCTCTGCTGAAGCTAAGGAAAGGCATGCCCCTCCATTATTTAAGGGGGATGATTCTGTTATGAACGTGAAAACAGGCAATGGCCTATATGCTCCAAGGTTAAACAGAATTTCAGGAAAATTGGAGAATGAGCCTAAAAGCAATACGACTCTATTTTTCTGCCACTGTCCGTTGGCTACATTTCCATAGGCAATGGTGTTTCTGGGCACATCTGAATGTGCAGTGTGATTCTAGCTCAAGGGGCTGGGGATCGCCCCAGGATTAGGAACTGTAACCACAATCAATGCAAGTACACACAGCGCTTAGGTGGGGCCTTGAGGTGGTGGGTGCTGCCAGCTGCCCAGTGCTGGGAGGTGTGGGTGGAAAGGAGGGTAAAGGAGAAGACCTTGAACCTTCACAGCTGCTCCAGCAAAAAAGAACACATTCTGCTTTAGTGTCCTTGAAGTAATTTTACTTGCTTGGCCCACTCTCCTCCTCTTAGTTCTGGCTTATGTGGGCCCGATTCTGTTAGACAGTGGACTGGAGGATTCTAGTTGCATCCCAGCTCCTGCCTAACCTAGCGTGGTATCTGCCTTCATGTGTCTGTCTCCAGCCCTGACCTTAGACCCTCTGCCTGTGTTTCATGAGTGCACCAGGCTGAATGCTAGTCTACTCCCTTACTCCTCTGGGTTAACTGTCAGCCTTCTGTGTAGTTGGGTGTCTTGGAAACTGACTCTGAGAAATGTAGGTGTTTTATTAGGAGATGGTCTTTGGACTTAAAGGAAATCAGAAAGATAGGATTAGACAGAGGAAAAAACTGATCTCCCGGCCTCAGCCAGTCCTGGAGCTTTGGATTTTGGATGGCCCTTGAGAGTTGTCCTAAACGGAGGCAAGGGAGCCAGATCAGTATATCCCTCCACTAGTCCATTGTTGGCCCTGCCCCTGGAGACTGCATAACCTTGAACAAAGCAGTTCCCTGTAGCCCAGGGTAATTCACAGTGCCTATGCAACTGTGAACTGTCAGCAGCCAATGTTCCCAGAAGTCGAGGGTCTGAAGAAGGGTTTAGCCTTGGAGAAGCGTCACAATATTCACGGCATGTGGTGATCTCCTTGAGATCTCTCTGCTCTACACTTTCTGCCCTTTCCTGAGAAATTAGCTTCCTATTCTAACCAGTGGTTCTAGCCCTCTGCTGCCCTCTAGCGGCTATGTCTCCAACTACCCCGGCCAGAAAGGCCCCATGTTGGTCTACAATACATTGACTAATGTGTCAAGCAAGTTGGTGGCTGCTAAGCTAGTGACAAGAAAGTTGTCACTAGCAAGATGCTGAAGTATCACTGGCACTGAAGAGAGCCTTCTTTCCACTTGTTCTTTCTACTCTCTCTGCCATTAGGCCTTGACTTCACTTTTGAAAGCTTTGGGGTCTTGAAGAGGTTCCTGATTGGGATTGTTAGCAACATCAACCAGTATTGACTAACTCTTTAGTAGTATTTGTCAAGAGCAAGGTCTTTCAGGAAATAGAATGTGTGATCTCAGAGGAGAAAGGGATCAAATCCAGATATTTACCAATTCAATATTGCTAAAAACTGCCCAGAGTTGATTGGGTGACATTCCTTACTGTGCAAACTAAGGGCATAGAGTTCTCCAGGATGGAAAGAGCACAGGGTTTGAGTTACTAGATCTGGCTTCAAGGCCCAGCTCTGCCACTTCCTGATCATGTATTGACTGAATCACTTATCTCAGATTAGTTTCTGCAACTGTAAAATGTGATAATACCTACCCAAAAAGTTGTTTGCAAGAGATTAAATTAACTATACATATCAAAGCATTTTACAAAGCATTGTGTCATTCAGAAGCTAGTGTCTATCAGAGTCCAATTTTTAGACATTTTCTGATGAACTGCACAGGGTTCCAAACCTACTGAGTACTACAGATCCCAACCTGTCACTCCAACCATTGTCTGGATTCACATATGTTCCTCCAGCAAGGAACATGACCCTTCAACAGCAGTGACTAAAATACATGAAGAACTGGCAGGTATGAAATAATTGAATAAAAAGATACAAACTTTACAATGAACCTTGCTATACCTTTATACATTCATAAAGTTACTTCCTGATGCAGAGGTGGGAAGCTATGATCTGGGAACAGTGCAGTACTGTACCAGGCTCACAGCAAGGCCAGAAAGTGTGTCAGTGGAACTGGGACTGGTGCAGTCACCATCAGGAAGGCCCACTCTTCTTGGCATGTGCTTCCTAACTGGAGGGCAGATTGCATTTGTTTTGTTTTAATGCAGAAGAAATCTGCACCATAGAACTTAATTGTCAGACTGTTGAAACATACTGAGGGAATGTTTACCATCAATAATGGATTTCAAACAGGTGAAGTCAACAACGATGAAGTTAGGTCCTATGGATTGTGTATCTGAAGTACAGTCATTATTGAGAGTTTGCAAGGATGAACCAAAGTCACAGCATCCCTTGGCTTAAGGATGAACCAAAGCCACATTGTACCTCTCTAACAGAGATAAAATAGCAAGAAAACAACATATCTTTCCCCATACACAATCTTTGAAAGAAATTTTGTTAATTGATTTTAAATGAACTCTCAAGCTTATACATGTATGAGTAAGTACTTAGTTCACACACACACACACACACACACACACACACATATACATATACATATATATATATATATACATATACATATATATATATATATATATATATTAGAGGCCTGGTGCACAAAATTTGTGCACTCGAGGGCAGTCTCTCAGCACGGCCTGCGCCCTCTCGCAGTCTAGGAGTCCTCAGGGGATGTTGCAGAGGTGAGAGAGGCTCCTACCACCACCACTGCACTTGCCAGCCATGAGACCAGCTTCTGGCTGACCAGCACTTCCCCTGTGGGAGCACACTGACCACCAGGGGGCAGCTCCTGCATTGAGCATCTGCCCCCTGGTGGTCAGTGCGCATCATAGCAACCAGTCATTCTGCCTTTCAATCTATTTGCATATTAGACTTTTATTATATGGGATATATATATATATATATATATATAATATACTACATCATGTATATCATATATACGCTGAACATTTAACTGACAGAAACAAATATTAGGAGCACAGGCAAGAATCAGGAGGCAACTAGAAAAAATACCACTGAAAAACTAAAATACATATCACAGAACCAAGCTTGAAATGTGATTACATGGTTTCTTACTCAGAACAGATATTAGATAGTTTAGAAGGGAAATAAAATTAAAAGTAACAAGAAAAGTAAGAAACTGAAAAATAATGTGTGAGTATGAAATAGTGATGGAAACTCAAAAGGCAAAAGAAGCCATTTAGAGTCGGGAGAAATAGCTTCAAGAGATCCTGAAAGCATCCTTGCATTACCACTCGGTAAAGCAACCATCCCATCAGCGATTGGAAGACAATATGGAAATCTTTGAATATGTTTAGTGCAAAGTACTATGTTTAGGCAGAAATGAAAGTGGGTAATTTAATGTGAAATTATATTTATTGAGAATGTTTTTGTTTTGTTATTTAAATTTGTGTATAGAAGAGAAAAACTTCAGCTGTCATGAAATCTACAAGTATGAAATACCTTGTTTTCCAAAGCTAGCTAGGGGCTAGGCAGGTAATAGAAGTGTGTGTGTGTGGCGGGGGTGGGAATGGGGGTGGGAGAGATGGCTAAGAATTCTGTACTACTTTTACTGAAGAAATGCCTTAAACTTAGGTGCACATTTCATAGAGAAATGAATGAAAGACTCAATGCTGATATACAGGCCCTGGCCAGTGTGGCTCAATTGGTTGAGCCTCAGTTCTATGCACGGAAAGGTCACCAGTTCAATTTCTGATCAGGGCACATGCAGGCTTGGTCCCTTGTAGGGGGCATACAGGAGGCAGACAATCTATGTTTCTCTCTCACATTGATATTTCTCTCTCTCTCTCTCTCTCTCTCTCTCGCCCCGCTTCCTTCTCCCTTCCTCTCTCTCTAAAATATCCATAAAAACATACTTAAAAAATTAAATGCTGATATTCACCTTCACCAAGGTCCACTCTTTCACACCAAGGTTCTCCTTAGAATTCCCAAATATAAGTAGTCACAGTGTAGACAGACACAGGAAATTGCATTATTCGTCAAGAGACAAGAAGCCTTTTTCATGGAATCCACAGACATCATGGAGTCAGCTCCTCGGGCTTGCCTTCCGAGCTATCTTCTAGATTTCAGTTTTCTTTACAGCCAATGGGAAGTTCTGTAGGCCCATGCCAAGCACTTTGAGACAGTGGTAAAGGGCACTATTTCAACAGATTATTTCCTTCCTGACACAGTCAGCATGGGGACCACATGAGCGTTCATCTCCATAGCAGTCACCAAACCTGATTGTCATGAAAGGGCGTGGGGGTGTCTGGCCACAGTTCCCCACCTCACCTCCATGGCAGCAGGCACTCCAGGGCCTGGACTGAACGCCATGGAGAAGGGCCAATTGGAAAGTGGGGCTTATTAAAAAATAGAGAACAGGGCAGCCATGGAGGGGAAAAAATGATAATGTTTTCTTTTCCCGTTAGGAGGCCCTTCTGAACCTAGACTCTACCTAATAACAGAGACTCCAGGGCAATCTAAACTGAGGGCTGTTCTCCAAATCACCAGCCAAACCCGAGAGAGAAACAGCCAAGATGGCAGGCCTGCAGCTGGCCCTGCGCAGGTGACGGCAAGGGCGGGCGAGAAGCCCTTCCCTCCATAACGTAACCCTTGTTCATGGAACCATAAAGGTCACCGAGAAAACAGGCCAGGATCCTTGCCTCCTGTTCCTGTAATGGTATTAGCAACGACTCTTTCTTACTCAATCGCACTCCCAAAGGATTTCCAATAAACTTTTTATGTGCCATAACTGTTACATTAAATAAAGCTGAAAGTATTGAGTAAACCGACTGTAAATCACTTTAGATGCCTTGGAATTACATTAAGTGTGAGAATTATGGATCTATTGGTGCTTGCAGAAACAGAGAAACGACAGAGCCAGGGATTTTTATGCTGCCAGCCTTTGGAAGATTTTTTAATTATTTCTTTATGCTCCGCGACAGCCATCTCTTGTAAATGAGTTGTTCAGGGGCAAACTCGGGGTAGGGAGGAGACAGAGGAGAAGTTGGGGTGTGGGTGGAAGGGAAGGGATGCCTTGCTATGAGGAATGCAGGGATAGCCCTGGATCTCCTCCTTCTTTCAGACGTCATTACTCCAGGCTTGAACTTTTTCTTTTCTTTTTATTATCTTTCAGGATTGTACATTTTTTATTATTTTTGTTAATACTCGCCCAAGGATATTTTTTCCATTGATTTCTAGAGAGAATGGAAGGAAGGGAGGGAGAAATGGAAAGAGAGATAGAGAGACAGAGAGAGAGACAGAGACAGAGAGAGGCATCAATGTGAGAGAGATACATCAGTTGTTTGCCTCCTGCCAGGAATTGGGCCTGCAGCTGAGGTATGTGCCCTTGACCGGAATCAAACCTGTGACCCATAGGTCAATGGGCTGTTTCTCTAACCACAGAACCAAACTGGCCAGGGCTTGTATATTTTTAATTAAATGCAGATGGACATCATCCCTACAGTGTTTTGCAGGATTTATGTCGTTGGACACGTTCTCTTCCTGGACTTCCAAGACCTTTTCCATTCAAGTCTCACCAGCTGTGATTTTTGTGAAGTCAAAACCCCTGCTTTTATGGCCTTCGTGTTCAACCATCTTCTCGAGGCCTCTGCAGGGTCAGAGCTGTGTTTCAAAAGGAACTGTCAGACTACTGAAAGTGGAGGAAGTTTGGAGAGCTTGTTGATAAAACGGAAACCTCTCAGACTGATGTTCCCCAGCACCCCCTTTGATGTCAAAGCAGGTTTGGGTTTGTTTGGAAAAAATGTTACGGCTGCTTTCCAACTGGCCCGAGTGGTTTCTCTCAACGACCGGTTCCAACAACACAATTATAACCAGGGGCCTGTGACATCAAGGACTATTGCCCTCGTCATCAAAATGATGTCGGGAACTTAGAAGCCACTTCCTCTCAGGGAGAGCAGAGGCTGCAAGAAGTCATCCTCCCTCCAGGCCAGAAAGGGCGTGGCTGATGAATAATTCATAGACATTCATGGAAAGGTTAGAGGAGGGGTGATGTGGAGAGGAGAAGTCTGAATTTATGTCCCCACATCTAGCAGTGAGAAGCATTAGAAGCCAGAGGACACCAGAATGTGAAGCTAACGGGCAACCAATTTATCTCACCTGGACTGATAATGGCCATATTAATACTTTGTAATCTGTTATAAAGAAAATTAACAGATGAAAATCTCTGTTTCAACCAGTCAATTGCTATCTACCTATACGGGAACCAGGATGTTACATGATCTGTCTGGGGGGACAAGACAGCCCATGTTAAATAACAGAAAGCAGCCTGCAAGGCTATATCCTTACGTGAGGATTAGGTAACATCAATCATAATTGCAGCAGGAATTTGGAGGGAGATGGAGAGAGCTGATGTATTGGCAGGATGGGTGGAGCCACGTCTGTGCTGAAAGCATGGTCTGGACTGCAGCTTACGGGGAAGGGCGCCCCAGGTCAGAGGAGAGCCTTGGGAGACAATGACCACAGGGTGCTGCGAGATACAGAGAAGGGAGCCAGTGAAGGGAACCAGTGGGGCCAATAAGGTGGAGTGGAGTGGGGTGGGGTGGGGGCACTCTGACCACTAGGCAGACCCTTTCTGCACAAGGAAGTAGGGTTTCCTACAGCATAAACAACGAGGGAATAGATGTTTGTGTGCATGTCTATGGACAGTCTCAGCCCAGTGCCATGTTACCAGTTATACCAGCTTCAGCCAGGAGTTGCATCTGAGTCAACCAGAGGCTAAGGGTGAAGTGGGAAGGGCTTGTGCACTAACAGCTGTGAGACGAAGGCCATGCTGGAGGCAGCCGAGCAGGAAGAGCAGCTGAGTGGGCACCTCCGCCTGGCTCCCTGCAGGGTTGCTCTGCACCCTGAGCCCAACTGGGAGTCTGTGCAGTGGCACCCCAGTTGGGTCATGGAGATTCATGTGCCTGGAAACACTGGTCTAGGAAGCTCCAGACCTGGGGTTTGACCTTAACTTTGGCACTGATTGATTGCATGACATTGAGCAAATTATTTCACCTCCCCTGAACCTCGGGCTCTCATCTAGGGGCTGGATGATCTGGAAAGTCATTTCTAACTCTGAATCCCCCCAATGGCTATGTTTGTACTTAAGTAACAGGCCAGAGGGTGGCTAGCAGAGCCCTTATCCTTGGCTGTGTGAACAAAGGCCACACTGAGATCTGTTAACAAAATCCATCCACTCAGGCCGGCCAAGGCCAAGAAGCAGAGAAAGTGCTTCTTCACTGAGAGTTCTCCCCCGCTAACCACCTGGGTGTTTAAGCTGCTTGATCTCCCAGAGCCTCGATGTCCACTTCTATGAAATGGTGAATGGTGAACAAATACATGGATACACAACTAAGAGCAAATCAGCGCTGGATCCTTTAACAGGGTAGATGCCGAATAAGACACCCAACACTGTCACACACCCAGCACCTGTGCTCACTGTATCGGTATCAAGACAAATATGTGAAATTTCTACAGATACTCATCGGGGCCTATTCATGTGCCCTGGCACTGAGCTGGGCACTGAGTCAGCAGGACAAAAGGGTGAATGAAACAGGCAGACTACCTGCCCTGGGGGGTGAGATGCTAGGGTAACACCTAAATGCAAGCATCTCTGAGAATGATGTGATGGGCAAGGTGAGGACAAGGCCCAATGGGGGAGGGGAGGGTGGTGAAGAGCAGCAGGACACCACAGGACCAGCAATCAGGGAAAACCCCTCATGGGAGGTCCCATGGAGCTGAGATCTCAGCAGTGAGCAGATCATGAGCCTCACAATCCCAGGCGGCATTTTGGCCCCCTTCCCCCTTCCTAGTGGCAGCCAGTTCTGCCATCTCTGTGCATGGATGACACATGTAGCATTTGGACGATCTTAGTTTAAATAAATTTTACAAGAATTATAAGAAACAAAACCTATTTTTCCCAGGGGGGAGCCCATCCCTGGGCATCCGCACTTGCCAACACAAAGGTCCCCCACTCCTCAGCTCTGCTGGAGAGGCAGCGGGCGGGCTGGCGGGCAGGGGAGCGGAGCCCTCTCCCTGCAGGCAGGAAACCCAGCAAAACAGCACACCTCACTGAGCCACGTTCTGATGAGGAAATCGTTAGTGGAAAGAGCTCCCAACGGGAACCCCTTCTGTTTCGCTGATCTTGTAAATCGTCTGAATTCAACGTGTCACAGGCATGTCTTACAATACACAAGATAATGCCCAGATTTTGTAGTGCAAAAGCGCATTAACCTTTGTGGACTCTCGCAGGGTTCCCACAAAGAATGTCTGGTAAAAACTGCAGGGCTCGTGGTAATTGCTTGCCATGTGGGTAAGTGATCCAGAGCTGTGCACAGATAAGGAGAAACTGCTGAAGGCAAATCACCTGGGCTTTATTATGCTCGCCCTAAAAAATAATTAGCATGGCCTATGAAATCATACTGAGGGAGGGGGAGGTGCTTTTTCTTTTCTTTTTTTTTCCAGAAGGAAACTGTAACCTACCTAGCTTTTCTCCTTACAAGGAGATTTGGAGTGTGTGTGTGTGTGTGTGTGTGTGTGTGTGTGTGTTTCCCTGACAGGAAGACAAATGAAAATGCTGATGTTAAAATAAATACACAAATACCGTGTCCAAAGCAGCAAGGACAACTTGGTGTAAATATTGTGCACTGACCGCTCTTACCCCCACCCTGTCCACCCCAGGGCATGGCCATCCCTCACTAAGTGTGGGCTCCAGGCTAGGGATGCTTGTTCCCAGTTCACTGCCATGTGCCAGGAGGCAGACAGCCGTGCCCAACCTCACCTGAATGAGGAAGCATTTCTCAAGGCCCCAGCTTCTTGCTGACCAGAGTGGGGCCACTAAACTCCCGCAGGCGGCCTGAGGGTCCGGCAGAGAGCCATCACTTGCCTCCCCAGTGCCCTTGGTCCAACCAAGGTCAAGAAGCAGCTAGAGGGGTCCACGTCTGGCCCAGTTCTTTGGGGGAATAGTAACTGGAGAGTTAGAAAATACTTTTAATCAGTTTTCTTCCAGTCAGAAAGGGGACAGAATATGCATATGAATATTCTAGAGAATACATGTAATTTTATTAACTACATAGAAATGACATTTCTTAAGGATTCCACCCTCACAGAAATGCTTTTATTTTAAGCACACGCATCGATTGTCTGGTAGGTAGGTCAGCAGGTTTTGGGTCATGAACTTGATGAGTAAAAGTTATGTTTTAATTGTTTATTCCCTAAACTCCTGGACACACAAATCACAGGCGAGCATGACTAAATTTTGCAGAAAATGTCCATCCTGATGTTTTGTAAAAAGCATGGCTCAGTGGCTGAGTGTCAACCTATGAACCAGGAGGTCATGGTTCCATTCCTGCCCAGATTGCGGGCTGGATCCCCAGTGTGGGGCGTGCAGGGGGCAGCCAATCAATGATCCTCTCTCATCATTGATGCTTCTATCTCTCTCTCCTTCTCTCTTCCTCTCTGAAATAAATAAAAATATGTTATTGAAAAAAAAGAAAAAGGAAGAGAGCTGAGCTTTGATTCCAGCTCAACAAGAGTGTGTGGCAGGGAAGGCCTGTCTGCATTCCTCAGGTGCCCACAGGCTGCTCCCTGGGGAAGGGCACAGCCTCCAGAGCAGAACTCAGACTTGGCCGACCTTGGGAGAGTTCCTCACCACCTTGTGGCCTCAGACTCCTCACGTGCTAAATGAGAAGTTCGGGCCACGTGGCACAGTGACCTTTATCATCTGTACAGTGTAGGAGCTTGCAAAGCCCTTCACCCACTCCCTCTTACTTGCTTTTCCAAGCACCTTGGGAGACTGCATTAGTCAGCTTGGGCAACATAACAAAACATCCCACGTAGGGTGACTTAAACCACAGAAATGCACTTTCTCACAGTTCTGGAGGCTGGAAGCCCAAGATCAAGGTGCCGGCTGTTTTGGTCCCTGGTGAGGCCTCTCTTCCTGGCTTGTAGATTACCGTCTGCCTTATGCCCTCGCACGGCCTTTCCTCTAAGGTGGCAGAGAGAGAATGAAAGATTTATCTCTCTCCCTCTTCTTGTACGACCACCAGCCCTATGGGATTGCTGCCCAATGGTTATGTGCTCACCCAACTTTACCTCCTCTCTCCAGATACAGTCACATTGCAGTTTAGGGTTCCAACATAGAAATGGGAGGAGCACAGTTCAGTCTATAGCAGAGATCAATGTTGCTATGATTATCTCTATTTTCCAGATACGTCAGAGTTCAGAGCGGTGAACTGACTCACTGGAGATCGGCCAGCGAAAAGATGGTGACGTGGGGCCTGGCAGCCGGGACTCCTGGCTCTGCACTCCATGCTCAGCTCACTACACATGGTGCTTTGTTCTCACTCAACAACTGCTCAGTTCTGAGAGGCCTCAGATGATAAGTTTGGACGCCCTGTCCTTTGGGTCAGCACCCAGCAACCCCAGAGCGGCAAGGTGATGAAGGCAGCTCAGCACTCACCTCTCTCAGGAGCGCCCTCTGGAGCCGCTCCCTCCTGTTCCCTCCCTGGGCCTGACCTGAGCTCTGGTGTTTGCCTTTACAGCTTCAATCTCCCCTGCATTACCATGAGAGCCTTTCTTCATGGCCCGGCTGGCTGATAATTTATTTAGTTTTGCTAAGTGTTCCCTTACTGGGAAGGGAAAAGAGGGAGGGATGAAAAGGAAGATGGGTCGCTGTCTTTGAAAAGCCGACTCATAAATGTTCAGGTACGTTCCTTTTTCTGTTGGCTAAGCAGCTTTCCCAGCCAAAGAAATAATCACACTGCAAGCATCTCCCAGGTCTTGAGAGAGCAGACGTATTTTATCTCTCCTTGGTGACGGCTCTGAGCAGCTAATGCTTTTGCATTTTAAGCTTAAATAGATTTTTGTCCAAGGCAGCTGTAGTT
This sequence comes from Myotis yumanensis, assembly GCF_028538775.1. NCBI lineage: Eukaryota > Metazoa > Chordata > Mammalia > Chiroptera > Vespertilionidae > Myotis > Myotis yumanensis. Next base: position 22,158,966 of record NW_027223754.1, read on the forward strand.
TGTTGCTCCTCTTGTAAAGGTCTTTGTAGCCCTGGTAAACAAAAGAAGGCTTCTTCAAGCAAAGGGAAGGCTTTGGTCTCAGGCATTTCACTGGGTGTGGAAGATACTCTTGCTTTGGCTACCCAAAGCCATTCTTAACCATTTTCTTTTTTTTTTTTTTTTGCCTCTCAGCTCCCTTGCAGGCAGGGATGCCCCCATGTCCCAGTTCTGAAATGGGAGGTGACGTCCATTGGGAGATTGTAGAAAAGGAGAACTTTCTTAATAAATAGAACCTTATGAGGAGAAATCCAGTTGCATAATTCACACTAACTCCTTTTGAATCGGGTTGGGATGCTTGGCACCACAGCAGCCATCTTGCAACCGTGAGGCACCAAAGGCAAAACAAAAAGCCACATTTTCAGGATGGCAGAGTGAAAATAAAGAGCCTGAATTGTTTTTTATGACAAACTGTACCTGCTGAGCTATGAGGCAGCTATCTTCAGAACTCCCTGTTAACTGAACAATAAATGTGTTTGCGTCATAAAGCCACTGTTAAATGGGACGCAGGTTCCTTGAAACCAGGAGGATTCCCAACCTATACACTGGACCGCAGGAGTGGTAGCGTTGCCAGGGAGAGTTCACCTCAATAAAAAGGATCCCTTGGTGTGGATTGTTTTCATGATAAATGCAGTGCTGGTAAGTGCCTGAAGGTGAAGCAAAACACTCCTTACCCTCAGACCAAGGCAACCCAGCAGAGCTCCTCTTCTCGTCTTGCGATGGCATCTCTAAAGCTCCCACATGGAATTGTTCTTTGGGATGACATCCTCGGCTTACCCTGATAGCTTATTATGAGGAGATTCCCCATGACCTCCTCACCACACCCAGTGCAGGGCGGCTGCTGAGGATGGTGTATCACAGTGTCTCTGTATGAGGAGTCCAGCACACTTCTGTTTCTGGTTTCAGTAATAGGACCAGTCACTCCATCACCGGCTGAAAAATGTGCTTTACTGAGTCTTGGGTCATCAGACTACCTTCACCACCCTCCTCTTGGACTATAGCTGAACCCCTGGAAGGGATGCCATCCAAATTGCTTTCCCAGGCACTGCCTCTTGCTAAGTGTGGACGACACCCTTCTCTGGAGGCTGGACTGAGAACCTCCACCTCGTTTCATCTAGAAGTGACTGTGAGGGAACGGTGTCCATTAGCACCGTGCCCACAGAGGCACACTGACTGCCCACGCCTCTCCTTGGGGCGAGGCAGAGGAAAGCTTTGCGGTGACAGGACACATAGAGGTCCTCACTGTGCTCAGATGACATCCAAGCAGGGAGAGAGCAGATGGACAAACGGCTGTCAGGACACCTTTATGCCGACAGGAGATCTAGAACTCCTCTTGCTGGGTCTAGCTCCGAAGAAATGGTCTCCCTGTGGTTCATCTGAATAACAATAATGCTTTGTCGCCATATTTCCTTCGGGATTGGCATTAGGTTCACCACATGAACCTAGAGCTGGAGGAACATTCATACGACAGATACGGAAGCTGAACCCAAAATAGAGACGTGACTACAGCGCCTGCCGATGACCGGAAACAAGTGCATGACTGACGGGGGACCCTGTTCACGACTTGCATCTGGTTCCCACTCGCTTTTCGCCGCCAGAGGGTTCAGACAGTGAAGGGAGCTTCCCCTCCATAAAGTGAACTGTCTTCCTCTTCTTAGTCTTCCATGCTCCTAAGGTCCTGGTTTTCAGCAGCCCTGACTCCGTTAACCTCAAGAACACTTTTACTCTATTATCCCCGTTTTGTCCATAGCTTTCTCAATGTGTTATATAAAGGTCACCAGGACTGATTTTAAAAAATCACAAGATACCATATCTACAGGATTACACTCCTGTGTAGGGAAAGGAAGGTAACTCAATGACAGAGAGATGGGTTTTGCAAATGTGACAAGGACTCTGTGCTTTCAAAACAAATAAATGCTGCTGGAAGCAGCTTACTCAGAGACAATTTTTTTATGTAATCAGTATTCCTCTTGGTAATCACTGTAATAAGAGCAATATGTTTTCCTATATCTTCTTTATTAAATATTAATATAAGGAACACTGAATAAGTAATCAGAGTCAGGCCTCAGCCCTTCATTAGAGACCTGGCCCCTGTGGCCTCCTTCCTGCAATATACAGCATTTCTTTCCCCCAAATCTTCTATTGCCAGTAATGGTACCAACCTGCTCCCAGCTACACATGCCGTAAGCCTGGGAGTCATTGTGTGTCTCTTCTCCTTCATTTCTTCCACCAACTCATCAAGACTCCCTCCTAAACGTTTCCTAAATGCCATCCTTTCTCCACTTTCCTATACCACCAGCCCACTTCATGTGTCCACCAGTTTCCATCCTGAGCTATTGCAGGTGCATCCTAGGCTCTCCCTGCTTCCGGGTATGTCCCCCTTCTCTTCTCTGAGAATGTCTCTGCTTGAAAAGCCTTTAGTGAAACCAGATATTCCCAAATGTTTCCACTAAGATGCCCTGATGGCAGAAGAGAATGTACAAGTTGCCCCACTCAGAGGTGCACCCCAAACTGAGAAGCATGACACAAATTTTAGACTGATATTTTAAAACGGTACTAAAAAAAAAGTCTGCTTTTCTTTCCAGACAGCATAGGTTTGTATCTGGTATAAAGTGTGAATGTGAAGTTGCTATATTACATATTGCCCTGTGAGGAGCTTTAGGAGTAACACCATGCAAGTATAATAGATACATGTTGCTGAGTGAATAAATGAGAGAGTGATATCCCTATAACATCTTGAAGGTGTTAGCTTCAGGCTAATGAATGAATACAGAAGGGACAGTAAGATGGATATTTTATATACTGCTGGTGAAAGCATATGTTTCTACATTTTTGAAAAGCACTTGGTAATAGATATTAAAGTCCTCAAAATATTTATAACTTATCCTCAGTATAAATCTTTGAAAGAAAGTCTCAAGGAAATCAGATAAGAGTACAATAATGTATGTGCAAAGATGTTCATCACAACATTATTTATATCAACATGGCATAATGTATATTAATTTAGCTACATAAATTCCCAAAATAAGAAACTGTTTAAATTATGTTACATGCGTGAGATGGATTATTATTCCACCATTACAATGCTTTTTAAGAATATTTAGTGACATGGGAAAAATTCAAAGCATGTGATAGGAAAAATGAGAATGCTATGTATTCAGTAATAAGAATACCTGCATTATTTACACATATATTGGGGAAGCTACAAGGAAATATACCAAAATGCTAATAATTATTATTTCTGTGAGAAGAAACTGTGTTTCTTTACTCTTTTCTACAATGAAATATATTTTACTTTCAAAACAAACAAACAAAAAATGTTTCTTTAGTACCAAAAGAAACTGGCTATGGAAACTTGGCTTTAGTAAGAAAATCTAGAAATAGACACTTGAAATACAGAACCCTGGCTTTAGCAGCTCCAGCGAAAGTGAACCAGCCCTCCAGGTCGGGCCTTGCTTCCTTCCGGAGGACCTTTCACAACTTTCAGCCTGCAGTGCTCCAAGGCACCACGCCCTGTTGGTCACCTATGAATGACAGTATTCGTATCCAGGTAGCCACTCCCACTCCTGTTCACTGTAAGACAGCCTCATGGTTAGCTTGTTCTTTTGTGATTTGCCTGTTTGTGGGGGAAAGACACTTCTATCTCGGTTTTCTTGGATTCAGATCTGTGAGAATTCACACTGAGCATTTTTGCAGGTCTCTACCAAGCACTGTTCAAGTCACCTGGGAAACCCTTAGAGAAAGGACACATATCAGGCCTCCAGGAGTTAAAACATTGTGGGAAGCCAAGCCAGGCTAGAACCCAGGCTGGACACAAAATATGGTGACTAAACACTCAGGCTTTGGAATGAAAATGCCTGGATTTGAATTCTAGTTGTATCACTGATGGATTTATAACCTTGGATAATTGGCTGAAACTCTCTAAACCTCGGTCTCCCCATAGATCATATGAGGTAATAACAGTGGGACCACACAGGGCTGTGGGTACAGCTAGGATAGACGATGTGCTTGAGGAAGGCATGTACAGGTCTTCATTTTATCTTCTTGATCCTATCTGACCTCCGTAATTTCAAATGCCTGTGTTTGATTGGATACCTGAAAGAGATCTCCCTTTGGGTGTCCAGTGCTTCGTCATTGACTTAAGTATTATGTAGAGGAATTAATGTGATGGAGTGCTTCCTACAGGCACTATGCTAGAATTTTACAACTGTCCTACCGATAGGCCATCTTGCACCATACTTATAAACTCAGAGGAATTACAGTTGCTAATATCATAGCAACTAAAAAGTATCCATGGCTTAACAAATAGTTAAATTTGTTTTCATTCACATTACAGTCTAATCAAGAGTTCAGTGGAAAGTCTTCTGCATGGTCATCGAGGGACCGGTGCTTTCTATTTTTGTGGTTCTGCCATTGGGTAGAGGCTCCCCAAAGTCCTCCGCTGGGACCCCTGCATTCAGTCAGCGAGCAACTGAGGAAACAAAGGAGGAGGGACAGCGCCAGTTTACTCCTGGCCTGCAGGAAGGGGTGTACATTTTCATGCACTTTCTGCTGGCCAGAGCCCAGACAGATGGACTCTCCCACCTCTGGGAAAGGCTGGGAACTGTGGTCTTCCTGTGAGTACAGGAAGAAGAGCATTTGTGCCATTGTGGCCATTCGTTGCCACACCTCTACCTGTTCCAGATACCAGCTTTGGACTCAAGGTAGCTATGTGTTTTCTTAAGCCCATAGTGAGAAGTTCTTTCTTGAAATCCTTGCTTTGTTTGAGTGATAGATTAATTTTCTTTCAAACTCTGCTTGATCACAATTTTCCTTAATGTATAAAAGGCACAGAGATTTTTTTTGTAAGGCATAATGTCAAGAGAATAGAGGAAATAGTGCCAGGCAACATTCCTGCACAGAAAACTAAATATAAATTCTAAAAGGACGTAGACAGAATTGGGGAGGACATGACCAAGGGTTAGGGCCTTCCTGGGTCCCCACAAGAAGGAATGAGTTTGGAAAAGGTGGGGACAAGATGGTGTAAAGCACCAGTAGAGAACCCCTTGGGGCTTGGGGAGGTTTGCATATACTGTGGATAGACTAGCTCGTTTCCCATTCCAACCTCTTTCTTAGGTCTACCTCAAATTGCTGAGTCTGAAAAGCTGAGAGAAAACTCTATTTTTCTCAAATTCCCTCACATTTAAAATTCCAGATTTGGCTTAGGCTCCACCAGAGCAAGTGCACTCTCATATGACAGAAAGAGACAGGGCAGGGGAACATGGCGTGATTCCTGAGTCAGACAATGAGAATCTGGATTACAGGCCTTCTGAGGCAGCAGGGAAGGTAGAATCAGTACCAAACCCAGGGCGGTCCACTGTCCCATTTGTTCCCCTGCTCCATATGATTGCCAATTATTAAAAGCAAATTTTTCTTTAAATGTCAGGTTATTGAAGAATGAACCCCATTCAGCTTTCAATAGTCACTGTCATTGTGTAAAATAATTATATCGCAGAAAGTTTCACAAAGTTTTGACCCCCCATCCTCAAGCCTGATCCCTTACTCTCAGGCCCAAGACCTTAAGAAATATCTATTGAAATAATCAGTGCAGTGAAGGGATGGAGGAGAGAGAAAGGCTTGTTTAGCTGGTGATTTAAAGAACCAACTTCTAGGACGGTGAGTCCTCTGGCCTAGGAGTTCAAGTGTGGAAGGAGAGGATATAATAGAGTAGAAGGCTAGCCAATTAGTGTAATCTGGAGAGTGCTGAAAACATCAATGTATATCCATAAACCACAAAGTTGTAAGTTTCTCAAGGTGTTAATTAGCTATGTTTCTGTTAGTGAGCTTTTATAAAAAGTACTAGTGGCCTAGTGCATGAAATTCATGCACATTAAAAGGGAATTAATTAGAGGAAATATTTTAATATTGCTATTTGCCCTTTCTCTATAATAGAAGTGTCAGAGATGAAAGAAAATTAGTAAAATGTATATGAAAATCTCCCTCCTGTCAGAGTCTGGGGTGCACCACAGGACCTAGAGTCAAGTCCCCACTCATCACTCACACGCGCTTTGAAAATGCAGGAGACCCAGACCCGGCTGGCCCCACCCCCATTGGGTGACACCCAGACCTGGTCGGCCCCACCCCCGTCAAGCCCCTCTGGGCGTGGGAGCACAGCCTCAGGTCCCCCAGCCCAGCACCAGGGTGGGGGTGCAGCCTCTGATCCCCTGGCCTGGTGCCAGGTGGGGAGTGCAATCTCAGGTCCGCCATCAAGGCAGGGAGCATGGCCTGAGGTCCCCTGGCCCAGCACTGGGGTGGGGGGCTTGGCCTGAGGTCCCCTATCAAGCCCCACGGGGATGGGGGCATGGCCTGAGGCCCCACGCCCTGGCCAGGCGCCATGCAGCCTCAGGTCCCTGCTGTTTGGTCCTGATGTTACAGGATCCAGGCTAATTTGCATATACCTCTATTATATAGATAGAAAAGTATTTTCTTCATCAATTAGGATTTTAAAACATTGGGTTAAACAAGGTACAATGGATTTTTCATTACTGTAGCTCTTTAGTAAATTATGTATACTGATGACATTCAAAAGGTAAATGGCACAGTATTTTCCAAAAATCTTTGGCTAGGGGGCCCTTTTATTTCAGATCATCTCTTGGAGATAACAGAGCACACCAGTGCCCATGGTGCCCAGGCAATGCTGTGTTTCTGCATATAAGTGAGAAAAACCCAGAGATACCATCCCTGGTTGTATCAGAAATAATAAAGATCTCAGGTTTAACCCCTGGAAAATGCAAACCAAGGAAACCTGGATATGTACTTAACCATTTTCCAATGAATCAGAACACAGTGTGATCCCCACACTGATTAGGTCTGTATAAATTCAGAACATAGAATGCTCTGAGCATTTCTTTCAAGAAACTCATTGCCACTTCAGTGAGGTACACCAGTAACAATAATTTCAGCTAATTAGTCACTAAACTAATTACTTTGTGCATTTTTTTTAAAGTCTGCTTATTTTTCTCTCCTTTGTAAGAAACAGAGGAAAAATTAGAGCTCAGTTATGGAGCATTGCTGCAGCTGTTACAATTAGAAAGTGAAGTGACTCAAAATCATTATGAGGTGATGCTGCCATTTCTAGGCTAGGAATTTCTACTATCAAATTTAAAAAATAGTCATTTTGAGCTCCCATAGTTTGTCAGTTCTTGAGTTACAGCTGCTGTCCTGTGGCAACTTGTATCTTCTATGAATGCCAGGTTTTCATATCCTGGGGTTGAATCTTATATGTATAATTTGTTATATAGACTCTGTGCTTTGTCTGGCTGTCTAGTGTACAAAACTTACTACCACATCCTCTCAGTAGGATCTATAGATACAAACAAACAGATGAAACTGCTCCCCCCTAAGAGAGGGAGCCTACAACAAAATGGAGGAATGCAATCAATTTCTGGATTTTCCTCACTCAGGACGTGAGAGGTATGCAGAAATGGCTCTTAAATATTCATCAAAGACCTGGGAACCATGAGCCCCATTCCACAATGTCTAAAAGATTTATAGAACTGGAAATTCTTCTCTGCTCAAGTGTGTAGGAAGCCTCTTTTCTGGGCGAAGTACAAATGGTTGGGCTAGAGTCAACCTGCCTCATTGTGGTTTTAAAAGAGGATTTCTAAAGAGAGCCAGTTAAATCTAGCAGCTGTATCTATGTGCTCAAGTCTCTCCCAGGCATCATACAAGGGGCCACAGAGGCTGGGAGATGGTGAGGAGAGAGGGGGACAGGACATTGCCTTGGTCTTGCACTTTCAATCTAGTTGAGGGAACAGGACTTAGCATAAGGAAACATGGGAGGGTGACATGACTATATAAAAGCTCTCGAGTATAGAGCAGATCAATGCTAAGTGGAGAAGGAGGAGGAATCCATGTGCACGAGGTAGGAGGGGGTTTCTGGAGGGCAGCGCTTAGCAGAAATGAGCAAAGGCACTCCCCAGTGAGAGCCAACTAACAGGCAAGGAAGCGCATGAGGTAACCCTACTCCACCACTGACTGCTTCTAGAATGATATTGGTAAAGCCCATTGTATGCACAAATGCCACCAAATACTGTGTCAACCCTGGAGTGGGCAATGTGTGCTGTATTTGCAAAGGCTGACATGAAGGATTGCATTATCCAGGTACCTAAGAAAAAATGTCCACAGGCCTTGTGCATAATATGGATGAAATGAGATGTCAGTCCAGCGGTCTCTGCTATGAGTGATTCCAATATTCCCATTTTACCTATATTATAACTCCTACAGAAGGGAGTCCCAGGTAACTTCATACTGCTTCCCACAGTGGCTGCACCAGTCTGCACTCCCACCAACAGTGCACGAGGTTTTTCTTTCCTCCACATTCTCACTAACATTTGTTGTTTGTTGATTTATTAATGATAGCCATTTCAGAGTGCAAGTGCCCACCCACCATAGTCACCCAGACAGTGTAGGCCAGCTCTTCATTCAAAAAGGGGGAAGGAGGGCATGCAGGGTTACCTCAGGAGAGGAAAATCCTAAAGGATGGTAGCTCAGGAAATGCACAGAGTAGCAGAGGCTAGAGGCTGAGAGGCAGGGGCTTCTGGATGCTCTGAGCTTGCCCTCTTCATATTCTCAGCACCTCCCCCACTTCCAAGCCCACACAACGCGAGCAGTCAGATTTGCCATCCCTCGAGTCTGGGAGGACCAGAGCAGGCTCTGCCAAAAAACAAACTCAACACCAGCAGGCAATTACTGTAGACATGGTGCTAAATGTCCATGGAAAGGTTATAAGAGAAATAATGGCTTTTGCCTGACCAAGAACTAGGCTGCTGCAAGCCCCAATGAGATAAGTTCTAATGGGTAAGGTAAATTATTTTCTCTTCCACTGAAGCCCAATTTTCTATCTGTTTCCTTCTTTTGCGTACAGTAGAATAAAGAGTGGGCAATAAAAAGAAGGGGGAGGAGGAGGGAAAAAAGCAGAGACTTTTAATGGAGGCTCATTTTGGTAAAGCACCCGGCGTCCCCACGGGGCCTGGAGAATTAAATGCTGTCACTCAAGTCTGAAAGCAGAGTCGTCCAGTTTGCAGACACCTGTCATAATTAAACTAATGGCTCTGAAAATGTGCCTTGATATTAAATCTATCTTCCACTGAGGAGCAGAGCTGATTAAAACCGCCGTTTGACAGGTAATGATGAACCTCTTGCTTACTGAACTTCATGACGGAGCCGGCCGGTGTAGGCTGTCCTCTTCCCCTTCCTCCATCACTGGCCCGCCCTTCCCTCCTCCTCTCTCCAGCCAACACCAGCTGCACCACCTCGCACACCCCCACTCTGCATTCTCCACAGGGAAGGATCACCTCTCAAGTCAATACCCAGTTGGTGTTTGGCCACCAGGAAGCATTGCCAGCAAAGAATGTTTGTCTTTCTGTGTCTTACTAGAAGACTGAATTTCCCACCAAATCTGTGGGAGAAGTTTAACTCTGCCCTGTTGTGAAGTCTGCAAAACTGAAGTTACCAGGCTGCTTAGTGGATATGTTCCTTCCAATCAGATGAGACTGGTCTACTAGAACTGTCTTTGGGCAAACAACACACTCTTAACGGATTATGAGGAAATCTAAAGATGCTCACTATTTACACACAGATACTCTCACTGGTGAGATGCCCTTAGTACCAGACTCCAAAGAGGGAGAAGTTAGGGGAGTATTGATCAAAGCTTTTTTACCCTCTGGGCTTCAGCTTCTCCTCCCAAAATGAGGAGTCAGGAGATGACCTGGAAAGGCTCTTCTGCACCTGATAGTCCAGAGTTTTATCCCAAAAAGAGGCTGTCCTTTATTCTTGATTAGGTGTCTTTCATGTTTTAGATTTTCATCCCCAGAAGTCACTCCGTGTATAGTCTTCCTCCTCTCCATGCAGGATGGATAGAGAGTCTCGAGAAGCACTGGTGGGGTTTCCTCCTTGTGCTGCCCCAGACCGTAATGAGGAAATAGAAATCAGTAAGACACAGTGTGTGGAATGACAAAACACTATCTCCCTGCTTCTTGGCATATCATTCAAGATTCCTTCAGAAGAGTCTTGAGATCTATGGCCTGTCCCACAATCCCATTAAATTTGCATTTACCTTCTAACATCTCCCCTCCTCAAACTAAGGACTTCCCTGCTTGGGGCCCTACAAGTGCTTGCTATTCCTTTGGGTCCCCTGAGATCCCAAGGGTGGCTGGAGAAACATTGAGGAAGACAGAGAGCTCCATCCCCTCCTGGCCACTCTGTTACAAAAGGTAGCAATCCTATCAAGCAATAGCTTCTGACTAAGCCAGCAGCAATGATGATCTAAATAATTACCCCAAGTTTTGAGCACCCCTATTATCTGGGCTAAATCTGTTGATGGCTTGTTTGATTGATTTGTGGTGTTTTATTCTTTTCAAAGCACTCTCACACATTTCCTTTGATTCTTACACCACCACTGTCATCTAAGCACATCCCCATTTTACCAATGAGTAAAATGGTTTCTTCAAAAACCGTAGGACTAGTGGATGACAGACTGGGACCAGAGCCCACATTGGCTGATCCACTGTTGAGGGCCATCTTAGATCACTGAAACTCCAAATGAACCTTGAGCTGGGTCCCAAGTTCCTTACTAGGAATCTATATTATTAAAGTATTTCCATGGTCAGCCACTGGTCTCTGAAATGCAATTTTCCTTTCACACCGTTTTTCCACCATAGATCTGCATGTCATAGTCTTCTTTTTTCCAACTTGTTTCTATATGAACTTGATTGTCATCTCTTTTAAATGCCCATTTTTTTTTCTTTTTAGGCAGAGTTTGGGAATATTGAGGGTCCTATATTTTTTCTTTTTTATCTGATTCATTACTATTTTCTGTTTCTATAACACTTCATGAATGATTGAGGTAGATGCTGGTAAAATAGATCAGCCAGAGATAGATACAGAGACAGAGATAAGGATAAAGAGAAAGAGAGAGAGGGGCAGCTGGAAAAGGCAGAAAGGCAAGCAAAGAACATGAGAGAGGAAGAGAGAGAAGAGAGCAGATATTCAGGGAAACAGGAGAGACTGGATCACAAAAATATAGACAAAGACAGGAAAATTAGGAAGCTCTGTTTGTCTGTCTTTCCCCAAACACCCAGAGGTCAAACTTCTTCCTTGCACAACATCATGCCTGTACACACACACACACACACACACACACACACAGGGAAGGCTGTCACATTTTAGAACACCATTAGGAAAGCGACACTCAGTTGAAGGAGTCCCTGTCTAGTGACCCAGGCTGACACTCTATCTGACCCCTCCCTCCAAAGGCTGATTCTTTCTCTAAGTGGCAGAGGCTTCGTCTCTCAGATCTAAGTGGGGCCTCTAATTGTGCGATGCCACGGATGCCCGGGCAGCCGCGTGTCTCTCACTATCATTAGCTTTCTTACCAGGCTCAGAAGGCTTCCGCTGCCACAACAGTAATTACCAAGAGATTAGGCAGGCATTAAGCACTCCTTAATTTGACACATTGCAATGATCTCCATTCAGCCTTTCTGCTCGAATAACTCTCAACAAATATTTCGGAGGCTACCAAAATAAACAGAAGCACTGTGTTTACACAGCTGAGGCCCTCTTCCTGCTTCTCTAAATGCCATCAATTCCAGGTAGGGGGGTAGGATGGGGGCAGTGAGGAGGATGGGTGGGCAGGGTAGGATGGGCTAGGGGGAAAGGGAGGTGGCACCACCTGCAAGGCCCTAAGATGGCCTGAAAACCCAAGTCCATACAGTGGAAAATATTAGTAATACACGACCATATGGTATGTGACCATTGATGGCGATTTAATGGGACCCATTATTTAAGAAAGTAGTTATACAAGAACCTAGTAAAAAGACATCAGTATTTATATAAAAACCACCACATTAGGACAAAATAATAATTACAGTGAAGGGAGTTATGTTGTTGTTGCTGGGGGTTTTGGTGGGTTATTAGTTTAGACATTATTCATTAAGTATTGCAATGGGGAAACCATTGTTAATATGGCAATGAATCTCAAGGGACCCATCACAGAGGAGATAGGATCATTTGGTAATTACAATGCATTAGAAGTTCAATATTCCCTTTCATGCATTTATTTCATTTGCTCACTCCCACCCCAATAGTCATACATGTGCTGCTCTCTTGACTAACCTGAACAAGGGGTAGCTGGAGAAGCAGAGCAGAATGACATGGTGACATGGAGGGAACAGCATCCAGGAGTCCCCTAGGTCAAATACAAGACAGGTTGAAATAGAAATCCATAAAGAGTAGAGATGAACTTACAAAAAAATAACTAAAAGTCAGAATGGCCAGAAATTGAGTCGTGGATATAAATGTTTATGGGAGGGTAATGGATTGGTTAACAATATTATTAGATGAGAAATGAGTCTGAGAACCAAACAATGAATTAATTGGGATTTTCCATCATAGAAAGATGAAAAAAAGCTGTTCTAGAGTCAGACATTGGAATCAAAGTAATTCTAACTGGGCATTTTCCGCCTGAGATACATGCCTCCATCCATGTAGGTATCACAAGCAGTGGTCTACTTCCTGGCATGGTCTAGGAGACCTCTGGTGAGCATTTGTGTCTAACCCAGCCAGATGGAGTTCTTGCCTTCAGTGCTAGGAGTTTGATTGCTATAGAAGGAGAACCATGATGCAGGGTGGCCTGGGATCTTCCTTACTGAATGGGCATCAGCATGAGAATTTACAGATGAAAGGGAAACTAGTAGGACATATAGAAAAAGAGGTCCAACTTGTGAATATCTGCCCAAGCCTTCCAGCTATTCCACATCTGCCCATGCCTTCCAGCTACTCACACCCACCCACACAGCTTTGCCAGTGTGGCCGGTCAGCATATCATGGTAGACTAGCTGTTTTCTAAACCAAATTCTCTGCAATCCACACCATGAGAGTTTATTTCTCCCATAGGTCAGAGTTGTTGTGAGGCAGGGGTGGAGGCCCTCTTACACAGAACCCTTCCACCTAGTAGCTTTACTTTTCTTTTAAGAACCAGCATTTCTAGGTCCTTGGAGCTTTCTGCATTCAATACAGGAAAAGATGGAGAGGCTCACACAGGGAAGGTCGTTAGAGGAAGTCCTGGAAGTGGCACTTGTCACTTCTGCTCATGACCTATTGGCCTGTCCCTAACCACTGGGGAGGCTGGAGCTATACATGTCCTCGAAAAAGTGGAGGGTAGGGATGTTGCTGAGACTAGCCTTCTCACCTACTGTCAGAGCTCCAGGATATTGATTGGACACAACCAGCACCAATACTTACCCATCAGTTCCCAATAACAGATCCCGACTATGTACAAAGCACTCTGTTGGGAACCCTAGAGAGAAAACAACCAATGAGTTACAGCCTTCTCTTTCAGTGATCTAGCAAAAATATGCAAAAACAATTAACCACAATATTCAGCAGGGTGAATCAAATGTTCTAGAGGTATATACAGAGTAGGAGCATAAAAGGCAGAGTTCATTGTAATGAAAAGAATCAGAAAAGGCTTTAGGGCAATGTGTCAGCTAACAAATAGGAATTAAACAGACACAACAGCAGGGAGAAGAGCTTGTCAAGAAGGAAAATTGCAGAAAGAAATGCACAAAGACATGGGAGTACTGGACATGTTTGAGGCCAACCAACTGGTTTAATGTGACTTAACCACAAGGTGCCATGTAGAACATAAAATTGGGCCAAACCAGCATAGTCATGGGGATATAAAGTACAGCATAGGGAATATAGTCAATGATCCTATATAATAAAAGGCCAGCGACCATAATGACCGGAACAACCGCTCAACCAGCTGCTATGAGGTGCATTGACCACCTCTCAGTCCTTCCCCCTCAGCCCACAGGCTCCGATCACAGCATGGTGAATGGGGAACCACAGGGAACTGGGTGGGTGATGGCGACGGCTGGAGCGAAGCAGCCTGGGTCCGGGTGCCGGAGGGAAGCCGGTGCTGGCAGCCCAGGGAAGGAAGGCCTACTCTTGCACAAATTTTCATGCATCAGGCCTCTAGTATTATAATAACTATGTATGGTGTCAGATGAGTACTAGATTTATTGGGGTGATCACTTCATTTATACTAATAAAAGGGTAATATGCTAATTAGACCAGATAGACCAGACGTCCTTCCAGACAAAGCCACAGTGGTGGAGGCCGAGGCAAAGGTGGTTAGGGGTGATCATGCTAGCAGGGGAGAACAGTTAGGGGGGTCAGGCCGGCAGGGGAGAGCACTTAGGGGCAATCAGGCTGGCAGGGGAGCAGTTAGGGGCATCAGGCAGGCAGGCAGAGTGGTTAGGGGCAATCAGGCAGGCAAGTAGGTGAGCAGTTAGGAGCCAGTGGTCCTAGATTGCGAGACCAGCAGTTGGACAACCCCTGAGGGGTCCCGGATTGAAGAGGGTGCAGGCCGGGTTGAGGGACCCCCACCCCCCCTGCACAAATTTCATGCACCGGGCCTCTAGTAATGTATATAAATGTCTAATTACTACATTGTACACCTGAACCTAATATAATATTGCATGCCAACTATAATTGAAAAATAAATTTTAAACATGTTGAGCCAGACCATGCTGAATTACAAATGCCATCATGGAAACCTTTGACCTTATTCTAAATGCAATGGAGAATGAAGGAGGGTGACATAATCCACCTCTGCAGGCATAGGACAGTCAGATGGCAAGATGAGAGGTTGAAGGGCAGGGAAATAAGTTAGGTGTTGGAATAGTTCTGATGGATGGTGGTGATGGTCTAGCATAAGGCAATGAACATCAGTCTTTGTCCTTGTCCAGCCCCTTTACAGCTTTCCAATATGTAATCAAATCAGCCAGTGGCATCCTTCACTTACAATTGCTTTAGAAGACTATATGCCAATATATTCACATATTCAGAGCCAGCATCAAAATCACGGTTTGCTAATTTTGAAAATGGTGTCACTATAGCCCATTCATAGTCAGCTCCCACTAGCCCCTCACCTGGGAATCATTTCCCCTCAAAATCTGCTTCTCTGCTACTTCTACTCATTATTTTTGGCCCCACTCATTGCCTCTGAATTGTTCCAGTGGGGTTCATAAAAGCCACGTCTACTCTGTCCAAAGGTAGAAATGTTGGCAGCTCCTTACAATATCCTTGGGTAGTCAGGATTCTCCATGATCCTCTTATATCTAGAGATCACAGATGTCTGTGGCTTTTCTACTCTTCCCAGACTCCAAGGGCACAGGTGCCCAGAAAGGGTGACATTAAAATTCCAGAAAAGCAGCTGGACTCCACTCTACACTCTGCTCCTGCCAGCCCCTATTCCATCACAGTGGATGGAACCCATAGTGCAGCCTGATATATAGCACTCACCTTAGTCTCCCTGCACACATCCAAAACCACATTCTCATCCTACCCCTCACATAATAATCTGCCCTGAGTCTCTAGGGCTTGGCAGAGACCTTGACTAACCCAGCTATGGCCCTGCTCTGTTTGTGCTTTAGACTATTGACCCTATTTCAGGATGGGGGAACAAGCTGTAACAACCTTCTTCTATGGCGGTGGACATAGGAGGGGCAGAGAACTGACAGAGTGTGGCCACAGTTTCACTGAGCTTGGTGCTGGGATAACAGGGCTGCATAGGGAGGTGGGTGAGCTGATGATTTTTGCTGAGTTAAAAAATAGTGATCCAGGGGCAATTTAAGGGGGAAAAATAAAGTAATTACTTTTTGAGAACCAGAATAGTCACATTACAGAAAGTGGTATGGGATTCCTTGAAAATAAATTCTATTCTTCAGGGAGATAAGGGAAGTAAAATCAGGCCAGGCCCTCTGCATGACACAAGGAGACAAGACCATGCTGCAGAAAGAACACAAATGCAGGCACACCAGGCCCAGATCTGCATCCTTGAGCTGGTTGTTTAAATTCTCTAAGCTTCAGTTTTCCCATCTGTAGATGAGGAGGGGGACTGGAGGTCAGAGCATGCCTTTGTGAGGAGTTATTGACAGGATAAGGGATGAGGAATGTTAAATGCCAAGCTAGTATCTCTAGTGCATGTTCGGGCTACGGAAAGTCGATCTGGGAGCAAGTAGCAGAAGCTGTAGTAGACAGATTTCAGCCCTAGAGAAGGAAGACCTTTTCTACCGCTGCAGCTAGCAGACAGTCAGATGGAATGTTTCTTAAGTGAGCAAGTTACACTTCACTCTTGGTGACCAACAAAATGCAGGGTAGCCACATTCAGGTGAGGTTGGTGTAGGAACTCCTGCATTGAGTAGAAAATTGAAGGAGATGAATTTTAAAATCTGAAATTCTTCCTGCCCTGAGCCTGTGATTCTTGATTGCTTTTGATCACGGAAAGCACAGGAGCTCAAAACCTCTCTGATAGATGAACTGCCACTCATCAGTGAGTGTAAACTGAGGGTCTGATTTATCAAAGGCCTCTTGTGGCCCAATCCTATGTCCTCCCATTCCTTACATTCAATACCATCTGATGGTTCTCTTTATGGGGATGGAGGTGGGGGCCAAGTCACTCAGGGTTTATTTCACCAGGCTCTGCAAGTGGAAAGGCTTGATATAAGCAAGCCCTGTGGGCTGCCAGAAAATCCTCTGCCCTTAAATAGTAATGAGGTCTATCGGTCTCCTTACAAATGCAGCTCCCTGAGCGCTAAGTAAACCGTCTCCATTTACAGTGTCAATATCAACGCGGGGCCTTCCTTGCCTCTCAAGCAGCCTGAACCAATTGCAATTGGCTGCCATTCCTAATTCCTGTGCTCAGTGAGAGCTGTCAATGGGTATGTCAATAAGATACCGGGACTATTGATCAGCATAGGCATTTAGGGGTCACTGGTCGATGAGAACTCTTGCCAAGAGATGTAGAAAACGATAGCTTTCAGATAAGGCAGCAAAGTGAGGTTCCCGAAGGAGAAATAATATAGCTCAATTTCCCCTGTCTTGCTGCTTGTCAATTTCCCTTGGTTTTCTTGATGGGGGAAAAGCAAGGAGAGAGAGACAAGAAGGGAGAGAAGTGGAAAAAAAACAAGTGAGCAACTCAAGTGTTTGAAAACATCTCAGAGAATGAAAAACCGACAGCCACAATAAAACCACACAGCATCCCCCCAGCCACTGTCTGCATCTACAGAACAAAGAGAATATCCAAAAGAGGCAGTGTTTCTGAAAGAGATGGGCTCGGAGGATGAAGGTCAAGATGACAAGCATTCTTCAGAAATGGATTTTGAAGGAATCTCAAAAATCAGTTCAATAGCTGTTTACTGGCCCCACGTATTAAGGTTCAATGAGGTGGTCCAATTCTTGACCAAGTCGTTTGCTATCCCAGATTGATCTTCGCCCTGAGTGAAGGAGAAAGACAGGTTCCCTTTAAACTAAAGCAATGTAACTTGTTCATCATGAAAATAAAATTGCTTTAAAGTAACATTTCATGTGGGGATGAAGAGAGGTGGCAAAGAGGCTCATTGTTATTTTTGCCCAGTCTGTGCCCCAGAATTTTAACTGTTATTTTCACATTATAAAAGATGTGTCCATTTTGTTCAGTAAATTGCCTTAATGCAAATGAAATTATTCCATTTACAGATAATTGATTGCATGGAAATATCCACTGTTCACGGGCACAGAACCATTTTAACTATTCTTTGGGTTCCAAGTTGTAGGTTTCACAGATAATTATGGACACAGAAACATTTCTTTCAGGTGAACAAAATAACAAAAATCAACTTTAAGGCCAGTGATGGTCAGAGTCCTGTTATAAAATCTTCCAGCTTTTTAAGTGAAATACACCCTCCCACAAGGGTAAGTAACATGCCACATATTGGCTTCCATTTTAGTTTATCCTTTCATTTTGGAATCCAGCTCCTTTGTGACCTTACATACCACTTCTTTGGGAATTGTTTCATTCCCTTAATTCAAAGTCACATCTCAGCTTGCCTCTGAGACAATGAAACTCATCTCAAGTCCCACCAGTCAGATCTGCTTTAATTAAACCCTGAAAGTTGCTTAAAGCAATAATTGAGCATCTACAGCTGAAATTTTAAGAGATGGCATATGAACAACAAGAGGGAGATGCATTTCAATGAGGTTTGGCAGTATCACATGTCATCCCTCAAGACTGTGTTTTCCTCACTGTGTGTCAAAGTTCATTCATTCACCATTAAATACATACATTTTATTCTGCTTGATTCTGACTAATGACACTACGAGGACAGAAAAATAGAAAAAAATTCAGCAAATCCACAAAGAAAACAGAAGAGGTCACAGTTAACAGGACATATTAACAAAATTTTGGAAGTAGGGAAGTGAATAAGCAAACGATAAATGAAATAGCAGACAAGAAAGCTAAAAACTAGATTTGCATCAAGAGTGAAGCCCCCAGAACCTGCCTACTTCATTATTTATCCCTAAAAGGCTCGGGAATCTTTGTAGGCACTAAATACCTCTGAAGCAGGGGTACAGGACAGGACTGATCATAGCAGGCTTAGTTAATAGTCTTTAAAAGAAGCAGTCAGGCTCAGAGATGCCCTCTTCTACCCACAGAGCCAGGTGGCTCCTTCTTTGCTATGGTAGGAATCTGAAGGGTTATTTATAGTGATGGTTCTCAAAGTGTGGTCCTGGGACCAGCAGCATCAGTGTCACCTGGGAACTTGTTAAAAATGCAAATTTGCAGACACTACCTTGGACCAACTGAATCAGAAGCTCTGGATGGGGCTCAGCAATCTGTGTTTCAACGAACTCTCTAGATGATTCTGGTGAAGACTGCAGTCTGAGAACTACTGTTCTAGGTAGAGGCTGAGCCAGGCAGGGTCTGACATCAAGGACAACAGCAGGAGCTGAAAAGAGTGGACAACTACTGGTTGCTTAGGCAAACTTGACATACAGAACATTGAACCCCTAATGCACATTTGAGCTCCCCAAAAGTTGGCAACCAAGATGATCTATCCTAGGCAGGATGTTTAAGAATTCTTCCCTGGGAAACTGATAGACCTAAGAGAAAATATCTGCACTTAGTGAAATTAACTGGTGGGGGGGAATCCCCAAAGGAAATGACTGGGTCACAGCCCAATCAGCCTATAAGGAAACCCACTACCCATAAGTCCCAGATAGGCAGAAAAAGCTTCCTATCACCCTTAATGATGAACTGACATTCAATGATTACCAGATGTGTGAGGAAATCCTCAACCATGAAAGGGGGGGGGGGGGGACGAAAAGAAGCAAACAAAACAAGAATAAGAATCTTGGAATAAATGCAAACAATTGATAAAAGAAGAAAAAAACGTTAAAAATAAAATAAAAACTATAATGAATCATTTCAGAAAAGTAAGAGATCTTTAGGGGATAGAGCATCGGCCTGCGGACTGAAAGGTCCCAGGTTCGATTCCGGTCAAGGGCATGTACCTGGGTTGCAGGCACATCCCCGGTAGGAGGTGTGCAGGAGGCAGCTGATCAATGTTTCTCTCTCATTGATGTTTCTACCTCTCTATCCCTCTCCCTTCCTCTCTGTAAAAAATCAATAAAATATATATTTTTTTAAAAAGTAAGAGATCTTATATTCATGAAACAGGAATAGGAAACTATTAAAAACTATAGGCCTGGTACACAAATTAGTGCACAGGTGGGGTCCGGCTGGCCGCCCCGGGGCCGATCAGGTTGGGTCAGCCAGGGCAGAGGGGCCACAGGTAGCTGGCTGGCTGGCCCTGCCCCCATCAGGATTGGGGGGAACAGGGGCGGGACCGGCCAGGAGGAGAGGCCGCAGGTGGTTGGCTGGCCCCACCCCCTGTTCGAACTCCCAGTCGAACTCCTGGTCAAGGGGACAATTTGCATATTAGCCTTTTATTATATAGGATGGGATTATTAAACTAAGTTTTCAGTTCTCTCCAAGGCAGAATATTTGCTCAGAGTGTCAGCTCCTCCCCCAAAATCAACCTGAAGAATCACATGGAAAACTTGTTAAAGCGAGGGGTGAGGAGTGAGGTACAGCCTGAGCAGCATCCCTTAGGCATTTACTCTCCAACCAAGCACCCTTCATTCTAAGATGTTAAGGCAAAATACTAACCAGAGAAGTTTCCTGATGCACATGGAGGCAATTGGGAGTGGTCAGCAATAATTCTGTGGGGCTTCATTCTTTCACCTTGGGGCTCATCCCCTACCTTCTCCTCAAGTTCAGTGAGTAAGACACAGTATGGAGTAACCTCTTTTCTTCCCCAAAGGAGCCTGAGCCAAGTCCCCTGATTAACACAACCACTTACCAGAAAAGTAGCAAAAGTGCGTGCAATATATACCATCTGAGGCCAAATGCTCAGAGTGGACAGACCAGGAAGTTCAAATAGGCATGACTGATGTACTTAAGGACATAGGGAAGCTAGAAGCATTGTGAAACAAGAACAAGAAATCATTAAGAAAGAACCAAGTGAAAATACTATATATGAAAATATGATAGCAGAAATTAAGAATCAAATACATGGAATAGTTTCTAAGATGGACATATCCAAAAAATGATTAAGAAGTTGGAAGGCCTAGGTGAAGACATTTTCTAGAAAGGAGCAAGAGATGGAAAACATTATTTTTTGAAAGCCAAGAAATATGTCTTAAGGAAGTATCAACAACTGAAAATAGGAATGAGGGGATAGTGCAAGAAGAAAAAACATATTTGAAGCAATAATGAAGATATGAACCAAATATAAAAATCTGAAAATGTCAAGTGAGGACATGGAGCAAAAGGCTCTCACATCTGGTACTGGTGGGATACAAACTGGTACAAGCACTTTGGAAAATACTTTGGCATGAGGCATGTCAAAAGAAAGGTAAATATGTATTTAATTCACATCCTAGCAACTCCACCTCCAGCGTATATCTTAGAAAAGTTCCGTCGAAACCGATTTGGCTCAGTGGATAGAGCGCGGCCTGCGGACTGAAAGGTCCCAGGTTCGATTCCGGTTAAGGGCATGTACCTGGGTTGCGGACACATCCCCAGTGGGAGATGTGCAGGAGGCAGCTGATCGATGTTTCTCTCTCATCGATGTTTCTAACTCTCTATCCCTCTCCCTTCCTCTCTGTAAGAAATCAATAATATATATATATATAAAAAAAGAAAAGTTCTCAGGCACATATACCAGGAGATATGTAAAAAAGTGTTTACGGCAGCATTATTCTTCATAGAAAAACCTGGGAGAAAAAACAAACATCCATCAACAGTATAATGAGTAAATTGTGGTATGTTCATACAGTGGAATATAGGATAGTTAAAGGGAATGAATTACAGCTTCAATTATTGATAGATCTCAGAAACATAAGATTAACCAAAATAAGTATTATTCTAATGAAAAATAATACAGCATTAATCCATTAATAGCAAGGTTGATATTAGGTAAAACTCAATAATATGTTGTTGAGGAATACATATTTAGGTGGTAAGAAAAACTATAACAGAGAATGACTAAAACACAATTGAGAGTCATGCTCACCTCCAGGAGGAGTGGGAGTGGGATGGGACATAAAATGCACTCGGTGCTCCTGGGTAGTTTTTTTTTTGTTTTTTTGTTTTTTTGTGTTTTTGTGTTTTTTTTTTTTGGTGTTCTATTTCTTAGTCTTAGAAGTGAGTATCTGGATATTTTAAAATTATATTCAAATTATATATAAATATGTAAGAGGCTTGCCAGTAGGTATGATGCACACTGACACTCAATGCAGGAACTCCAACTTTGCAAAGTGCCCTCTCATGCTCTGGGACCCCTCAGGGGATGTCGGAGAGCTGGTTTTGGCCTGATCCCCGCAGGCCAGGCCAAGGGACCTCACCTGCCAGAGGGACCCCACTCACTCCAAAGACATCCTTTGAGTCACAGCACCGCCCCAGGTGCAGCTGCCAGGGGGGACTGTGGGAGGTTGGCTCCAGGGAATGTCTGGCCCGTCTCGCCCAGTCCCACCTCGCTGGCCACCTTTTAATTAATTTCCTTTCAATGTGCACAAATCCATGCACCGGGCCTCTAGTGTTTTTATAAACTCATATCTATGAATGCTATTCCTTACAATAAAAAATAATAAAGATATGTATTTTTCAGAATTAAAGAAAGATAAAAGACATTGAACTAAAAGCAAGAAAGGGAATGGGGAGTATAGCAGAGGAAATGGAAAATATTAAAAAAATATGTGATAAATCCTAATATAATAGTCACCAGTATAAATATAAATGGGTTAAATTCACTATTGTGGACTATGTTTCCCCAAAAATGTATATGTTGAAGCTCTAACCCCCAATACCTCAGAATATGACTGTATTTAGAGATAATTAGGTTAAAATGAGCCTGTTATGGGGGGCCCTAAACCAATCTCACTGGTATCATTATAAAAAGAGATTAGGACACACAAGAGACCCCAGGAATAACAAAGCACAAAGAAAAGGCCATGTGAGGACACAGCAAGGAAGCAGCTACCTGCAAGCCAGGAAGAGAGGCCTCAGAAGAAAACACACCGGCCTACACCTTGATCTTGTACTTCTAGCCTCTGGACCTGTAAGAAAATAAATTTCTGTTGTTTAAGCTCCCAGACTATGGCAGCCCTACCAAAATGATATGCTCACCAATCAAAAGATTGAAAATTTCAGATTAGATTTTAAAAGTGATCTAACAATATGAAGTTTATATAAAAGTACTTGGAACAAATATCAGTAAAGTTGAAAATGTAGAAATTGAAAAAAAAAACAATTGAATAACCTCAAAAACATGAACAAAAATAAATCTAGGTTAGCACTTTTCATGCTGAACAAAATAGAACTTAAAGCTAAAGCAAAAAATCCTAAGGAATACAAAAGCTACCAGATGCTGGTGATGGAACTAAAGAATAAAAAGATATAAGCATTTTGAACATAAAAGCACTTAACAAGTCAGTCTCAAATATTAATAGCAACAACTGACATAAATTAGAGGAGAATAAAGATAAATCAACAATTATAGTTGAAGATTTCAATAGATCCCTCTCAGAAACAGACAGATCAAGCAGATAAAAGAAACAAATAGAGATTTAGAGGACCTGAACAATAAAAATAATAACCTGCAGTACTTACAGACGCTATACCAAATGAACAGGCAATCAGTGTTATTTTGAGCACATACAGACAGAGCATTAATAAATCTAAATGTTACTGGCTAGTGTAGCTCAGTCGGTTGGGCATCATCCCATGCACTGAGGGGTCACTGGTTCAATTCCTGATCTCCCTGTGGGGCATGTGGTCAGGTTGCAGGCTCAATCCCTGGTCCAGGCGTGTGTGGGAGGTGACCAAGAGTGTGTGGGAGGTTGCTGATGGATGTTTCTCTCTCACATTGGTGTTTCTCTCTCTCTCTTTCTCCCTCTCCCTTTCCATTTCTCTCTCTCTCTCTAAAATCAATAAAAACATTTTAAAAAACCTAAATTGAATATTGGGTCATAAAGGAAACCAAATTAATTCCAAAGAGTCAAGTAATACCATCTAAGTTCTTGGGCAATAATGCAATAAAATTTGATATCAAAGCAAACTTTAAAAAAATCTCATGTTTAGAAACTAAATAGTACACCACTAAATAATCATTGAATTAAAAATAGATATTGTGAACAAAATGAGAAATATTTAGAGCTGAATAATAATGAAAACACATGTCAAAATTTATGGTACATAACTAATAGTGTTTAAAGAGAAATTTCTAAACTTATATAAACTTGTCAGAAATCAAGAAAGATCAAAAACAAAATAAACTAAGGATTCAACATAAGACATTAGACACAAGAAACAGATTAAATAAGAGAGGAAATATTAAATAAGAGAGGAAATATTAAAAATAAATATATTATTCATGACCCAGTCAGAAGAATACAAACAGTAATTTGAGCAAGAAATGCTCAACATAAACAATTGTTAACTATTTGCAAACATTACTTACCATGGTGGGGATAAAAAGAGGAGTCTAAAGGATGCCCAGGGTCTGAGGGAGAGGTACCCAAGGAAGAAAAACAAATATGGAAGGGGGTCCATCCTTAAGGCTAGAATTCAGACCTCATTAGAGAATGGTTGATAACAGTCCGTTGGATGCCAGAAAAGTTCTCTGTGTTTCCTGGATCAGAGTGTGTCACCATTTGCAGGCCAACTGTTATCAGGCGAGGAACCATAGGTGTGATTGACAAACAAGAAACCCCAGACCAGGGGGCCAAAGAGCTGAGACTGGCAGGCAGGATGACAACAAAACTTGCAAAGAAGCTGCCCCTGGGGTGCAGCTAAACCACCTCTGTTTTGCATATGTCTCACATAGACATCTAAAATGCTTGCTACTTCCCTGCTCATTATCTAGTTGGCATTGATGTGAGCAGTGTGATGTTTTGTGGAATGTCAAGATGATCAAGCTCTCTGCAGACTATATTATGGCAGAGAGCAGGAGAACTGGCATAGCCCTGAGGCAGCACTGTGAAGATATACTGTTGGCACTGCCAGGTAAAAGCAAACTGCTGCTGGAGGTCCTTTCAAATTGGTACAGAGAAAAAAGCATTAGTTACATCAATAACTACATACCAAATGCCAGGAATTGTGCAGATCTGCTGCAGTAAAGGTACAACAGAGACGACAGCTGTATTTGGAATCACTACCTTATTCAGTTTATAATAGTCTGTAGTTATTCTCCAATATCCATCCAATGTCTGCACAGGCCAAACAGGTGAGTTAAATGGGAATATGATTAAGTATTACCACTCCTGCTTCTTTCTTTCAATGCTTGGATAATGGCATAAATCTCTGAAATTTCCCCAGATATGCAATATTGCTTCTGATGTGTTACCTTGGTATGGAGAAGTTAAAGGGTTTCTCTTTAGCCCTTCCACCCATAAAGGTTCTCATCCCATGGGTTTGAGAGTCCATATGGGGGATACTTCATCTCCAAGCACATGTATTACAGTTATACATTCAATATCTGGGTAAATCACTCATAAGGTGAGTCTGTAGATGAATTAGACTCATTGTGAGTCAAAGGTTTCAGCTAAGGGTCCATCTATAACTTGATCATGGTAGCCCCCACTATAGCGCGTCTGAATCATGTTTTGGATGCCCAGGAATTCGTTTCAATTCCTAGCCGGTGTCTAGATTTCTCCAAAAGGTTGGGTATTGCCCAGGCAATCCAGTAAATTTGCTCTGGGTCCTTTTAGATTAGGCTTGGAAGACGATTTATAGTGCCTACTTGTGAAAACGCAGCAGGGTCCTTCCTCAAAGGGATCCAGTGTCCCCTTCAATCCAGAGGCTCTGGGTCTGTGTATTGACTTAGATCTGGAAACTGGTGACTCAAGTCAGGTTTTTGGCCAGACTTATAGATTATTCTGTCATATAGATCAAGAAATACTTTAGTAGGCTGCCCATCTATTTTGTTCCAAGGAACATGGTGATTAATTAGCTACCACTAAAGATTGCAGATATGAGATTCATGCCTTATTGAAGAGGTTGTGATGGCAATCCACTGGACTGTGGAGAAGTCTGCTGGGTTTCTCTGATCCAGAGCTGGTCCACAGTCACTGGGTTAAGGTGGCAGTAAGAGAAGTATAGGACAAGGACTAGCAAGTAAGAAACCTTCACCAGAGTGCCAGTGGGCCACTCCTTGTGGGCAAGACTCTGCCCATTGGAATGTTGATGATAAACTTCTGGAAGCTGCCCATGGCGGTTGCTGTTGAACTCATCATCTAGGGGCCAGCTGGAGCACCCACAGAATTCACAGGGAAAGTGCCTGCAGAAGTACCACCAAATCTTATTAGGAGTGAGCTCCACTGAGTGACCTGCACAACACAGGAGCCAACAGGAAGAAATATGTACTGGAACCAAGAAGAGAAGCCCCTTCTTCCTGCAGTGTCCCTCCAGCGCCCTCTACTGACAAAGTTTAGCATTGTATCACCTGGCAAGAATGAAATGTTCCAGCATCACAAGCCTGACAATCAAAGGTAGATTTGGAGCTGAGAGGCAATAAAGTTGAACTGCCATCATAGGGAAAGTAATAAATAAAATAGAGAAAATTAACAAATTGAAAGGTAGTTCTTTGAAAAAATTGATAGATATAGATGTCTTAGGCAAGGTTACTTAAGACAATAAGAAAGAGAAGATATATTGAAAGGAGTATTTGGGATAAAGGGATATTATACATTTTCAATATAATAGCAGAGTTTTAATATTAACTGGAGTGTTGACCCTAAACTCAAGGAAATTTCCCAGATAATAGAACAACAACAAAAAAAATATATGGACAATGGCTGAAGGGAATATAAATTATTGCTAGCCCTGTGAACTCCAGGAATTGTTCTGCCTACTCCTTTCTGGTGCCTTTTCCCCTGTATCAAGTAGTTTCCTTTTACACACACACACACACAGAGCAGACATCTCCAGTGGCTCACACCAGGACCTCCTCCAGAGCATTTCCCCTGCTTTTGCAAAGGAATGGCCTGTGGCCAATCATGAGCTCCAAGGGGGATAAACAGCCCAGTCTTCCTGCTTCATATGGAACAACCTCTGGTGCAATGTATGCTCCAGAGCTCCTTGCAATCAGGCTGAGGCTATCACATCTCAGCTTATCTTCTTCCTCTGTGATTTCTTGCTTCCTTTATTCCCTAAGAGGTTTCTCCTGAGGCCACTCCTCCAGGAAGTCGGTTAGACAAGAACCCCTGTCTCTACTTCTGCATTGGGGGACTCCAACCTAAGGCACAGGGGTGACATGATGCATGCTGTATAACAGGAAAATGCATCTAGCAGTGGTGTTTAGGATCAATTAGGGTAGGGAGAACTTGGGTTAAGGGAACTCAATTAAGAGCCAAGTTTAAGGGAAGAGATGATAGATAAGAAGAGGCTGAGACTAAGGAGAAGCAGAGAAAACGAAGAGGAGGAGGCAAATAGGGAGTATCTCTTGATAGACTCCTTAATTCTGATGCAACATGGCAGAAGAGGGAAAGGACAGAGTGAGAAAGGGTGACAATGTCTCAGACCTGGGTGACTAGGAAAATGACAGCCACACATACAACATCGGGTAACCAGAGAATACTCATATTGGGAGAAAGCATCCTTGTGCAGACTCAACCTCTGCATAGCACTCTGCAATTTACAGAGCTCTCAAAGACATCCTTTCCTTTTTTCAAAAGGTCTCTGTGAGATGGGGTGGTAAGTATCCTCAATTTTTATTCTTTCTTGTGACCTTGAGAAGGGGGAGAATACATCCTCTTGCTTATTGATTTTGGGCTTGGCCAATGTGACTTATTTTGGCCAATGTAATGTAAAGAAACGTGACATGAGCAGTTTTCTATGTGCTCCTGTGATTCTATTAGGTCTTGTGCTTTTGCTCTCAACCTTCAAAAGGGCATGACGCAGATAGCTGTTGATCCAAGGAGAATAAGCAGACATAGATAGCAGACCTAAATCCAACTCACAGCCCAGAACACTATGCAGCTGATTCTATCCAATCCTAGCATGACCACAGGCACCTAAAGACCTAAAAATGAGACATAAATGCTTGTAGTTGTAAGCCACTGTGTTTTAGGGATATTTTTATGTAGCACTATTGCAACAATAACTAATACAGTTAGGTAAACAGGTATTATTAAGATGCCCATTAAGCAGATGAAAAGACTGAGATACAGAAAAGTTAAGAATTTGTCTAAGTTCACAGCTCAAAGGAGAAGGTTAACTATGTCCTTACCTACCTTCTCAACAGAAAGATTCTAAGTGTTGACACATTTCACAGCTTAATAGCCCAGCATTCAAAGGAATAATTCTATGTGCTTTTTTTAAAAAAAAAAATAAAGTACTGAGTTTGCTAATAACCTAAGAAGTGCATGTTTTCATATATGCTGCCTATTAAGTCTGCTCATATCGTATCAGCAAACATCATGTTGTCTTGGATAGGTTCCTAGTTTTTCCTGCGAAATGTTTTTCAACGCCTGAGTGAATCAAAATAAATGTAAATGAGGTTTATTAAGTCAACCCCACATGGTGCTGTATTGTCAGCATTTGTAGGGCTGTGACAGGTTAGTTATTGCAATTTGAAGGAAATGTCACCAACACAGCAGTATGCGGAATTAACTTAAAAATATATATATAAAACATCTCAGGATTATCCACCCTTTCAAGAACCATTTCCTCTGAAGGTGACAGGGGCTGATAGAGGCTAAGGTTTGCTCATTCCTTTTCATAAAGAATGCTTCTCTGGCTACATGATACCTGAGGCCAAGGGTCAGGGCTTCAGGTAACCACCCAGCTTTCTGAGAGCTACTGTTAATGGACTGTAGAGAGGAAACAAAATGAGAATGATTGGAGCTGACAAGGAGTGACAGGAGCCAGTGGCAGCAGCACCAAGTGCCCTCTGCACCCAGAATGAGCGTCAGACTGGTTCAAGGGGTGGGGTGGGAGCAGAAGCCAAAGAATAAAAAAGACAGGTGAGTGCTGAGCTGTCAAATGATGGGCCAGGTAGTGAGTCCCTTGGTCAGACCTGATTTGAGAAAAGTCAGAAGGGTTCTTTCCTCAAAATCATCAAGCTTAGTCATCATTTGTGGAGACTTCTCCTTTGTCTGAGGTCTCTCCTCATGTGAAAATGCATCATGGGAAAAAAATAAACACATTAAGCATTCATTTATCAAGACCTCAGTTAAAAAAATACCTTTTAATTGAAACCTCAGGCCCTCATTGTAGGGACAACCCATGGCATTTAGAACCTGAATGGAGTCATCCAGGCGAAGGAAAAGGCACTGATGGAAAATATGAGACTAGACCAGAAGTAGATGTTCTGACTTCTCAGTTTTCTAAACTAACATTGTTTAAAACTTGTGCGCAGCTATAAAATCAATCCTAATTGGAGATTACGCAGAGGCCTTCTCCCTGCCTGACCTCCTTTATATAAAGTGTGAGAACCACAGAGTTGGGGGGATCTTCTTATTAACTCCTACATTTTACATGAAAGAAACTACTAAATGTCTGAAAAGGAAAGGGAACTTCTAATCTCACCTAGCTGAGCAGAACATGGGCAAGTCTCCTGCAAAGTTCTATCTTTCAAAACCACCCCATGCTGCATTCTCTATATGAGCCCTTGCATCCAAGGCCTACGTGTATCTATTACAATCAGAAGCATTAATTAAACTATATTTCTGAGTGGCATGTGGCTGTGTGCTTTTTCATGCAAAATATGTTTAAAAGATTTGTCCATTCAGTAACTGTTGTTGACTGCCTGTTTTCCCTCAGGGATAAATCCTTGGAGGCTTAAATACTAGAAATAAAATCACAAAAGTAAAAGGGGCAAGCATTCACGTTGCGGATTCATTTTATGGGTAGGCAGTGAAAGAGAACAGAGAGGACTTCACTGGCCATGGAAGAATTGGGGCAAGGTGGGGACCATCCCTCTCCCCAACAGACACAGGAAACACAAACAACCCATTATTACTTTGCTAAATCCTCTAAGAAAGGGCCCATGCCATCATTATATATTTAAACACACACACACACACACACACCTGTTTTAGAAATGTGGAAGGCCAGGGGCCTTTAAAGCTATCCAGTTGCTAAAGTTCACTGGAGTTGATAGAATATGTGCAGCACCAAAGAGAGAATCAGAGTGAACTCTTCTGCAAGGACTGAACTCTGGCCCAGCATCAGGCATGTCCAGTGACTTGAACATTATGGCTAGCATAGAGTATCTCCCTCTAAAGTGGGGTTCCAAGTGAAAATGCCCAGCAAGCAAGAGAGCCCCTGAGGCTGCAAGTGGACTTGGAGTCTTCTGAAGGTCCAGAGGAGGTCCACTTTTTAGGAAAGAAGGTTAATAAGAAAAAAAAGAATCAAGCCCAGGGTTAAGAAGCATAAGATCTAAGTAGCCACTAGAGGAGGAGCTGGTAGAGGAGTCCAAGAGAAGCAGGGAGGTCCAGGAGAGTTTCCTATCATGAGCCAAGGAAACCACAGATGGGATGGAAAAACCTCACTTAAGCTGTTCATTTCAACTCCCTCCCCACCAAACACTTTTAACAGCTTTCCTAATGGTAGAAAATGATTGATTTGAATTTCACTCCTTTCTCAACAAAGACAGCAAGGTTGTGGGAGAGCCATGAACTTGGGTCAGGAACCTTAGGGCTGAATCCTGCCATGACTCTATGTCAGAGCCCAGCTGTGTGACCTTGAGGAGATGTCCTAATATCTGCAGGTCAAGATTTCCTCATCTAAAATCACAGGTTGCTTGAGTAATAATGATGTAATGAATATAAAAGCATATGTAGCCCTAACCAGTTTGACTCAGTGGATAGAGCATCAGCCTGCAGACTGAAGGGTCCCAGGTTCGATTCCAGCCAAGGGCATGTACCTTGGTTGCGGGCACGTCCCCAGTAGGAGGTGTGCAAGAGGCAGCTGATCGATGTTTCTCTCCCATCGATGTTTCTAGCTCTCTATCCCTCTCCCTTCCTCTCTGTAAAAAATCAATAAAAAATATATTTTTTTAAAAAGCATATGTAAAGTACTATATAAATAACATGATGTTTTTTAGAGTAATGTTTAAGAGAACTGACAAATATGAACATAAACAACAAAAAGGCTGGTGTCCATAGTCCTGAACACAGTAAATTTCCCATTGAAAAATTACAGGAGTTATTTGCCACTCCCAGCCAAAACACCCCTTTGCTTATATTTACTATAAAGGCTCTGCTTCTTTAGTATTTAACCTATTTTTATCGTTTGAAAGGCATGATGTCCAGAATGAAATGGGGTGGCAGAGGTAGAAAGGCCATCAGAACAGCAAAGATTTGGGCATTGTAACGACCTACTCCTATCTCCCTCTCCCCAGTTCTGCACTTGCCTTGAAAACCAGCTGCCTCACAACTACCGGAGAGGGCTTGGAGACCAGGTTTGGAGCCGCTTAAAAAGTCCCACCCTCAGAGCATTATCATCATTTCCCCTGTCAGCTCCCTAAAAAAAGTCCTATTAACATAGTTATTTGGCCCTGACCGGTTTGGCTCAGTGGATAGAGCATCGGCCTGCGAACTCAAGGGTCCCGAGTTCGATTCCAGTCAAGGGCATGTACCTTGGTTGCGGGCACATCCCCAGTGGGGAGTGTGCAGGAGGCAGCTGATCGATGTTTCTCTCTCATCGATGTTTCTAACTCTCTATCCCTCTCCCTTCCTCTCTGTAAAAAAATCAATAAAATATATATTTTTTAAAAAAACATAGTTATTTGCCCAAATTCCCAACACATTCTATGAGACCCATATTACCCTTTTACCAAAACCCGACAAAGATATCACAAGAAAAGTTTAGACCCATATTACTTATGAATATAGATACAAAAATTCTCAACAAAATCCAGCAACATAATAAAGATTATATACAACATGGTCAAATGCCACTTATCCCAGGAATGCAAAGTTGGTTTAAAATCTAAAAACTTTCCAGTGCAATTCACCATATTAATAGTAAAAAACCACATGATCATCATATCACAATAGACACAGAAAAAGCATTTGACAAAATCTTATATCATTTTGTGATAAAGACACTCAAGAAAGTAGGCCCCAAATGAAACTTTTCAACCTTATAAGGGGCATCTGCAAAAAAACCACTCAGCTGATATCATATACGTATAATGGCAAAGAATGTTTTCCTCTAAAAACAGAAACAAGGTAAGCATGTTGTCTCTTGTCACTTCTATTCAACATTGTATTGGAGGTCTCACCCAGGACAATTAGCAATAAAATAAAAGCAATTCAGATTGGGAAGAAAGAAATAGAAGTATTTCTAATGCAGGTGGCATGATCTTGTATATAGAATATATTACAGAATTTAATGACAAACAATTAGAACAAGTTCATCAAAATTACAGAAACAGGATCAATATGTAAAAATCATTGTATTTCTATACACTAAAAGCAAACAGTATAAAAATAAAACAATTTCATCCATAATAGCACCAAAAGGAATAAAAGCTAGGTATGAATTTAACAGAACTTTAAGACTTATATGCTAATAACTACAAAATATTTTTAATAAATTAAAGAAGGTATAAATAAATTGAAAGACATCCCATTTTCATGGATTGGAAGACTTCTTTTACGGAAATGGCATTATTCTCCAAGTTAATCTATAGTTTCAACATAATCTCTATGAAAAGTTTAGCTTATTTTTGGGAAGAAATTGATAAGTTAAATCCAAATGTCCATCAACTGATGAACGGATTTTTTTAAAGTTATATATTCATACAATGAAGCATTATTCAGCAATAAACAAAACTAAACCATTCTATAACATGAATGAACATTGGAAATAATAGGCTAAGCAAGATAAGCCAGTTACAGATGACCTTATATCAGTGATGGCGAACCTTTTGAGCTCGGCATGTCAGCATTTTGAAAAACCCTAACTTAACTCTGGTGCCGTGTCACATATAGAAATTTTTTGATATTTGCAAGCATAGTAAAACAAAGATTTATATTTTTGATGTTTATTTTATATATTTAAATGCCATTTAACAAAGAAAAATCTACCAAAAAAAATGAGTTCGCGTGTCAGAGGTTCACCATCACTGCCTTATATGAGTCCATGTACATGAACTATCACAATAGGCAAGTCTATAGATACACAAAGTAGATTAGTTGGCTGTATGGCGTTGGTATAATGGGGAGGATAAAGTGGGGAGTGATTGCTAAAGGGCTTTGTTTTTTTTGGGGGGGGGTGATGAAAATGTTCTAAAATTGTTGTGATGGTATTCCAATGTTTGAGCATATTGAACACTATGAAGTATAATTTAAGTGGGTAGATTTTATATGTGAATTACATCTCAATGAAGTTGTTATAAAATACAGGGTGGGGCAAAAGCAGGTTTACTGTTGTGAGTATGTGAAACAGAGTTTATTCTTATATTATTATTTATTAATTACTGTATTATTTTCCATATGAACAACTGTTAACCAACTTTTGCCCCACCCTGTAAATGCCTACCAGGACAGCACATCAAGAGGGTCTATGGATGGGTAAGTAGACCAGAATACTTGTGGTGTCCGTGCTTTGAGAGAATCTAAATCCCAAAGGAATCTACTAGGACATGACGTTTTTGTCTATGCAAAAGAATTTCTGCTTATAAAATTTCTCACAGTAAAGTAGTATTCTCTACCTTTGCATACCTGTGTGCAGTTGAATGTCATTTAGTGTGTTCTCCCCTAGCCCAACTCTTTAATTCGCAGATGACTCCTTCTGAGTCTTCTGGAACTCTTTCTAATATATTATAAGAGCCCCATGTTGAACAGTTCAACCTCCTGATCAAGAACTTTTCCCAACACTCAAATTGGACTCTAGAGAAGGTCAGGGTAGGCAGAGTAATAAAGGCATGATGGGTGAAGGGGGCTGAAATTTGAGGATTTCTGGATATAAATATATACACAATGCAAGGCCATGGGTAAGGTGAACTGGATGTGAGGGATGGCTGGGGAGAGACCAGTCAGGGAACATACAGGTACAGGAGAGTAGTAATGAGAGCCAACCTGGAGGGGATTGGTCAGAAAGAAAGAAGGTGACACCCTCATTGGCAACTATTGGGTGGGAGGGTAATGAGAGAGGAGGAGCATTCAACAGTGAATTCCAAATTGCCTCACACTTTCATTACGGCAAATGTCTTTTTTCCAAGCATCATTTTTCAGAATGAATGATTCATTTGTAAAGTAGATAATTAAGTCCCAATTTAGTCTGTTTTTGACCTATCAGGGTTGTTTAAAAAAAGGTCTTATTTGCAGTTAAGAGAGTACAGTACTTTCTCCATTTCTGAAGGAGGAACGCAGAGCACTGAGTGTTGGATTCTCCCAGTTGCCATAGGACAAGCAGGTGGTTCTCAAGGTGGGAGGGGCACCTGCCTACAGGAGACATTCTGGTTCCAGAACCATAGGTTAAGGTATCTGAAGTGTGTGTGCACCATATGGGAGCAGGTGTTGCAGAAAATCAGGCTGGGGAGTGGCCTATCTCCCTTGGGACACCAGCAGTAAGAGTAACAGAGAAAGTGAAGGGGCATGACTAAGAGAACCCTGCAATAGAAATGGCCCTAAGGGCTTGTCAGCTTCAACCCTTCGTTTCGCAGTTAAAAAACTCAACCCAGAGCGGAAGGGACTTGTCCAAGGTCATTCAGCCAGGTGGTGGCATATTTGGAATGAACAGCCTGGCTGCTCTCTCCCTGAGGATGCATGGCCCCCAGGCAGGCCAGGCTGTCACTAACAGGCACGTAAGTGTGCTCCCACCTGTCCTGGCATGCCTCACACTCAAATCAGAAAACCTTCTGCTGAAACCCCGATGAGGAAATTAAATTAGCAACTAATTGGTTAATTGGCAGCAAGCTCTTTAAGACAGTAAGGAACAAATTAAGTTGGAGCGAGAAGCTCACATTTGTTAGGTCTGATTATCTTCATTATCACCTCCATGGCCCACTAGCGATACTGTGCACCTCTCCCCTAGGAAAGCTCTTAGAAGGATCCTATGACCCTTTGGCTGCCAGATAAATTGTTCCTTTCTCTTCCTTTTCTGCCCCACTGACACCACATTCCCTTCTTAGTCCCTATAATCTAGCATTTCCCACGCTGTACTCTTCAGAACCGTAGTGTCAGTAGCATGCTGATAAACATTTAATGATGGCTTTGTGGAGTAAAGAGCCCTAATTTGCAGCATTTAGCAATTTCTGTGGTGTAAATACTTCCAATATGAGCCAATTTTAATGTACCAATGTGACATCTACCAGCTTGCAAAATTCTTAAAAATTTAACAATTGGTTCTTGCAAGCTGGTACAGGTTGATTCCAACACAACACTGATGGTGTGTTCAGAGGTTGATAGGAAGGGCCCACCCTCAAAAAAAAAAAAATAGGTAGAAAAGTCTGCATATTATATAGACTCTAAGAAGTTCTGTAGAAAAGAAATATATTTCATTTAACTTAGTGCTTTTCAAAGATATTTGACCAGAGACCCTATGCTTCCCAAAGTACATTTTAATATCTTCTGGAATAAAGGTCCATTGAATTGGAAACACTGTCATAATCATATTTTTAGTGTGCAATTTCTGGACGCAGGCACCATGCTAAGTCCTTCAGATAAGACATAAGACATGGACCTTGCCCTCCAGGTAACCCAGGTAGCAAACTACAGTAGCAAATCTCAAGTATTACGTGTCTAGTACTGATCATGAGTTCTAGAAAATTTCAGAAAACAAACTCCATCACCAGGCTGGAATTCAAACAGTGTGGCTCAGCCAGGGAAAAAAGTTTTCAAGGCAGGAGGACTCTTTTCACAAAGAAGAAGAGATACAAATGCATGTTGTGTACCAAGAGGTAATGAGACCAGTGTGACTAGAATTAGGGGTGTGGTGTAGGAGGGGAGTAGAAGATGAGACAGAAAACATGGATGGAGGTCTGATTGGGGAAGAAGGAGGAGGAGTTGGGGTGCTGGGCTATCACAGGGCAGGGCAGGATAGGGCAGGGTGGTAAAGCAGAGGGCATATATTTTTTAAACAACACGATTTCTTGAGTCCTTACAGTCATTCCATTTCTTCTTATTTATCAGGTGGAAAGAGGTAGCCTTTCTTGATATGGGGCTTCAAGAATGCCAGAGAAGCCTTCTTAGCTCTGTCAGTGGGACCAGGCGATTCTGTCTTCTCACAAGGACGTGTACCAGCATGGGGTATTTTTCTTCTAACAACCATATGTATGGGGCCGTTGTGCTTGAATGCACATGGGACCACCTCTGTCCTCATGGGTTTTCATTCATCCATCCATGTGAGTATGTAGCTGGGGCAGAATGTTGAACAAACACTGGCCATTTTTCTGTGCTAGGTGCTGCTAAGTACTAGAAGGTTTCTTTCCATTTTGAATACATGTGACTACACTACTCCAGGAAACAGGGGGCTCAGCAAGATGCCATGCTCAAGATTAATGTTTATGGCTCTAAAATCACCAGTCTACTGCTTGGCTCCCAGCCACATGTCTATCACAGTGTTCTTCTGGGCTTTGAGTGGGACATGCCAAGTACATACTTACGAGGCTGTCTTTTGATCTCTAACCTCACCATTGTCCCAAGCGAGTCCCTGGTGAAGCTGTGAGGGGGGAAATTTTGGTTTCGGTGCCCAGCCTGCCCTTCTGTACATTTTCCACCACTCATCAAATAACTTGAACCCACATTGCTCACACTTTCCACATGCCCTCCTTTTTAAGAAAATCTGCTCTTCAGAAAAAATTTAAAACTTATTTACCCTAAGATGCAAATAAGTGGTAACAGCTTAAAGTAGTACCTTTCCAGAGTTATTTATATCTTTGCATCTTGAAAAAAGAAACTTAAAGCTAAAGGATTCCAACTCTACTTCAGGGATTTGAGGCAGCCCAGAGGATATGAGCAGTAGTAATTCTAGAGTAATAAATAGTGTCACATCACTGTCCCTGAGCACCATGGAAACGGCTGCCTGGCCCATCTCTGTGACAATCTGGCCTTGATTTCTGTCTTCCAGGTCTTGCCATCAACCCAACAGGCTCCAGACACCCCTGCTTGTGCTTCAAAATAGAGTGTGCAGCCAGGGTATCTAAGTAGACTGATGATACCGAGAGCAGCATCCAGGCCAGTGACAAGAAAGAAGGCAACTGTTATAAGTCTGAACAGCAAACCCAAGTTCTAATCTCAGCTCCACCACTTTTCAGTTGCCTGACCTCAGGAAATATACCTTACCCATGTTCAGCTTCTAATCTTTAAAATGAGACTGATAACGCCAACCTAGTAGGATGCTGGGAGAATAGATAGTGCCTATATCTATTAGGCACAAGTTGGTGACAGATAACTTCCAATGATGGTGATGGTCAAGAAAGAAGTACTCAAGCCCCCACCTTTGCTGGGAAACAAAACAAACCACCAGAGCTGGACTTTCTAAACCCCAGAATCTTGCTTCTAGGTGATCCCAATTTCAGGCTAATAATTCTCACTGGCAACACACCCAGGTGACCAACCCAAATGATAAAAACCCACAAGACACCAAAATGTAAGTGAAGGCACTGCACCTCTCTGGAGGAAGCTAGACCAGTGGTCGATTGGTGCTGACAGCAGGTATGGGGAAGACATTTTTGCCAACCATCCAATATCCATGGTCCTCTGATAATTCACATTACTTTCCAAATGTCACTGCATCTGTCTCAGTCTGACAGCTCTTCACACTGGGGCCCTTTCTCTGAGCTGAAGACCTGGATATACTCCTGAAGGGGATTTTGATCTTCATTTCTTTCCAGGTGGGAGGGTCCTTTGTCAGACAAAGTCTAGGCTCATGAAACCTACAGACAAAAAAAAAACAAAAAACAGTGACAGGGAGTCTGGCAGGTGAAGGCAATAGACATGCCATGCAGGGATCCAGCTAGTCAGATAAGACATATGACATTCCTGAGAAAGAACAGTCAGGGGAAAATACTTATACTGTTCTTCAAACCTGCTACAGCATCACCCCCACTTATCTTGAAGTCTGACATTTCGTAACATCCATTGTGTGCAGGCAGAGAAAGCCTGGACACCTACAATAATTCTTGCACAGTCTTACACCAAATTCACAAACTGCATTGCTTAGAAGAAAAACCAAGGCACTCCTTCAAAACCTCTTCACCCTTGCTTAACGTAAAAGTCTAACAATCTCAGAAATTTGGATTCCCAGTTCCTGCAAGTTGGGTGTAGCATATATCAGATGTGTTGAGGAAGAAAGAGTGATGCATTAGAAACAGCTCAATAACAGCGATGAGCCTTGACAGCTGACAGCCTGGTGGCGGGCCAAAAGGACAAAGCTGAAAATGACTGGAGGAGTGGGTGCTAGGCAGTCATAGAAATTAGGCAGGGTTATCAAGAAAGGGTTAAACTCTCTTGTGTTTCTAAAATGGCAAGGAGGTGTGTAATACATTTTAGCAAGCCTTCCATGCAGAATACCTAAAGTAAATGAAATTTGGGGTCTAGAAAGAACAAGCTTGGGAATTCAGGAGAATTCACTTAAGTGGAACGCTGTCCTCCCCTGACAGTGGAAGATAAATGAGGTGGTACTGTACCTGCAAAGGCTACTGCGACAGGGCTGTGGAAGGAAAATAGACCCCGTAACCTTTCCAGAAGCTCATAATGTTCTTGGATCTCCCCCTCTCCTGCAGTGTGGAGCAGAGGCCCCTCTCCTTTAATGCCCATCCCCACCGAAGAATCAGTTCCTATTGATCTGGGGTGGCCCTGACATTAGTAGTTTTCAACCATCACCACCCCCAATATTCAAATATGCAGCCAGGACTAAGAATCACCAAATGACTCTGGAGCGAAATCAGGAGAGTTGCCATCTGGAAGCCTTGGTGAGCCCACCACTGAAGTTGAGGCTGACTTTGTTGAGCTACATAAAGCCCAAAGGCTGCTTTTAATGTTCAGATACCAAGAAGAAAAGAGTAAAAAGGGAAAGGAATGTGGACCTGGTATCAGAGCCAAAATGACTCATAGGGCAAATGGGGCAGGAATCAACTTTGAAGGAAACAGAAAACTTCGGGGGCTTTTGGGAGGAGGGGTTTGGGGTTGTCCCTCAAGAATCACTGAAAGCAGCCCAGGCTGTAAGCCCAGAAGCATGAGCAGGCGGGTAAGACTTCACAGACACCAGGAGTGATGGAGGAGCCATTGTGGTTGATATTGCTGCAAGTCCACTGGTGATCTGGCTGGAAACAGCCAGGCCCTTGATGGGCTTGCTGCTTCTGCGCTGGGGAAGGCGGAATGGGAGCCTCCCCTGTAAGGCTTTCCCTTCTGTGTTACCTAGGCCAGGTTCGCCTGGCAGGAGTCCCTCTGTGTGAGTGAAAGTAGCCAAGGGACTCTCGGCGGCTCCCTCTCCTGGCAGTGGCTTTCTGGACAGTTGGGGACCAGTCTCCAAGCCTGGCCTCGTCAGAACCAGTTGTCTCTTACTTGGTGGACCTTGGGGGCAAAAAGCTACCCTTTCAGCTCATCTGTCAGAAAGCTGTGCTTGCATTCTGGCTGCTCCTGAAGATCCCTGTGTTCAACTCAGCTGTCCCAGCACGTGGGTAAAAAGTCCGGGATTCTGTGTCTTAGCTCCATCAATGTCCCGATTTTCTTACACCCCCATCTGGGACCAACAAATGATTTAAGGTAGCTTAGGAAAAACCCACATCACTCCACAAAATAAAATGCATTTAAAATAAGAGAACTGAGGCAAAAACAACAACAACAACTGAGTAGCAAATGATCTTAGTACCAAAACATAGAAACATCTTAAAAGTCAATGCACTGGTGAGAGCCCACCATTTTGACTCTGAGTTTTCTAGTCCCCAACACAAAAGAAAACAGGATCCTTTACACAATTCAGAGTTCATAACATAAAATCAAAACACTCGTTCAAGATAAACATAACGGTTCCTGGAACTGAAACCAGACAGAAATGCCTCCCCTAGCTCCACATGGAAAGGGCCCTGTGATTTAGTGAATAACATCCTCAAAGCAGCCTTTGTGTAAACATGGCAAGGAGCTCCACAGGTCTGTTTTTAAAAACATCCCTCAGTGTAAGCTGATGTCATAATGCTGAATTGTTATTCAATTAAAAAAAAATTCTGCAGGAGATTGGTACAAATGTTCTGAGTACCAAAGTCTGACTTAGTGAAAACATAGATTTTCAAGAAACTAGAAGAATGGGTGGACTGGGTCATCATATAAGAAACCTGAGCTCAAAAGATTGCTGGACCACTCCTATGTCACAGTCTTCCACTGACTAAGTCAAAGAGCAAGAACTCAGACAAAGGGGCTTTCTTGTTTTTTTCACCAAGCTTGTGTTCTACTCTAGACAACACAATTGGGGGAGACCTATTAACATTAGAAGACCCGTTGATGATTGCTCCGCAATAAGAGGAAGCCCCAGAGATTATCCTCAAGCAGGGACCCACTGAGATCCTTAGGCTCAGCTGTCCCTTCAATTAGGCAGTGGGAGCCCTGCCCCCTGCCCGGCCCTGAGTGGCCATCCCACTGCACTGTGAAGTCAGATGGGCAGCCCCTGCCCTGATGCTCTGAGATGGCTCCTTGCTTCCCCACAGTGTGGCACATCCTGCATGCGCCAGGAAGCAGCCCCCAGCTCAGGCCGGAGCCGTCTCCAGCTCCCCCACCTTTGTGGCTCCAGGAGCAAGAAGGTATAATGGTCTCAGGTGTGGGAAGAGAGCTGCAGCCAGGGCTCTGTCCAGGGAAGAGGAAGAAAGAGAAGAAAAATGGGCCCCTCTGAAAGCTTTCCAATCACTCCAGCCACCACCATCTCTAATTCTTTTCTTAAAGTATAAAATCATTCTTCCACTGATCTCACTCGTGGTCAGAGCTCAGCGCAGGCCCATCCGTCACGGGGCTGATTTGGTTCAGCAGGTGTTGGCCGGGCAATCGCTCATTTCAGGCTAATCTGCTAGCGGCTGTCAGGGGTTATGGAGTATTTATTGAGTTTGTGTCAGGTCCGGATGACCAATAGCCAACAGCCGCTGGATACGCACTGACATTGATGATATTGCTGAAATTAAACGAGGTGATGTATACTCAACTTGCTTAGAGCCAGGAATGGGCCCTGGGATCATTTTATAACCTGATGCAGACGATCCCCGGGCTTTCCTTTTCAAAAAAAAAAAAAAAAAAAGCACACACATGGCCTTTCCATTTAAAGAAAAAAATACATGGTCCCCAACAAACATAGTCATGTCTGTATTTAAATGAACAAGAGCATTTCCTGGGGAGGCTGAAGGGAACAAATAAGATCCAGACGTCTGGCAAACAGCCCTCTGTGCTCTGCCAAGGTCCCCTGGACTCCAACATGTAAATGTTGGGTCTCACCAGGAAGAGGCATTCATTGGTGACTGAGACTCAGGATCATGAATGTAAATCCAGTCAGATCTGCCTTTGGTGGCAACAAGATGTCACAGACAAGGGCACTGGAGGTGGAGTGAGACACTAGGCCTAAAGCCCAGCTCCACCTTGTCTTAGCGGTGTGACTCTGAGCAAGTTCCTTAACCTCTCGGAGTCTCTGGTTTTGATGCCGTTAGGATAGTGAGACCATGTGAAGGGACAGTGTGAAGCCACACAAGATGCTGTATATGCTGATACCTGGAGATGACTTCTCATACTTGTTCTCTCTCTCCTTTTCTTCTTCTGGAACCAACCCTTTGCCCTCTACTTCACCAATTCCAAAAAAGTTAGAAAATGTTCCACCTATGGCACCTAAGACAATGGTGTTGGAGGTATTGTCACAAGGTCATGGGAGCACCACTCAAATGAGCGTAATTAACTTAGCCCCCTCCAGAAGAACCTTATGATCAAACAGCCCTAATGCCATCCTGTAGCCTGGCCCCAAGGCCAAGTCGCCAACACCCTCCCAAGGAGTGAGGAGGGGCCATGACCCCGCACTATGAATGGCCCAGGCAGGATGCTCAGGGTCTGTGGTCTGTGAGGTGTTGAGCAGGTCACTTACACTGCCTGAGTCTCAGGGTCTCATTCTGGAAAATGCCCACATGAGAGTACTTGACCTCCAAGTTCCCTCCAGTCATGCTCTGTGAATTATTTGGAAGAGTGTCCTCTCTCTCTAACCTCACCACTTCTCCCTTTCAGGGGCGCACAGGTCTCCAGTGATGTGCGGTGCCTGCTCTTGTAAGGTAAGGCACCAGGGGAAGCCTTTCCAAAGCCATGGGGATGTGAAGGGAACCAAAGTGTTCTGTTTTCTAACGTCCAGCAATAGCTTTCGTTCTAGAACATCCACTCTGGGCCAGGCACCAGGAGAACGATTTTCCAAATAGAGAAACTGAGGCTTCAAGAGATGAAGTGAGCTGGTAAGGCCACACATCTGGAAACAGATGCAGCCAGGATTCCAGTCTCTTCCAATCCATCTCTACTGGCAGTGCACTGCCCACTGTGCTACTCTGCTCAAGACTAAATCACAGGGAAGTCATCAGTGAGTCCCAAGCTTCACTTGAGAGCTATGTCTCTCTTTACCCCCAGGCTCTTTTGAGAACTGCTAAGGAACATAACGGCGTGTTGTACACTTCCCCTCCCTCTCCAACACCCCTCCACTGCCCGTCTGCCCCTCACCACAGGAAAAGGAAAGAATGAAGTACAGGCCGTGGAGGAGAAAAGAAGGGATGGGCCCAGATCATCAATGAGTGCCTCAACAAATAGATTGCATACATCTTAACCCAGCACATATCGATAGAAATGACTGATGCAGAAAGTGTGTGTATATATATATATTCCCTAGATTGCTAGGTGCTCTTGGCAAGCGGGTGACTAGCTCTGACGCTTCCCTCTGATGGAAATTGAATTTAGGTTACAGACCATCATCTGGCCCAATTGCCACTGAATTATTCCACACAAAATATCAAAGTTAATTTTTGGGCCTGTCAGCCCGGTTGATGAGTCGGGCGGCTGTCAGCCCGGCTGCTCCTGCCTTCAGTGCCAGGGAAGAGTCTGAAAGTCACGGCATCAAACAGCGACCTTGGCGGGGGACATGGGAGGGGGACATGGGGGAGGGGGGTGCGGTGGTGTTAGATTACCAGGATGATTAAATGCCAAGGGGAAGGTTCCGGAGTCCGGATTTGAATACCTGTTTACATGGCGGATAACAGATAGCCGCCCACTGACGGGAAGGTTGTAACTCACTCCCCAGAGTGCCAGGGACACCATAAAACATGAAGGCCAGGCTCGGGAAGTCGGCGCCCCGGCAGCCAGGCCCGGAGTGATTTAGAGCCCGGATCCATTCAGAGAATATCTAATCTATTGTCTTTTATTACATGCACTACTCAGTCTCTCTCCCTTTTGCAACCTTTTTTTTTCCTCCAAGAACAGCCAGCAATCTAATCTCCCTTAAAGGAATACTGTTCAGAAGTGCTGGTTTGAGTCAAAGATCGTGAGAGTTCTTTATTCCACAATACAATAAAAAATGCTAACTGCTGTTGCTGCATAAATATATGTATTCCTCCCCCCGCTCCCCACTCCCAGA
Organism: Myotis yumanensis; assembly: GCF_028538775.1. NCBI lineage: Eukaryota > Metazoa > Chordata > Mammalia > Chiroptera > Vespertilionidae > Myotis > Myotis yumanensis. The sequence goes on from NW_027223754.1 coordinate 22,201,954, forward strand.
GTGCTCTGTGTCCTCCTCCGTCCATCCCAATGGGTGAATATACCCTTGCTTCCATCTTTCTCGCCCCCAAGACCTCCTGCTCACCAAAAGCCGGCAAGGCCACTTCTCTGCTTCTCTTCTGACTAATTGTCTCAGGCCACCTGATGTTGAAATAATCCATAATTGCTTAATCTATCCGCGTCTGTGTGGCAAGAAACGGAAAAGCACTTTGGAAAGATCAATCATCTGAAATCACCGAGCAGCATATTGGAAGCTGGGTCGTCGCCTGCTCCCAGCTGGGAAAATGATGGTGGTGAGAGATAAAGGCTTGGAGAGGAGGCTGTCTCTGTCTCCATAGTTTTTTGATTCCGAGATAGATTACCAGGAGCACTAACTACTCTCCGTTTGTGCTAAACAAAGATAATAGCCTTGGGAGCCACAGCCACATAAATGATCGGACAATCAAATAAAGGACCCCCTGCCCCTGGTCTCCTGCAGACACTCGCACTAATGGATCAGGCAGCATGCTGGGGGGCGGGGTAGGGGGGTCTTTGCCACTGGGACCTTGATCACCAGAGGCCAAGAGAAAAACAGAAATTTGAGTTCCTAAACAGCTGAACAAAATGTAAAAGGCTCCATAGAGTCTCTATAAATAAGAGAGATTCGGTCTGGAGAACGCTTGGTGGACTAGGGTCAGATCTCTCATATGAATCAAATTAGTGGCTGATCAACTAGTATTATCGCACATTAGGCTGTGGGGACAAGGGAAATGCCACAATTTTCAAGGTCATGCGTCTCAAGCTTGTATCCGTCTCCTTCTCCCTCCACTTCACCTTCCTTGTACTCAGAGTTTAGGGGCTGCCCTTTCTGCTGCTGCTATTGTAGCAATAGCTACTTCCCAGAGCCCTGGCCTTTCTGCAAACTGGCCCTGAATTGCCCCTCATACTCCCCTTCCTCCAGAGAAAGTGTTGCTGGAAGGGGGAACATTGTCAAGATGAGGAAGAAGAACCAGCAGGCTAGGTCTCCTCTCACACCTTCCCTGCTGCTGGCCTGACAAGATGTTCAGAGATGTGGTTTCAGGTACAGTGACCTGTGGGGATCCTCAGAGAATGGGAACTGCCCTAGAAATGGAGATGCAGGTTCAGTTTCCACCGAAAGTCACCAGAATCATGAAGTCAGGATGTGCAGCAAAGTTGAAAGAGCTCAGGCTTAGACCCCAAGTCCACATTCTACCTATACCACTCACTGGCTGTGCAAGTAACTTCGCCTCTCTGAACCCCAATGTTAAGATACTTCACAATGACATTGTGAAGTTCAGATCATGTATTTTATTTTGTTTGTTTTTTTATTTTTCAACTACAGTTGACATACAATATTATATTAATTTCAGGTGTACAGCATAGTGATTAGACATTTATATAAGTTACAAAGTGATCACCTTGATAAGTCAGATAATGGATTTTAAATAATTGACAATTTATAGGTCTTCCATAAGTAGTTATTCTTGCAATTGAATTATTTTATCCTCAGAATAACTGTGTAGGGCAAATATTATTCTTTCCAACTGACAGATGAGAACATTGAAGCATGGAGAGGTTAAGTAACTTGTCCAAAAACACACAAGCTTGCTTGTATGATAGAATTAGCATTAGCGTAGTCATGAGTAATAAATGCTAGCCACTACTTCTCCCATCATCTGAGACCGACTTGATCTGAACTGAAACCTTACACTTGTTCTCTTGGTCAGTAGCTACTCGAGCCATGTGAAGTGTTGGAGTACATTCCAGAGATGCCTCTGCTGTTCACAAGGCTCTGAGCCACAGGTCAAATGGGCACACTTGGCACTAGCTATGTCATATACCGATCACTTCTGCTCTCTTTGTCTCTCTCTCTATCAGAGCTGAATTTCAGCTTCACTAGTTCCCAAGCCCATAGTCCCCAGCATGCAATTGGAGTAGGTTTTCCAGTCCAAGTTCATGCCTAAGGGCAACTATTTGAACTACCTCAGAACTGCAAGTGTGCTAAGAGTCACCAATGACTAAGATGATTTAAGGCACACTCTCCCTGCCTGACCTCCACCCTCTTCCTAGGGTGAATAGCAACTACATGTAGCAAAGAGGGTACAAACACATTCAAAGAACTTGCTGACTCCACGGAAAGGTTTGTAAGCAGCCCTCAAAGGGGAGGAAAGGGCATGAAAGACAGACAAGCTAGAATTCCATGTCTGAACTCAAAAGGCAGCAAAGGCAGATCAGTGGCCACAGTCTGCCCAGTGCTTTGGCACTATGTACAATCTAAGCAGAAAACTCAAGTCATAGTTCTATGGTGTTCATGTTCCTTCCCCTCATCACCTCATCCCCACCCACATTATGTTATTCCTGCTAGAATAATAACCAAAAAACCCAGAATTCAGTCACGCTTAGTCAGTATGCATCTTCCTGAAAATTCCATTCTTCTCTTGTAAACCCAGTAAGTAAAGGTGAGGTAAGTCCTGAGTTCACTGGGTACACAGAGAGTGCAATGTGCGCTGTAAAATGGACCCTATAGAGGAGAGACTATTGAATCACAGAGTAACCCAAGCTGATCATTATGAAAACAGGTGAGACTGCTATGAGTGGCCCAACAATAAATGGGGAGCTGGATGGCCAAGAGGTTCAGTACCCAGGAGGATGTGCCCTGGGAAAGACATAAATACATAGAGGGAGGGAAGCCCCAGGGATGAGTAAATGGAGGAGTAGTTAATTTTCAAAATCTGGGGAAGTACAAGAGGGTGGGGCAAGAGACTATTGTAGTAGCTCCTACACTCTACTTGTCTCTAGACAAACAATGGAATGGTAACAAAAGAAAAATCACCCAATAATCATAACTCTTGACAAGTTGTAAAATCTTCTCAAATTATTTTTATGTTGAGAAAAGCTAAAAAATTGACTCCAATGGATCTTGTTATCAAGAGAATATGAATTACATCTTTCCTCTAAATATTCTTTATTGAACAGATAAGGGATGCTGAAAGTTTGAATTTGAATTAATGTCATTTCCCAGACTAATCCAAAGTTACAGGGTAGGAAGAAACCCTCATTTCCCCTTGCTCTGGAAATTTCATCTCACCTGATTCAGTCTTTGATTAGTAACTAACAAGGTCTCTTCTCCAAAGAGAAAACTAGTTCTTTGCCTTTGATTCTATCTAATTCTGTCTTATTTGCTTAGGCTGGACACAGCATTGTTAAATTTCAAATAAAAAGAGAACTAAGACATCAATGAAAATAACAAAATATCTCAAACTTACACTAACAAAGACCACACAAGATCTTAAAGGAAAAAAAAACTTAAAACTATTTAAAAATACAACGAATTATTGAAAAATGAGAAAAAATAGAGCTATACCATTTTTCAGAGATAAAGTGATTCAATATAATCAAGATGCAAATATTAATCAGATTGGTGTAAAATTCAAAACAATTTCAAATAATATTTCAGCAGAATTTTTAAGGAAATGGAGACTTATTTTAACATTCTATTAAAAAATAAGATTCATAATTAGCTAAGTCAATGTTAATAACATAAAGAATAATTACTATATAATAGGTGGCATAGTAGAAGCAATAGGCAAATAGAACTCTGGAAAACAATAAGGAGCTCAAAATATGTTTATATATATATGGAAGCAAGACATATGGTAGAATATCACCACAAACCAGAGGGAAAAGAGTTTTAAACAGAATAGATGTTCTTTGGAAATCACATCACTATGTGGGAGAGAAAAACCTATTAAGTCTCTGACTTAGATTACATACAATGGAATTTCTAGATGAATTAAAGACTGAAACATGAAAGAGAAAACTATTAATAAAATTTCAAAATGTAACATAATGATTTTGTGATGGGGGTGCAGAAGAACTTCTTAATAGGACCCTAAACACACAAATCATAATATGAAAATATTTTGTGGGTAAAATGCAGTATTTTTATTCCATGAACATTATAGACAAAATAACAAATGGGGTAGGATATAAGATAAAGTTGTTTCCAATGCTTACTACTAACAATGGATTAATATCTAGACTATACAAGCAATTTTCACAAATAAACACAATAAAATAGGAACCCAATATAAAAATGAAAAGGGGATAGTAGGCAATTCACAGAAAGGAGAAATCTAAATGGCTAACATACATAAAGAAATATTCCACTTTATTAGCAATTAAATAACTATGAATTTAAGTATCAGTAAGATACTGCTTCTTGACCATCCAAATGTCTCAAACTAAAAATCAGATTATAAATTTTAGGAAGATATGGAGGAAGTGAAACCTCATACATTTGGTGGGCATAAACAGTGACATTTCCATTATGGAGAAAAAATACGGTAATACTTAGTAAAAGTAAGGACATGTATGCTCTAAAATCCAGCACTTTTCAAGTATTTTAATCTCCATAATTGACTGAAGTAGCAAGGAACTGGAGAAAGCTTAAAGAGTACCACTAACGATATGGACAAATGTGATGAATGCATACATATTGTGGAATACTACGCATTAGTTAGAAGAAATTAACTTTAGATACATAAAGTAATTTAGACAGATTTTTTCAAGTGTTGACTTCCACTTCCAGGTAGAGCAGAGTAGCTAGGGACAGAGAGCACACCCACAGAGAAGGACTCAGAATGCTAAAATGATAAAGACTGACAGCTCTGGGTACCAAGCAAGGAACCTAAACTCTCCTAGATGGCTGGCGGCACAAGCACTTTGAAACATTTTGGCAAATGTTTAAACTGAACATGTGCATATTCTGAGACCTAACAATTCCACTCTTAGGTACGTACTCAACAGATACACATATATATGTTCATCACAAGAATCTATAAGAATGTTCATAACAGCACTACTTATAATTTTCATGAACTAGGAACAACCCCGAAACCTATCAAGAATAGAGTAAATAAATACAATTTAATACTACATTGCAATGAGAATAACTGAACGTGGATTAATCTCACAAATATTAAAGCTGAGGGAAAGAAGTCAAACAGAAAAGGATAATGTAAAATTCAATATATGTACAACTCTAAAGCATGCAAAATTAATCTAGGATGTTGAGATGCAGAATAGTGGTTGCCCTGGGCAGGGGAAGGGCTATGTGACTGGAAGGAACCCGGAGGTCTTCCTAGATTCAGATCATGTTCCGTTTTTTTATCGGGTGCTGGCTAACTTTGTTAACTTCGTGAAAATTCATTAAGCTGTACTCTTATAAATTGTGCAGTTTTTCTGTATGTGCTTTATATTTCAATAAAAATTTACATAATAAAAATCAGAGTGTTGAGTAGCACAATAAGAAACAGAATTAATTCAGCTCTATGTATCTGAGGTTATAAAAAAGAGAAGAAAAACAAATAAAATAAAAACAAAGGAGATTACAAGGGGAAAGAATAAAAACAAAAAAAAGGAAGAGAGAGGGAGCATATTTGGATTCTGTCTAATCAGTCATTTAAAGACAGAGCACCAAGGTGATTGAGGTATAAAACAATATTTACAGAGAGAAAGCTTTTTAAGCACAGGGCCCTATTGCTGCCACCACCATTAATCCCTTGCACTAAAGAATTGGGTTTCTCAGTGCAAGGAGGAACATAATCATTATTATATGAACAGTTTTAAAAAATATAAAGAAAAAAGAAAGAAAGAAGAGGGAAAGGAAGGAAGGAGGGAAGGAAGGAGGGAGAAAGGAGGGCCAGGACCTCAGTACATTTGACTTTCCATGCCGATTTTAGTCTGGGGAACCTACTGGCACAGTGTTATTTTATTACAATTTTTAAAAATCAGGCGATGGGGAAGATTGGGTGGGGAGTACTGCTCAGTTTTTCTGCAATTGGTGCAGCAATGTGGGCCTTGTGGACTCATTATTAGGTGCAGGAACATCATTTTTTCATCACAGACTTCAGATCCCTTTCTTAGTGCATAGTAGGAAACAGGATCTCATTTGGTATGAAACGACCCACCCGGGGCTAGAAATAAAATTGATTCCCAGAAAGTACACTTTGTTTGGGTGTTCAGTTTTTTGGTCATGGCTTTGCTTTATTTCGTTTGACCTGGAAGACTTAATTGAAATCAAAATGCCCCCTAGCCAGACTGAGGCTGACTTTTGAGAAGATTGTTTTGAGCACGGGCTTTTAGGAGTGAGCTATATTAGTCTCAATCAGCTTTTGCTCCTTTCGTTTTAAACTCATTGTCTATTGGAAACCATAACAACGACCTGCAGTATACCTAACGTGGATCATAATTCTTCTTGTTTCTTTTTTATATGAAGGTCTTTAAAGTGTCCAAATTGATCAAATTATGTTTCCTTCAGATATTTCCAACCATTTTCCTGGAAAGTCATTACTCAGCTGATGTACTTCCTGTCCCTTCTTCAAAACCCATCTTAGTCAGTCTCTCCTCTCCACTCCCAGGTCACATGCATTGCATTCCTGCACTACATTTTCTGCACACATCTATCGTTACATCTATGTCATACTAGATGGAACTAATGGTGTGCTTGGCTGTCTCACTCACTGGACTAAGAGGTTCCTGAGGGCATGACTCTGTTGTATTCACTTTTGTAAAATCTAGCATCTGACACAATATTTAGCATTTCATCAGTACTCATGAGTATTTGCAACATCTTCATGATTTATTGAATGTACTGTGGAAGTAACAACTCATTCATATGGTCTAATACAAATTTCAAGAATGGACTTTAGTCTATAGGTTAAAGTAGTATGAAGTATATTGTACTAAGGTTATGATAACAGATACCACATGCCCACATAGGGAACCATTCTGCAAGCTGTCTCAGTAAAATATCATCAGATCTTTCTCTCTCCCTACTCCACAGTCTCATCTCTCCTCTTCACACCCAGATACTTCTTTAACTCTTTCTTATTCATTTTTAATTTCCAAATGTTTTTTGAGGGGAAGATTTGATATTGCTGAGAATTTTACTCTCATTAAATCCCTTGTTTCTCAGCAAATGGCTTTACACAACCTTAGTACAAATATTAAATTCACCTCATTTCAGAATGCCTTCTTGACTCTATCCAATTTCACGGCAATAGAGCTAGATGGTACAATAAATTGCTATTAATTGTTCTAATTATTTGAGCAGTTCGAGATTTGCAACATACTTTGTGTAGTCTCATTTTACCCTCAGATTAACTCTGTAAAATAATTCCAAGTTTACAAATGAATAATTTGAGACTCAGAAAGCCTTAATGACTGCTCAAGATCATAGAGCTAATAAATAGCAGAGTCTAGACTTAAATCAAAGTCTTTTAAATCAAAGTCTTCTGCTAACATACCATTTTATAACTAATAACTATGCTTCTGTTAACAGCCATCATTCATTCACATGAGTACATCTACCTAGCCACAACACAGGAATCTTTATGAAAACAATACTGTAGAGTTCTAGTATACCTCTCTCTCTCTCTCTCTCTCTGTCTCTCTTTATATATATATATATATATATATATATATATATATATATAACACATTAACTCTAGGGTATAACTGAGAAATGTAAAAACCTGGCCCCCAGTGGTTGGATCCAACAACACACTAAGTCAGTGGTCGGCAAACTGCGGCTCGCAAGCCACATGTGGCTCTTTGGCCCCTTGAGTGTGGCCACGAAGTTTCAATCGCACTGTACGTGCACGCCTGCACGTGGTATTTTGTGGAAGTGCCATACTCTAGGGGCCGCATTTTGCCGACCACTGCACTAAGTTATACCAATCAAACATTCTGAATCAGAGGGAGTTCCCTCTTCCACCCTACTCAGCAAGAGGAGGAAACAGAAGCACCATGGACTTTGTTTGTTCTTCAGGTGAGAACAAACTTGAGTGATCATTTTGACCAAATGATTTAATGATCTGCTCCTCCAGAAGTAACCCCCATTTTTGAAAGTCAGGATGGCAGATAAGCTTCCCTGGTTGGTACAAAGATTTTCCAGCTCCTCTTTCACTGGACTGTGCAGACACACATCCCACCAAAAATACAGCTTTCAGATGCCAGTCTCAACAGACGTGGGTGTGTTTCCTTGGAGCAGATGCTAAGCATCACGTGGGCTGATCATGTTCCTGTCATGGTGTTTACTGGGATCTAAACTTCCTTCTCAAATCTTCCACAGTTGGCCTGGGTATTCCTGTAGCTACTCTGCTTTTAGCTCCAGCTAACGTAGTGTGTGGATTCTAGCCAACACCCTGGTAGAAGATTTAAGTCATTCAACAACCACTTGACCTATAGCCAGGACACGTCCCACAGTTAAGGCCCATTCTTTGAGTCCTAGAGAGATTGCAACCACATAAAGATTTCAGAGTCACTAGCCACTCAATTACACTATTTTAAAGCATTTCTGAGCATGTACTATGAAGCCATTACCAAAAGAAGCAGTAGGACAGATACTGATGAAGTTGGCCATTTTTCTTCCTTCAAAAAATAGATATAAAATAGAAAGAGCCCATCATTCATTGAGTGTCTACTCTGTCAACAGTCTGCCAGGTCTTTTGCATTCATCATCTTAGACAATTCTCCCAATATCACTTTAAAGCTTAACATCATTTATCTACATTTTAGAAATGAAAAATCTAAGGTTCAGATAGACAACGAAGTTTGCCCAAGTTAATACAATTAGCAAGTGCACAGCTAGGATTCAACCCAGACCTGTCTGGCTGAAAGGCACACTGGGTTAGACAGAAATCACATGCATTATTTGATGAAGGACATGATAATGGGGGCCAGTTGATGGGCCGATAAAACCAAATGCTATCCTGTCACATGAGCAAAAGGAACCCAGTTCTCACTTCAGGATCTATGAAGGAAGAAATACAAGTGGCCAGATTATTGGTCCTGGATCAAGAAGAAATTGACTAACTCCCAGCCTTGCTGAAGCCCAAACTCACTGGGATGAGCAAGAGGAGAGATCTTCCTCTCCACAGGACTGAGGATGACAGCAGCCTTGATGTTTCTCTGTTAAAGGCAACTTTGTCTGAGTCATCTTTATATTCCCCACAGCACCTTACACCATGTTTTGCAAAAAGTAGGTGCTAAATAAATATTTGTAGAATGTATAAAGGAATGAAAGAATAGAAAAAATTATTTATGGTATGACAAGCAAGAATAGCATGAAAATAAACAACAGTGTGGGTTGAAAGAGTGGTTTATCACCCTTTCTTAGAGAACTCTTCATCGGCAGCTCAAGTTCTCAGCAGATTTTAATCTTCTAATCCACTTAGAACTTTATTTCAGTGACACCTGATTGGCATTAACATATGCTAACCTATGTGTATTCAAGTATTTAACAAATAATAATTATTTGTCCATGGAGGACAAATTACTAGTTATCCTTTAATGCAGCTCTCTGCCAGTGTCTCCGCAATCCATATTTAAGGTGATGAAGGAAGGAAAGCTTTTTTTATTCTGCTTTGTATTTCCTCCGAGTGCTCAGGGCAACACCCCATCTATAAGAAGAGCTTAATCAACATTGGCTTGACAAACAACCTTCCCTCTAGTGGGCTCCCTGTAAATCCTCCTCCAGAACAAGTACCCCATTATCCACTGCTCTCTTTGGACACCAGAAACAAATCAGCTCTCCCCAGCAAGGCATAGGTGAGGTTCACCAGGTGGACTCTGGAGGGTCTCCTTTAAGGATCTCTTGAACCTGCTAAGGCAACTACAGGAGCATGTTCCACACTCTTTGCCCATATCCTCAATAGAGCCTCCTTGGGAGGGGCCCACGCTGGAACCATCGCCTGTTTTCTTTAAGTGAGAGTGAAGCCTGGCTTTGAATGCAACAAGAGTTTCCTGAAGCTTGAAGTGTTCAATTTTACTTCGCCATGCCCCCGGTATAATCCATTGAAAGGGCACTGTCCTTCAGGCCTTTCAGCTGGGCTGACAGCTGCCCACTGATTAATTGACAGGTTAAAAAGATTGATTCCACATGTCAGAGCTGTAACCCTGCCAGAACAATACAGCTGTCACTTGAGCTGTAAAACAGACGCTTACATTAGCAGTCCTGAGAGAGCCGTGCACGGACACATGCACCTGCCTTTATGGAGAGCCTAAACACACAGCCACTCTGAGATTAATCATCTTGAAAGCAACAGTGGAAGATCAAAGAAATGTTTCCATGATGGAAATCATGGTAGCAACGATGCCTGGGCATGTTTTTGGTCTGCAGATGGTGCCCAGTAAGCATGCCAAGAATGGAACGGGGGGCAAGGTGGGGCTTCAGCAGTTGTCTGTGGTCACCGCCTGCATTGCCAAGCCCAAGACCCTCCTAGGGGGCTCCCTGTAAATCTCACACACAGTTCAGTTCGTTCATAGACAAAGCCCCACAACTTGCCTAGGACTCCATTTCTCTGCACAGAGCTATGCCTCCCCAGGTCAATAGCATATACACAACCAGGCCACTGTGATGCCAAAATGTTTATGAAATCTTACTTCAGTGGACGGGTGCCCCAATACACCAAAAGACTAAACCGTTCAGCATGTCAAACACAGGAGAGACCTCAGCCACCTGGAGGCAACTGCTCTTCAACCAGAAAACCTCTGCAGATACCTAGAACATTTGAACATGCATGGATTTTTTCCAACACTTTTCAAGGTATTTTAATTATTCAGGAGGAAGCTTGAAAAGAGAAATACTCTGACCTATTTCTTATACATTTAAAATCTAAATAGCCCGAAATTGTCACTATAGAGTCAGGCTACATGATTCCCAGGAAGAATTCATCAGGAGAATGCTGGGTATCTCTGGATTTAAAACACCAAACCAGATCTCCCAGTGTCCCCAGAGCCTGGCCCCATTTCACCTCTTCCCATCTCCTCCCAAACCTGCATGAGGATTCCCAGTGTGAGTACATGGGCTTCCCTCCACGTAATGGGCTTCTTTCCAGGTTAGCAGTGAGCAGCAACAGCCCACTGGCCAGGTTAACAGCCTCACCTGAATCTGGTCAGGGCACTTAATCAAAGAAAAAGATTTCTGAATTAAGGTTTCAGTAAGGCTCCTCTGAGCCCCATATATTAGGTGTCCCAAACTTATCTGCATATTACAATCATCTGGGGAATGTGTGAAAAAATTCACATTCTAGGGCCCACAGTAAGGATGAAAGAATCAGAATCTCCAGTATAGGATCTGGAAATCTGTGTTGTTAATATGCTCCCTAGCTGATTCTCTGTGGAAGGACATACCTGCTTTCCAGTATATTCTGTAGATATAATATGCAAGGAATACAGTTACTCCTTCCCCTTTGCATCAGGGCAGAGAAGAGAAGATAAAGGAGAAAGTCTACTGATTTAATCTGTAGACATAACCAGCCAATCACTAAACTGAAACAGGGAGGTAGGTTTGTAACCAATAGAGAAGACAGTGTCTGACTTAATACACGGTACCAGTGCAAGCCAGTGAACTTCTCCAAGTCACAAAAGAAATTATTTCCATTACTTTAAGTCCTATCTCAGATGTGTAGCACATCCTGTACAGATACTCTGAGCAAGGCACTGTGCCACATGCTTCCAGAGGAGGAACAGAATCCACTGTCTGCAAAACACATTCAAAGCAGATGCTACTCAGTTCTGCTATCGATCTTTCTAAGTGATACATGAGTAATATAGATGATACCATCAGGTTGAGTCATCTATCACTGGCATCCCTACAAAAGGAAACAGGATGCCATCTCCATCCCTAATTAACACTGACTGAGTGCCAGTTACAGGCCTGGCACTCAGGACAACAAATGGACACACTTAAATCTACCCACACTAGGAATCCCTAATTTGAAGAGGAGCAAAACATAGGTGAGTTAGATTCATAGGAGAAATGGTCCATCCCTAGCTCTCAGCTGCTGTTTCACCAGCACTGGTTGCTCAGAAGTCCCATTGCAGTCAGATGGAACCTCTTGGGATTTCTTCCCTTGGGTTCCCCACATGGTCTCTGCTTTAGCCACCTCAGTCATGAACTTATAGAACCTTTAACCTATTACCTAGTACTGAATCTACTCACAAAATTAATGGTCTAGTTGCTCAAAAGTCTCAGAGATGGTGAGTGCATTTTCTCAGCCCAGTCTATCAACTCAACTTTGGGTTATGGTGTGTTAAGACATTTTGATGTATTATCTAATGTGGTTTAGTCCCAGGAATTGCTGTCACCTTGGGACCCTTTCCCCAAGTAGATAGCAAGCAGCCAAGGCTTTTGTATACCCTTTGCTCAAGGTGACAGGAATTCATGGGACTAAACCAAAGACAGGACAAATGAGTCAAATTATGACTTTAAAGTTTCAAAGGTCAATGTCTAGACCATGAGACAAAAAAATTTAACCGAAACCGGTTTGGCTCAGTGGATAGAGCGTCGGCCTGCGGACTGAAAGGTCCCGGGTTCGATTCCGGTCAAGGGCATGTACCTGGGTTGTGGCCACATCCCCAGTGGGGAGTGTGCAGGAGGCAGCTGATCGATGTTTCTCTCTCATCGATGTTTCAAACTCTCTATCTCTTTCCCTTCCTCTCTGTAAAAAATTAATAAAATATATTTTTAAAAAAATTTAAAAGAATGTAAGATTAGTACAAGCCAAGCCACCCTCACCAAAAAATAAATGCATACATACATACACACATATATACCTTTTATTAAACTGAGAGGAAGGAAACCATGAGTCCAAAAGAAAAGAAGGAATGTGGAGATGCTGGAGAGTCACTGAGAAGGGACTCCCACCTGAGCCCATTCTGGGGAGGATGATAGGCCTTCCAGAGTAGGATAAGGGCAGGAAGTCATCAGTCCCAGCACCCACCCCACCTCCATGCATCACTGTGATAGATCCAAAAGACCCAGAAAGATCCCCAATATCTCAACAACTCCTGCCAATGCAGGGGAAATGTGGGTGTGGTGGGGGCAGGCAGACAGGCCTCAGACAACCTCACAAATTTCCCAGTCCAGAGAGCAGTGGAAAGTTCTACCTCAATCCACAGTAATGTGAATGTGGCACTGGGAGTCAGGAAGTGTGACAAGACCTCATGGTGGAGACAAGGAAGACACTGCAAAAAGCTTCCTGGACCAAAGACAGAAATCCAGTTGGGGATGAAGACATCTCAATAGATGCCATTGTGGACAGATGATGGCATTCCAAGCAAAACTCTTCCAGCCCCACTCTAGCCTCTGCTGTGTGTAAGCTCTCCACAATCTACCCAGCCCAGGGCAAGGTGGGTGTACAAAGCTTCAAAAGGACTGTGGTTAAGTTTCCTTAGCCCAAGCAATGTAGTATTACAATAGAATTGTTTGTTATAGAAAACTTTTAAAATTTAAATTTCTTGGCACATCTTGACTTCCTGGGTTGAGATTTGTGTAAGTCACAACTGTTGGGAAATCCTTTGTTCTATTGGGATAAAATTGGTCTCCTAGTCTTCCAGGCATTGCTCCTAATTTACTCTCCACCCTAGAATAGAACAAGCTTTCTACAGCAGCGTGTCTCGACAGGCATTGTGCAAATCAGTGAAGTGATGGTCCACGAACCCTTTGTTATCTTGCCTCAATAAGAACAAAATTGACAGTAAGAGCTTACAAAATGTTAGAGCAATTGGATGTTGATACAACATAAAGCTCATGACCGGCGGACCTGTATTCTTGAACAAAGCATAGACTATTCAGATGTTTTCAAACTTGTGTGATGAGTTTAATGTGATGAGATCTTCATAAGCATTAGGACTGAGTATCAAAGGATTAAAATTTTAAATAAAAGGAGAAAAATGTGGTCCTTTACCAGGAATAATTTGAGAATTGAGATAGCACTTGAAGAGAGTTGACTTAGTCCCCTCCCATCCCATCCTACCCTACTCCACACTTTTCTTCTCCAAGGGAAACCATCATACTTCCTTCAGTTATCTCGCATTTGACAGGCTCAAACCCCTACCACCCTGGCCATTTAACTCTAGCTGCTATCCAGGAAATTGGGATGGGGCCTTGCAGCCAGAAGACTCCTATTTCTCCCCAGCTTTTTGCAATTTCTCAGGCCTAGCATTCCTCTCTCAGAGGTTCTAACTGTGGCTGGGTGCCCCCAGGGAAATGTGATTTGGGTCTGAACAGGCTTTGCCACAAGTCTCTTCAAAGCTTTTATGGTGAGATTCAATACAGATATACAGATCAATTATCTTAAAAGCAGCAAGGAGGCCCATCAAATATTTCTAGCTTTAAACAGGTTTATTTCCATCTGCACTTATCTCTGCTATTTAAACTCCATTGCTTGCAGTTAATCTTATGTAATGCAGCATAAGAGGGCTTATTTACTTTCTAATGACATCAATTGGCCATAAATATTAGACATCCAAGGTTCGTTGAAGCTGTGGGGACAGTTTTCCATTCTTACTTGACATTTGACTATTTGCAGAGCTTTCTCTTCTGTTTGTTCTTGTGTGACTCACTTATCAGCTGTCATAGGCCCATGTTCGATTTATTTAAATTGAATGAATAAGTACATTAGGCAAGGCTGTCAGGAGGAGAGAAAATGGGAACTTATTGGGATGAGTGATAAGTCAACATGCTGCAATAGAGATTCTCAGCAAAGCTGCACAATGCTAAATCAAAATGCTAAATGGAGGTGAGGCAACAGCCCAGGGCTCAAAGGTTCTATGACTTACTGAGGCCATAGAGCCCTGGACCTTGCCATCCCCTCACCCCACTCCCTCAACCCCCTTTCTCCCATCATCCAGCTGGAAAGCAGGCCCCTCTGCAGGCAGATGGTTAAGCTTCCACAAGGTACTTTGGTAAAGTCACAAAGAGGTCAGAGGCCCTTTAATTTAAAAATTCCTAGATGTTTGCCTATAGTCAGGGCTCTTTCCTTCACCCTCCTCCCTAATTTTCATTACAAAATTCACTATCCTTTGGAGACCCCAAGACCTAAGGCAGCTTTATCCCTCAGTAGACTCTTGGCCTCAGCAAACATTTGTTTGGGATGTTAGCACTTGGATTGCGGGAAACGAGTTAAGTCGGCTCGCATGAATTGCGCGTACTCCGCGGGAGCCGTCTTAACTCGGTTCATATAGATTTGCGGTGGAGTGCGGGAAACGTGTAAACTCGGGCCGATTGTAACTGCGTATTACCAAATATTTGTTTGTTTGCCGTTCACAAAGATACCTACCTGCGTATGCGAACCGTTTCATACCCATTGGGGTAATAGGTATCATAAAAATCCCTTGTAAGTAGAGAACACTTTATGGCGCTGGTCGAGTACAATACCGTTAGGGTACCAATGTATTGTTTTCTCATTTTATAACCGATATCCCTGGATATCTCACCATGCAAAGAGAATAGTTATTGAGAAATACTTCTTGTGTCCGGACGTCTTTAGTTTTGAGTTTTGTGAATATTATTACGTGTTTAAATATTTAAATATATTGTGATAAAGACATTCATATAGAATTTTTTAACCAAATAAAATAAAATCGTTCCGCAAAGTGTTCGCATAATAATTATTTTTTTATATCAGATATCTATCGGAGTACCGCTATTTTCAGTTAGTATTATTTTTATTTGCTTTAACCTAGAATGTCGCAGCATTCAGACTATAGTGATGATGAGTTTTGTGCAGACAAGTTGTCCAATTATTCTTGTGATAGCGATCTTGAAAATGCGAGTACAAGTGATGAAGATTCTAGTGATGATGAAGTAATGGTGCGTCCCAGGACATTGAGGCGACGAAGAATTTCGAGCTCCAGCTCTGACTCAGAGTCAGATATAGAAGGCGGGAGAGAAGAATGGTCGCATGTTGATAATCCACCGGTCTTAGAAGATTTTTTAGGGCATCAAGGATTAAACACAGATGCTGTTATAAATAATATAGAAGATGCCGTGAAATTATTTATCGGAGATGATTTTTTTGAATTTCTTGTAGAGGAGTCAAACAGGTATTATAATCAAAATAGGAATAATTTCAAACTTTCAAAAAAAAGCCTAAAGTGGAAAGATATAACCCCTCAAGAGATGAAGAAGTTTTTAGGGTTAATTGTTCTCATGGGACAGGTGCGCAAAGATAGAAGAGATGACTATTGGACCAAGGAGCCATGGACGGAGACGCCATATTTTGGTAAAACGATGACGAGAGACAGGTTCCGACAGATATGGAAAGCTTGGCACTTCAATAATAATGCGGATATCGTAAATGAATCAGATAGACTTTGCAAAGTGAGACCAGTACTAGATTATTTTGTGCCTAAATTTATAAATATTTACAAACCTCATCAGCAATTATCACTAGATGAAGGGATCGTACCTTGGAGGGGAAGATTATTCTTTAGGGTCTATAATGCTGGCAAGATCGTTAAATATGGAATATTGGTTCGTTTGTTGTGCGAAAGTGATACAGGATATATCTGTAACATGGAAATTTATTGCGGCGAAGGAAAGCGATTATTGGAAACGATACAAACAGTAGTGTCTCCATACACTGATTCGTGGTACCATATATATATGGACAATTATTATAATAGCGTCGCAAATTGTGAAGCACTTATGAAAAACAAATTCAGAATATGTGGAACAATCCGGAAAAATCGAGGTATACCTAAAGATTTTCAAACAATTTCTTTGAAAAAAGGTGAAACAAAATTTATAAGGAAAAATGATATATTGTTACAAGTGTGGCAATCAAAAAAGCCTGTATACCTGATTTCTTCGATTCATTCTGCGGAGATGGAAGAAAGTCAGAATATTGACAGAACATCAAAAAAGAAAATTGTCAAACCGAATGCACTCATTGACTACAATAAACATATGAAAGGTGTTGACCGGGCCGACCAATACCTTTCATATTATTCGATATTGCGGAGGACGGTCAAATGGACAAAAAGGTTGGCAATGTATATGATAAATTGCGCATTATTTAATTCTTATGCAGTTTACAAATCAGTGAGGCAAAGAAAAATGGGTTTTAAAATGTTTTTGAAACAAACAGCTATCCACTGGTTGACGGATGATATTCCAGAGGACATGGACATTGTTCCAGACCTTCAACCAGTACCGTCTACTTCTGGAATGCGGGCTAAACCACCTACATCTGATCCACCATGCAGGCTATCGATGGACATGAGAAAGCATACGTTACAGGCAATTGTCGGAAGTGGAAAAAAGAAAAACATTTTGAGAAGGTGTCGCGTATATTCCGTTCATAAATTGTGCAGTGAGACACGCTACATGTGCAAATTTTGCAATATACCTCTACATAAAGGGGCGTGTTTTGAAAAATATCATACGCTAAAAAACTATTAATTTCTATTTGTTTTGATTTATTATGAAAATTTTATTTTAAACTTTAAAAATATGTGTATATTTTTAGGTAATAAGTATTTTTTGGGTTTTTCGTATTTAGTTTATATATATCGAATTATTTATGTACTGAATAGATAAAAAAATGTCTGTGATTGAATAAATTTTCATTTTTTACACAAGAAACCGAAAATTTCATTTCAATCGAACCCATACTTCAAAAGATATAGGCATTTTAAACTAACTCTGCTTTTGCGCGGGAAACCTAAATAATTGCCCGCGCCATCTTATATTTTGGCGGGAAATTCACCCGACACCGTAGTGTTAGAATGCCATTCAGGATAAAATTCCTTTCAACAAGTATTTGCTTGTTACCCACTAGGTGTCTAGAATTATGTCTTCTAAACTGCCCCATTTCCTCCCAGTTGATAGAAGGCACATGGCTATATGGGGGAATGTGCCAGTATGTAGGCCTCTAGATTTCTCTGAACCCCCTTTTAGAAAGAACAGTGACAATTTTTGATAAGGATAACGATAGAGTCTCTCATAGAGGACCACTTTTTAAAATGTATCCATTCAGCCATTCTTTCTTCCTATGGTGCTCAGACCCTTTGCTAGACATTAGAAATACAATGGTGAGGAAAAACAGCCAAGCAACTCCCATTCAGGGAGGTCACAACTTAGTAAGAGAGACTGACATGAACCCAATGACCACACTAGTGAATGGATAGTTATAAACCACTTTTACTCTGTAGAAGCATGGCTATGGGGGTAGGTTGGGGAAGGACAGTATCAGGGCATATGTCCTCCTCTGGCTGAGAAGTAATTAACTATATGAAGAACCGAATAGTGTTTAATATATGAAGAGAGAGAGAAGGATCCCAGGTAGAAGAAAGAGCTTGTGCAAGCATCCTGAGGTGACACAAACACAGCTCAGAGAACTGGAGACAGTGGTATAAGATGAGACTGCCCAGCTAAGCAGGGGCTGGACTGCGAAGGGCCTTTTAGGCTGTTCAGTCATTTGCCTTTATCCTAAGACCAATGGGAAATCACCTGAGAGCTTAAACCAGGGGTGCAGTGTGAACTTAATCAGATTTTCATTTTTAATAAAAGAAAATATCTTGAGCTACAGTGTAAACAATGAACAATGGGAAGACAGAGGATTTGCAAAGACCAGGGAGAAGGATTGTGGAGCAGCTGAGTTGAGAATTATGGAAGCTTGGATGTGCATAGTGATGGTGGACATGGATGGATTCAAGAGCTTGTTAGACTTGATAAAATTTGGTGGAGGGTTGGGTATGTGTGGTGAGGCAAAGGAGTGTCTGTACTGTTACTCAGTGAGGTCCTTCTTCAAATAGGCACTAGGAAGCTCTCAAGACCTTGAGTAAGTCCTCAAACAGTATGATTCCACTGCTTTGAATGTAAGCCCCATGGAATCTCTATTATTTTCCATTAATGTATTTCAAGTATCCAAAAGAGTGTCTGGGTCATAGTAGGTGCTAAATAAATATTTGCAGAATCTCAGCTACTTCTGTTCCTCCCTGTTTTACACAGATCTCTGTAGCCTAAGGAATGTCCTCTGATACAGCTACAATATGAAAACGCTTCTACAAAATCGCCTGTCTCAGCATGCTTTGGATACCTCCAGGTCCAGGTAGAAATGCCTTATTGTTTCATATGGAGGAGATATTTAGACCTCTTCCTAGATACCTCTCAGGGAGCTGACAGCCCATGATACCCTCCTTTCTCATGAGAACACTACATACCCCAAGCCATTGCTGACTAATGAGAGGCAGACTTTAGACCCAGTAAGGCTCAATATAATTCTCTCTTCCAAAAACTGAAATTAGTTGGAATCAAGTCACTTTAATACTAACAGTTTGGATAGGAGTCCCCAGAATTCATTTTGCAAGTCCAAAACCTGGTTATTCAAATTTTCTTTGAATTATAAGATACTATTTTGATTTCTAATAAATCCATTTGGGGGCTTAAACTAGCAAACTTTTGTTTTGTTTCTCCCTGAAATCAGGATGGAAAAATTTTAGATACAAAAAATGTTAGGTGAGCAGTGTCTGAAGACTTACTCAGAAACTCCTGCCTGCTCTCTCTTTTCTGTTTCTTTCAATCAACTATACTTTTTAAAATACATATATTTTTATTGATTTCAGAGAGGAAGGGAGAGATAAAAACATTAATGATAAGAGAGAATCATCAATTGTCTGCCTCCTGCATGCCCCTACTGAGGATCAAGCTCAAAACCAGGGCATGTGCCCTGACCAAGAATCCAACTGTGACCTCCTGGTTCATAGGTTGACACTCATCCACTGAGCCACACCAGCTGGTCCAACTATCCTTTTGACTTTAGCTATCTGGTTGAAATTTTGCTATTTAAATGTTTGTTCCCCAGCAAATTTGGTTTTTAGAAGCACTGTTTTGCTATGGTTGGTGGTTCTGTGAACAGTTTCCGGAGGTTTTTGTGGGCCGACTTTAAGAACCACTGAGCTAGGACTATGGTTTGTCTTATTCTTGTTGAAGGAATGATCCTGTGTTGTCCAAACGCTGGATGACAAGACTTGGCCATGGCCCCAAAAGCCTAACAATACAGTGACAGCTTGAGCCCCAGCAATGCTTTGCTCAAGAATTGTTTTCCACCTTTTGCCACATCCAGCGTTTAAGTTCCATCAGCTTATTAACACATTTCATTTTCTCCCTGAGAGACCATGAGTCACGTGAGAGCCTTGGTACCAGATGTAGACAAGGAAGCTGGATTTAGATCCCAGAGCCAGGGCTGACAGCCATCATCATGTGTGAGGATTATTTTAGGAGGAGACACAAGCCAAATATTTATCAGCTAATAATTGCTGGGGCAAGTAGCCTCCCACATCAGAAGGAGAGCTGTCATCTTGGAGATGCAGTGCTGAAGGCTGCATTTCCAGGCTCTGACCCCAGGGTAGACAGAAGCCAGGACCTCCCAGCCAGTGACCAGGCAGCCACAGTGAGGAAGTTCTGGCATTGGCCAACCTATGCAAGAGTGAGATGCACAAAACTGAAACCTAGCACCCCATCTTCATGATTTTTAGGGGAGTAAAGGAAGGAAATACAAGAGAAGAAATTATTCCAGATAAATCATCTCAGAATGGTCCCCCAAAACCATTCACAGATGGATCAGGCCTTGAAAGTTTTGGGTAGACTGGGGAAAGAGTGCAACATTGAGCACTAGGAAGCCCTGGTCGGGGAAAGGGCTGACCCCTGTGACCATGTGCTTGTCTGTCCTTTCCCAGCTAGAGTGGTGTGGTAGGCATTGTCAGGGACCAAAAGCCTTGCTCTGTGTCCTAATGGGGAGTAGGATAGGACCCAGGGTGCAAGACAGAATCTGGTAAGTCTGTGGACAGTAAGCATTAAGAGATCTTTATCTTCTCTGTCCCTTCCCCACCATGCCTTCTTCCCACCAGACACTCCCACTCCCCTTCCCCACACTGTAGATACTTAATTGTCACCTTGATGGATCAATAGCTGGTGACATTTGCTGGCTGGCAAGTCCACAAAGCCAGGAATTCCTCTATCCCTTCCTCACAGAGGGAGCTGGAGATAGGAAGCAAAGGAATCCATGTGTCATGGGCAGCCCTCCCTGCACCACCTGGAAATACTGGCGCCTCCCCAAAGGGCTGCCTTTCCAAGAGCCAAGGAAATCCCAAAAGCTGTGGCTTCAGACCACAAACAAGGCAGGAGATCTGGCTCCCCTCCCTCTGCCACTCAGCTGAAATGCCCACCCATGGCCTTGGAGCTGCCAAAGCCAAGAAGTGACCCTGAGCTTCCCCTAGACCCGTCTCTCCCCCACCTCCTCCTAGAAGAACAGCCCCACTGACAGAGGGCTCTTTCCTTCTCACCCCCTGGAAACAGCCAGGCCGCACAAGGACAAGCCCCCCAGCAAGGGAGGCTCAGGATCGGAGCCAGTCGAGTACAGACAATCTTGGGAGACAGATGGCCAGGCGGATGGGCCAGCAGATAGAGGCTCCTGCTCCTTGTCAAGATGACACTCAAAAGTACATCCCCGTCATCGCAGGTTGTCAGTGGTGTGTCAGTGCGCGATGCCGTGTGCGTTTTTGGACACCCTGTGAGTTTGGAAGGCTGAGCTGGTTCCCACTTCCATGGCAACGATGAAATTGGAGCCCCAGAAGCAAGTCCCTGAGTTAGTGTCAGACAACAGGGGGGAAGTGGCAGGCAGAGAGGGGTGTCACTCCCAGAGAGAGCAGCGCTGGAGTGGCAAGGGTGGGCAGGAGGCAGATTTCTGGATGTCTGTGGGGAGACCGTGTGTGGGCACAAAGCGACAGAAGGTAGGAGCTAATGGCTGAGCTAACGGGAAATGCAATCTGGCGGCTTCAGCAAGCTGGGAGTAGGGGTTTCCTGAGTGCTCCTCCATTCCAAGATCCCAGGGGGTCCCCTGGTGTCCAGAAGAAAATCTCTCTTGGTTTGAAGTTTGTGAAGACTTGAAGTTCTTACTGCCACTAGGATGGAATTTAAATGAAGGGAGAAATATAAGATTCTTCAAAAACAGTAAGAAGCCCTAACCAGTTTGGCTCAGTGGAAAGAGCATCTGCCTGCGGACTGAAAGGTCCCAGGTTTGATTCCGGTCAAGGGCATGTACCTTGGTTGCAGGCACATCCCCAGTAGGAGGTGTGCAGGAGGCAGCTGATCAATGTTTCTCTCTCATCGATGTTTCTAACTCTCTATTTCTCTCCCTTTCTTTCTGTAAAAAATCAATAAAATATATATATTTTTTAAAAAAACAGTAAGAAGACACAGAATCACAAAATGCACGTGCCCCTCTTTGACAGGAGGCTAAATTTATCCAGATTCTGAAAACAGTCTAATTGGCATGCATATGGCTGAGGCTCTGTGCATCCAGAGAAAAAGGGTTGGGGGGCAATGGCTCTTTCACCATTACTTCTGACCTGCTTTCTCTGGTCAATCACTAAACCTTTGAATTCTAAATCAGAGAGCCTGTTCCTAGGCTGAGCTCTGCCAACCTCTCGCTATGTGATCTGAGGTGAGTCACTCTCTCTCCAGATTTCAGTTCCCTTTTTGTCACATGAAGAGGCCCTGAAATGGAAGGATGACTTGCTACATGAACTTGACCATGGAGGTGGTGGCAAGGGATCCTCTTTGGTCAGCAAAATATCAGCCTGTCCTTGTGTTAGACTGAATAATCGCCTTCCAAACATGTCAAGTCCTAATGCCCAGAACTTGTGAATATATATTACCTTACATGACAAAAAGGACTTTGCAGATGCAATTAACTTGAGCATTTTGAGATAGGGAGATTATTCTGAGTTATCTGGGTGGGGACAATGTAATCAAAGGGGTCCTTGTAAGTGAAAGGAACAAGAAGGAGGGTCAGTGTCAGAGAAGATGTGATGATAGAAGCAGAGGTTGGAGTAATTCGGTTGCTGGCACAAGTCAAGGAGCTCAGGCAGCCACTAGAAAGTGGAAAAGGTGAGAAAACAGACTCCTCTAGGGTTTCCAGAATCAACATAGCCCTGCCAACACCTTGATTAAAGCCCAGGGAAATGTATTCTGGCTTTATAACCTCCAGACCATGAGATGACAAATTTGTGTTGTCTTAAGCCACTAAGTTTGTGTTTGTTACAGGAGCACTAAGAAACTAATACACTCCTCTTGCAACATAACCTGGCTTGAACACTTTCCTTTCTTGGCCTATTATAAACATTATGGGGGAAAGAGGTGCAAGGTCAAGTGAGTTCTTTGCCCCCAGAGGTCCTAGAAATGTGTCTGGCACAGAGGAATCAATCAGTCAGTAGTAGTACTTACTGGCTTGATTTGATTTAGCAATGAGGGAAGAAAATGGTTTGGTGGCCTAGGATAGCCAAAGCCTTTGAGCAGATATGAGAGTGAGTCTAGGAATGAGAGATCATTTGGAGGTGACTCCCACTTGTTTAATGTGTTAGTTGTGGAGCAGGATGAGTGGCTATTTTCTGCCTTGGAATCCATGTGTCATAAGCATCCAGGGCCACACAGTGTCTTATGTCAAATGGAGGGGATGACTATCCCTGCAGTAACTGTGGGGGAAGCTAAGCCAGAGATCTGAGGAATGCTCAGGAGATGTTGAGAAGTCAGAGAATGTTAGTCACCCAACGTTTTCTGAACAAACATTTCCTGAGCACTGACCTAGATTCCTGGGATAACAAAAGGAATATTCTCCATACTCAAGGAGATCACAGATCAGCAGAGTACATAGTCATAAAGGCAAATATTTATGAGACAAGATTTTAATTACAAATAGCTTATGGATCTTCAAAGGAGGTGACATTTGGATTGGACTTGAAGAAAGCTTCCTTTACCCAGAAGATCAGGGCAAGTAAATTTCTAAGTAAAAGGAAAATTTTAATTAAGTCATTAGTTGTATAAAATTGCATTAGGAAACTCAAAAAACCAGGACTATAAGGGAATGTTCTCAATATAATAAAGGGCATTTTTGAAAACCCGTAACTAAAGTCATATTTAATGGTGAAAAGCTTTCCCTCTAAGATCAGGAGCAGGACAAGAATGCCCAGTTCTACCATTACTATTCAGCATGGTACTAGAAGTTCTATATAGAAAAATAAATTAAAGGTTTTCAAATTGAAAAATAAGTAAAACTATCTCTATTCACAGATGGCATGAACCTATATATAGAAAACCCTAAGAGATCCAAAAGAAAGTTACTAGAGCTAATAAATGAATTCAGCAAAGTTGCAGGTTACAAGATCAACTCACAAAAAGTAAGCTGTGTTTCTATATACAACAATGAACAATCTGAAAGGAAATTAATAAAGCAGTTACCTTTCAATAGCATCTAAAAGAATAAAACCTAAGAAAAATGAACAAAGGAGGTAAAAGACTTCAATACTAAAAGCTACAAAATATTGA
Source organism: Myotis yumanensis (assembly GCF_028538775.1). NCBI lineage: Eukaryota > Metazoa > Chordata > Mammalia > Chiroptera > Vespertilionidae > Myotis > Myotis yumanensis. Next base: position 22,226,134 of record NW_027223754.1, read on the forward strand.
TGAAAGAAATTAAAGAAGACCTAAATAAATGGAAAGATATTCCATGTTCATAAGTTGCAAAAGAATATTGTTGAAATGTCAATACTATTCAAAGTTACCTACAGAACCAATGCAATCTTTATCAAAATTCCAACAGCCTTTATTGCAGAAATAATAGTCTCTTCAACAAATGATGCTGGGATAACTGAATTTCTGCATGCAAAAGAATGAGGTTGAATCATACTTCACACCATGTACAACCTAAATATAAAAGCTAAAACTATAAAACTGTTCGAAGAAAACATAAGGGCATATCTTCATGATCTTAGATTTAGCAATAGATTCTTAGGTATGATACCAAAAGCATGAGCAACAAAAGAAATATATATATATTAGACTTCATCAAAATTTTAGAAGTTCGTGTATAAAAGAACACTACCAAGAAAGAGAAAAGATTTACAAATTATATATAAGGTTTTAAATCTAGAATGTATAAAATACTCCCACAACTCAACAACAAAAAGAAAGCCCAATTAGAAAATAGGCAAAGGACTTGAATAGACATTTCTCCAAAAAGATATAAAAATGGTCAATAAGCACATGAAAATATGTTCAACATTTTAGTCATTAGGGAAATGAAAATCAAAACTTGGACAACAACATACCATTTCACAGCTACTTGAATGGCAGTAATTTAAAAAAACAATCCTATATAATAAAACCCTAACATGCAAAACGACTGAACGGTGGAACGATTGGTCACGGTGACATGCACTGACCACCAGGGGGCAGATGCTCAACACAGGAGCTGCTTCTTGGTGGTCAGTGTGCTCCCACAGGGGGAGCGCTGCTCAGCCAGAAGCCAGACTCATGGCTGGCGAGCACAGAGGCAGTGGTGAGAGCCTCTCCCACCTCTACTAGAGGCAGGCGGTAAGGAGTGAGGGGTCCCAGACTGTGAGAGTCCTCAACTGCAAGAGGGATATCTGACTGTGAGAGGGCGCAGGATGGGCTGAGCAAACCCCACTCCTCCAGTGCATGAATTTCATGCACCGGGCCTCTAGTGGAATATAACAAGTGTTGACAAGGATGTGAAGAAGGTTGAAAACTCATACATTGCTGATGGGAATATAATGATGGAGCTGCTATGGAAAACAGGTTGTCTGTTCCTCAAGAACTAAACATAGAATTACCATATGACTCAGGATTTCCATTCCTAGTTATGTAACCAAAAGAAATAAGAACAAGGACTCAAACAGATACTTATATGCCAATGTTCATTGCAACATTATTCACAATAGCTAAAGTGTGGAAAACACCTATTCTGTCCATCAACAGATAAATGGATAAATAAAATGTGGTCTATACATGCAATGAAATATTATTCAGCCATAAAAGGAATAAAATTGTAATACATGAATGAACCTTGAGAAAATTATGCTAAGTGAAATAAACCAGACACAAAAAGACAAGTATTATATGGTTCCACTTATATGAAATATCTAGAATAGGAAAATTAATAGAGACAGAAAGAAAATTAGAAGTTACCATAGCCTGAGGGGAGGGGTTGAATAGGGAGTTGTTGCTTCATGGGTACAGAGTTTCTGTTTGGTTTGGGAGCAGAAGCCAGGGAAGTGTGTGACCTGGAAAAGCCCTAGATGCTCTAAGACAGTGGGGATATGGAAGGAAATGGATGACCAAGTCTTGCTGGAATCAAATGGTCAAGGAGCCTAAGAGTCATGCTAGAGAGTTGGGCTGCTAAAGAGTGCAATGTATTTATCTATTATTTTTGTTGTTGCTGTTGCTATTTTTATTTTAGTGTGGAGAATGGATTGATTGGAGAGAAACTACAGGCTTAGAGTTCATTGGGCAGTTGTTTACGATGGTACAAATAGGAAAGCACAAAGGCCTGATGTGGACAGTGGCAGTGGGACAGTGGGGCAGTGGAAGGGAGGGCATAGGGGTGGGGGAGAGGAGCTGCAAGAGGGTTGCAGAGAGTGAATCTGTGTGATTTATAGCAGAATAGAAGAGATGGTGAGAAAGAGCAAGGAGTTGAGGATGACTTTCCAAAAATGTCATCTACTGTCTTTTTCCCACTTGAATAGGCCTGAGGCTCAGAAAAAAAACAATAGTAAACAGGTAATTAGAGGTAGAATGGGGGCTCTAAACTAGGTTTCTTGATTCCCAATATCTTTAAGTCATACACATCACCCTTACATAATTTAGGTTTTAATTTGGTTTGAAAACCCTGAATACAATTAGATCATTTTGGGATTGAGCAATCCTTTGGGGGTTTATTTTACTGACTTTTTTTTTTTTTTAGTTTATGGCTCATTCAAGTCACCCTTTCCATGGGGCCATTGCTTGACCAAGGGGATTCTTCCCAGTTCAGCTTTGGCCTTGAGAACCTCTCCTTTTTGGTTAGGTCCTCTGCTTCCCTGCTTGCAGACTTCCTGTGTCCCCATTTCAAAAGGGCTGAACCCTGCCAGGTCAAGGAAATGTACATGGTTGTAAATTAATTTCCATGGTTTCATCATTACTAATCTTGTCTGGGTTCATATTAGAAGCCAATGACATATTAATTAATCACTCTAATTAGCAAGTGTCAGAGAGAGTTCAGGGGCTCTCTGGTATAGACACAGAGGGGTTACCTTTGATTACAGGGTAATACGAGGCCAGCCTGCCTCCTGTCAGAATCTACCTTTATTTAGCCCATTATCCAACAAAGACACATTCTGTGCCTTATAGGTTTACCTACTTCAAATGTAAATAAGAGTGTCCTTGTGTTTATCCTTTATAATAAAAGCATAATATGCTAAGTGTCTAACCAATCTGTCCACCGTTTGGTCAACTGCATGACCAGTCATTATGATGAGCACTGACCACTAGGGGGCAGACACTCTGACCGGTAGGTTAGCTTGCTGCTGGGGTCCTGCTGATCAGGACTGGGTGAGAGGGCCCAACATGCCCTGGAGCCCTCCTATGGTCCCTCCCCAGCCAGCCAGCCCCCATAGGCCAATCGGGATTGGGTGAGATGGCCCCCACCACCCCGATCGCCGGCCAGGCCGTGGGATCCCACGCATGCACGAATTCATGCAACAGGCCTCTAGTTTTATATAAATGGAAATATTATATATAAATAGAGACATTAAATGATGTGGTGGTTGTGCTTTAAATGGAGGAATATAAAACAATGCAGAGGCATAATAATAATAATAATAATAATAATAATAATACAGAGGCTAGAACTGAAGATATCCTAGAGAGTCAGGGAAACTGAATCCATATCTCAGCCCTGCCACGACCTGGTTTGTGACCTGAGGCAAGTCACCTCACCTGTCCCATCAAAGCTGGGCCCCTATTTGCCAGATCTGGAGGTGGATGAGAGGGGTTTTTAAAGTGCATGCTTTTTGCATCATTTGAGACCTCATTGTCTTAGAGACCTGGCAGTGGACACACCCGAGTACCCAGTACAGCCCCAACATAAAGAGGTGTTATACCCTACAATGGAGACTAATTCATTAAGTATACAAGTAGGTATGACTTCATTTTTATTTCTCTGCAAGACTTTTTCTTACAAATAAATATCTAACATACAAAAACAAAATTGTCAAATTATGTATCCTGTGTTTTTTTAGAGAAATAAAGCCATAGATTATTATATTTGAATCCTTTAGAGGGCTATGAACAGGATATAAGCAAAGTCTAGGCCTCATGGTATAATCAGCCCCAGGGACACCCTCTTCACATAGACGCTGCTTCTACAATAAGGCCACTCTGATGAGTCCACTGATGAACTTTTCTACAACACCACACTGAGCACTGCAAAAGAACCTAGAAAAACCTAGACCAGGGGTCCTCAAACTACGGCCCGCGGGCCACATGCAAATACAAATACTGTATTTGTTCCCGTTTTGTTTTTTTACTTCAAAATAAGATATGTGCAGTGTGCATAGGAATTTGTTCATAGTTTTTTTTTTAAACTATAGTCCGGCCCTCCAATGGTCTGAGGGACAGTGAACTGGCCCCCTGTTTAAAAAGTTTGAGGACCCCTGACCTAGACAGTCAGTCTCAAACTATCTCTTATAACATCAACATGAGGTCTCCTGAATTATGTCTGTCCTTTCACTTTTTTGACCACAGTCTAATTACACAAGCAGATAGGAAACCACTACCAATGGTGGCCAGGAAAGGGAACATCCTTCCTGCCCATTTAGAGAGCGCCCCAACCCTCAGCCCATTCTGGTCTTGAATGTGTCCCTCATCCATGGTCATGGCTATGCCTAGAATGCTGCTCTAAGGGAAGAATGCCCACTGATGTTCATTCACATGCCCTTAGCCACCTGGCCTGCAGGTGATACCTTCTTCCCTGAGGTGAAGTTAATCGTTTATTTAGGGGTCTTCTCCTAATCAGTGTGTCATGTGATGAAAAAGCCAGGAACATCAGTGCTGGGTCTCCATGTGTATCTCTGGGCCCATTACCCTCTCTGTCATCTCAGCCTTCATCCACCAGATGCATGGCCTGACAGTAATTGCTTGATAAGTGATACCTCATTTTTCTCCTCCACAATGAATCTATCAAATTCTGATTGTCAGGTTAGTTTGCCTCTAGCGGTTAGATTCCTGCAGATTTCCAAATTGTCAGTGTATCGCACTTTTATGGGGCCAGTGGTGGCCCCACCAGACTGGATTCTCACCCAGTTCTAGTACACTTCCACCTCTTGGCCAATCAGATCTTCTCCATTAGCCCCCAGATCCTCAAATAGATAGGCTTTCTGGCTTAATTTTTAGGTTCTAACTTTATATCAGGCTAATGCTGCCAGGCTGCATCCTAAGCTTCAAGTTGCTGCCAGTTGTCCAGACCCAGAAACCTTCTTCTCTGTGCCTTTTGTAGGATTAGAAACCAACCCTTTAGTCTCTCACCTTGGGTTATATCTTCTTTTCGATTCTTCCTGTCAGCAATGTAATAAAGTTTCTTTGGGTGTCTTATGACATTTTCTGCCTTGAATGTCAGATACTAAGATTGCTATCCCAGTTTCCTTTTTGTTTATTTTGCCCGGAGTATATTTTTCCATCTATCCTTTTATTTTTATCTCTCTTGTATCATTTACATGTATCTCTTGTAAACAACCTACTGGTGATCTTTTATAATCCAACATGAGAATGTCTTTTTTCAATTGTGATAAAATACACATAACATAAATTTTAGCATTTTTATCATTTTTAAGTATGCAGTTCAGTGGCATTAAAGTGCATTTATATTGTTGTACAGCCATCGCCACCATCCATCTCAAGAACACTTCTTAATCTTGAAAAACTGAAGCTCTGTACCCATTAAACAACAACCACCTGTTTCCCTTGACCCGCAGCCCCTGGCAACTACACCATTCTACTTTCTGTCTCTAGGAACTAGCCTAGTCTAGGTACATCATATGAGTGGAATCATACAATGTGTGTGTGTGTGTGTGTGTGTGTGTGTGTGGCATATTTCACTTAGCATGTATTCAAGATTCATCCATGTTATAGCATGTGTCAGAATTCCCTTTCTATTTAAATTTGAATAATATTACATTATATGTGTGTATAGTACATTTTGCTTAACCATTCATCTTCCAAAGGAAGATTTGGGTTGCTTCTACCTTTTGACTCTTGTGAATAATGCTGCTATGAACATGATATACAAATATCTTTTGAGTCTCTGCTCTTAATTATTTTTGATAAGTACCCAGAGTGGAATTTCTGGATCAAATGGTAATTCTATTTTTAACCTTTTTTGGGGAATCCCCATACTGTTTTCCATAGCAGCTGCATGCACCATTTTAAATTCTACCAACAGTGAACAAGGGTTCTAATTTCTCCACAATCTGGTCAACACTTGCTATTTTCTGTTTTTGTTTTAGAAGTCATTCTAATCATTGTGAAGAGACAGAGAATTTGCCTTTTAACTTAAACTCATTTAGATCTATTTAAATATTATCTATCTTATTTTGATTCTTTTCACTTTCTGTAATGTTTCATTCTTTTTCCCCCTCCTTTCTAGCTTTCCATTGAGCAGATCAAGTTCTTTATTTCAGAAATGCTTGTTGAATAGGTACTGATATTTCTAATTCTCTTCTCCATATACCTTAGCATTTGGGGAGAGAATTCTTGGATCTTATATTTTACTGCTGTTATTGTTATTTTATCCTGTATATTATTATGTTCATTTCAATAATGCATTGTCATATCTAATCTTGTCACTTGATTTTTTAAGATAATTTCTTTTATGTCTGCATTTTGATATTTTTCTTTATCTTGCTGTATATTTATTTTGCTTATTTTAAATGTTTGTCAATCTGTTTTGGTAATTCTACTTCAGTGGGTATGTATAATTCAATTTGCTTCTTTCTTTTTTATTGGTTATGTCTCTCAAATGCTTCATTATTTTAACCTGCAAACTCATTTCTTTACTCCTGGGGATTTCAGCTACTTTGCCTGGTAACGTATATCAGTGAAGACCCTTTGTATTTGTTCCACTCAGAAAAAAAATTAAAAGAGAGGAAATGAACACAAAAATCAAGATTCCCAGGCACCACAGAATCACTGCTGGTTCCCTTTGCTGCCACTTCACTGGTAGAGAAGTGAAGGTCAGCTACACATACTCCATTAACTCTGCACAGCCATGAGGGAAAGAACCCTAGGCTGTGGCTCCTCATTTATTACAGGGGGACAGGTGATATAGACTCAGGCAATATGTTGGATGGGCAAGAGCAAGTAGATTCCACAGTCTCTCTTCTCATCTGCACCCCAAGCTTCAGTCACTCCCTGCACGCACGCGCGCGCACACACAGACACACATACACAACCCAGTTTCCCATAGCCTTCCATGTCCTTAGCAGTTGTCCCCACGTCTCATGTGACTGTTAGTTGCTCTGATGCATGCTTCACTGTCAAATGCCAGTTCACCATCATGATAGGAATGTCCAGTGGGTTCCTGAGTCTGACAGCCTAACTGGGAGATGATCAGATTCTTGAACACTTTATATCCCTGAATAGACAACTTTAGAGCTCTCCAACCCAATTTATTTCTATTGCTTTAAAAAATAATGTGTGTGGCGTAGTTGCAAATCATATTGATGTCAAATCATAAAACAAAGGCATTCATGTCTACTCATATGTGTGAAGGTCCCAAATGCCAGGGTGTGTCCATGGTTTTCTTCCATTTTATAGTACATTCCCGGGTGAGCTCACACGGTCCTCTCATCAACCCTATGAGGTAAGCAAGACAAGAAATATTGTCCTCATCTCACCTGAGAGGAGACCGAGTCCAAGAGAAATAGAGATTGTGCAAGGGCTGGACCACCACAGTGGTCTGTGCTCTTTCTGCGTGGCTTACATTCCCTGAGAACGGAATTCAAAAAGCCAGGTTTCAGCTTAGGAAGTTAACTTACTAGTGCCAGGCATGGGGTGGGGGGGTGGGGGGGGGGGCTTGATAAGGGTTGCAGAAGTGCACCTACCTGCTTCATAGCATAGGCCTAGACCAAGAAAGAATTATTTCACATCACTATAAAACTCTGAGTTTTACAAATGTCATACTGATTGTCATCACATTAATTATTTCTCCAGGCAGTAAGACACTGATGTTATAACATCATATGGATATATGGATCAGATGTTGGAGTAAGGAGGCATGGCAGGACTGTTGAAGATATCATTATTGCAATTGTTCAAGCCAAGAGCTTTCAGTCATCCTTGACTCTCCTCTTTCTGCTACACCTCTGTCCAATCCATCAACCAATTCTGTCCATCCTACCTTCAACATATATCTAGCCTCTGACTCACCACTGCAACCTCAGCCAGCTGGGCCCAAGTAAGTCGTGGTATTTCTCCTCTGGATTTTGGAATAGGCTCTATTCATCACCACCACTTACTATCAACACATGGCCAGAGGGATCATTTTAAACAGAAGTCAGATTGTGTCACTGCCCAGGAAAAACTCTCCGGTGGCTTCTTGTCACACTTCAAATAAGAAGTTAAATTCCTAACCATAGGCTATGAAGCCCCACCTGATCTAGCCACCTGCCACTAACCTGTGACTGTTCTCTCCTCAAACATGCATGCTCTCACCCAGGGCACTCATCTTTTCAACATGCTGAAAACATTCTCAACCAGATATCTGCATGGCTTGCTCTCTCACTTCCTGTAGTATCTTCCCAAATGTCACCTTATAAGATAGGCCTTCAATGACCTCGCTAAAAAAAATCGCCAATATCTCTACATTCCTTACCCTCCTCACTCCAGTTTCTTTTTCTCCATAGCTGTATCATCATCTGCTATACTTAGTACTTATACTTATTATCTGACTCCCTGCACTAGACTATAAGCTCTAAGAAGGCAGAGTTGGGGTGTTTTTTGTTTGTTTTTTATTCACTGCTATATCTCTATTCCCTAATAGAGTGCCTACCACATATTAGTCATTCATTAAATTATTGGTAAATGAATGGATGAGTGAATAACTGAAAGTCTGAGAAGGAGCAATATAGAAACAGGTATGGAAGCTCCCTGTAAGATCACTGCCTCACACTTTAGACCCCATATAATCTTATACTCCTCCAGCATGGGCGGAAGAGAGGGCAGAAGGAAGGGCTTGTGTGAGCACTGGAGAATTTGAAAGTGCATGACCTCCTATGTTTGTTAACAGATGTAGTCCCTCTCCTGACTCATTCCCTTTCTCAAGACTGACTGAAAATACCCATATTTTTATTCCACTCCTTGGTTTCCTCATCATCATCAGCCTCTTGTTAATTCAGCCCCATCACACCTTTCAGTCATCTTTGACTCTCCTCCTTCTGCTGCAGCCCAGCCCATCACGCCTCCAGTCCAAACAGAAAACCTTAAAAATCTTTAGACCATAGAAGTTTCTGAATCTCTAGACAATTTTCTTCCACCGATTTAAGCCTGAGACTCACCAAGTTAACAGTGTAATGTCCTGTTTGGATTAGTTTATTAAGAAGACTTTACATCTACCTTCTCAAGTAAAGCTTATGTTGAGTGCCAGAAATAGCCATGTGCAAAACCATCCAGAAAAAAAAATAAACAAAAAAAAAACCCCACAAAGACAAAGACTGATAAATTTCCCAAGAAAAAAAAATCATGGAAAATCAATATTGGTATCTTATATGTTGCTGTGGATAAGTTGGCAGAAAAAAAAAACAAAAATGAGGATGGACTAATGAAGGAGGATATCAGAAGCAGAACTTCTAGTCCACACAAAAGGATGTCACTTCCACTACTATGGACTGTGCTCACTGTGGCATCACAGGAAGTCATTCCACTACGATCTAACCCAGCAATGACTTCAGCTGAGTGAACTCATACCACTCAACAGGAAGACATCCTTTTAAGAGCTCCTTGCCTCAAGTTCCATATATTTTGAGGGTAAACTTGCAGTTTTTTAAAAAGTTACCCAACGAATACAATTGTTGAATAGCCATTGTCATCGAAGATGCTTTTTCTATTTGCAAAAAAAAAATTTCTTTAGGTAACTTATTTTTTTTCTAAAAAAAAAATCAAGATGTCAAATCATAAGGCACTTTTCACATATATTATTTATTTAATATGCATACAGGCTGAGTAAAGTAGGAGAAATTAAGGCTCAGAGAATAGCTAATTTGGCTACCTTCACACAATTGGTTAGAGTGCAGATTCAAGGCTCAAGTCTACACATTGAGATGTTAAGTGCATTGTTCTTGCCTCCAAATATAGCTGTGCCTCTATTAAACTTGTCTTTAAGACATTATATATCTTTTAAATATATTATAAAATAGTCTTGAACAATGCAACATAGATGGGGCATGAGCTGCAAGCCTGCAGAATTTGGATGCTAATTGCATGTTAGTGTCAAATCAGCTTGCCAGAGGGACTTCTTACCAGACAAGGCTGGTCACAAAGCCTGACCTCTCCTTCCCTTTGCAGAGTCAGTCTCTCCATCCTGAAGAAAGGGGCTTGCGGGGTGTAAAGAGAATCCTGAGCACCAGTCAGCATCACTGCAAAACCAACATTATCAAAAAATTCAGCTAAGCTATAGAAGAACCACTTTGGGGGCCAGATTGGCCACCCTGAAATCCACCCCTGTCAATTAACTGTATAACCTCAGACAAGCTTTCTGGTTTCTCTGGTTGCTCAGCTACAAAATGGGATATCATTTTACCTATCTCAAAAGCATACAGTGATGCTTAGGTAAAGGGATAGCTATGAAGCATAGATGGTGTTCAAGAAGTGATCATTTCCCTTCTTACTTCTTATGGCCAATAGAAATAAGGAAATGGGAGTTGACAAAACCTTGGATTTTGGGACACCCAATTCTTATCCCTATAGCCCAGTGGCTGGCCTGCAATGTGGTTCTCTCTCTGTCTAGTGAATCAGATTGGTAGAAAGATTGTTCATCTACCTGTATAGCTCTCTGTAGTCATCTCAATAATCAACAAGTATCAACAAGGAAGAAACTTGAGTCCATAATAAAAGCTAATCAACAGGCAAGCCCCCTGCCCCCCTCAGTTTACAGCATGGAGTGGTAGAAAGGCAGTGGACTAGAAATGAGACCCCTGGGTTCCCTCTAGCTGTGGCACTTGAACATGTTGTATCTCGGTTTTCTCATCTGTAAAAGAGGAATCCTAATTTATTCCTCCATAGCAGAGAGAGTGTGTGAGTAGAAGCAGGCTGGGAAATGCAGCCCATGGTTGAGACACTAATACTACTAACAAGGCTGGGTTTGTTTCTATTTCCTGCAGGTGCCCCTGTGTGTCACAGCCTCCATCCTCCCTTCATTGGCTTCACCCCCTGCATGACTTTGGGTGGCTGTTTTGGAAAGCCCTGGAGTTCTGGCAAAGGGATATGAAGGATGCCAGGAGGGAGAAAGAGGCGTGGGCCAGAGAGCTGTTATCTTTCTAATGAGCAGCTAAACAGAGTAGATTTATAGGTCAATAAACCAGGAGGATTGACAGAACAGAGTCCGACTGCCCCATTGGAGAAAAAAGACCTGGGTTGGTTCCCAAGGAGGGCGGGATGGAGCACCCGTATGGGACTGAGATGTATCTCCATCCCCCCTCACCCTTCACCTCCATAAGGGAGGGAGTGTCTGGCTCCGCTGGATCCTTTCTGTGGAAAGGGCAAATGAGGCAGGGAACCCAAACCAAATGATGCTGCAGAACAGAGATTGAGGTACTCACCAGAAAACCCACCGCAGAAGAGAGGGGCCTCCGTGCCCTCACCTGTATAGGAAGCACAATGGAGTCTTGGTCTCACTGGTTCAGAGGCCAGCCCCAGCAGCAGATGCCCCTTTCAAAGCTGTGCCTCTTTAGGAAGACCCAGTCTTCAAGGACCCTGAAGGCTGCCGCTATGCTCTCACTAAAAGGCACATTCATAAAACAAGAATTCTATCATTTCAGCAAGAGTTAGGAGAAGTTAAACTCCGTATCTCCAAAACTATTATTTCCCCACCAAAGATTAAAACCAATGCCCCTCCCCCATGTGGTTCCTTTAAATGGAGAAATCCCAAGGTGCAACTAATATGACTTCTTTTGGAAAATTGGCCTTCTAAGCAATCTGCGGTCCAAAACAGGTGCTCCTATAGTGGGGTAGGAAGTGCCCAGCTGCTCCCTCAGCTGCCCCTGCCTCCCTCCACGCAGGGCCCAGGGCCTGGTTGAGCCTGGCTGCTACTGTGCATGGGGGAGGTGTCCTCTCCTGTCAGCAGGACACTCGGAGTTACTGGAGCCAGGCCGGGGCATGCCCTACGGCTGCCTGTCAGCTGCTGTGGCTGGTGCACTAAGGCCTCCCATAAGAATCTGAGGATGTGACACATCTGCCTGTATGTCAGCCATGGAAGGACACCTGGGTGTCAAGACACAGACAGCTAACCAGGCCATTTGTTTCTTTTTAATGGAGGAAGGAATGTCATCTAACAGTCACAAAAAACATAAGCCAGCAAGAAAGGCTTTCTTCAAAACCTTCTTGGCCTTCAACCTATCAATCAGGGTCAAAAGCTCTGCCTCCTAGGCAGCCACAGGCTCCTCGCACTTCACCCAAATTTGGTTCTGATTGGTCGGTTTCTATGCTAGTCAGCATCTCCAGGCTTATCTCTGAGCCTGATCAGAGAGGCGGAGCTGATCAGCAGCCCCCAGGGAGGCCCGAGAGAAATAGAGGCATGGCTGCTGGCAAAGCCCAGAGAGAAAGAGAGGCAATGGCTGATCAACAGCTGCTATGGAGGCTGTGGATCAGACCCTGCCTCTCTCTCTGCAGGCCTCTCTCCAGGCCTGATCCGCAGCCCCCTTGGCAGTCAGTGCTGGGTCGTCATGGCAACCCAGCACTGACTTCCAGTGTTCAGTGGAGCCTTAGGTCCTTGTGGACGTTATGGACCCTGGCTCTTTATATCTATCTATCTATCTATCTATCTATCTATATCTATATCTATATCTATCTATCTATCTATCTATATCTATATCTATCTATCTATCTATCTATCTATCCGCACACACTGAGTGGCCAGATTATTATGACCACCTGACGTTTGTAGGCAAATTAGCCGTACACTGCATAGTATGGAATATGGAAGCCAAAGGCCTGTTCGAATACCTTTGCTGTCTGCAGTTACCAAGATAAAACATCTCCAATTCGCACAGGAACACAAGGATTGGACAGTTGAGCATTGGAAAAAAGTCATGTGGTCCGATGAATCATGTTTCCAGTTGCATCATGCAGATGGCAGAGTGAGAATTTGGCGGAAACAGCATGAAAGCATGCACCCCACATGCATGAGTACAACCCTTCAAGCTGTTTGGGGCAGTGTTATGGTTTGGGGCATGTTTTCCTGGCATGATTTGGGCCCTTTAATTCGTGTGAAACTGCATCTGAATAGCACGACATACCTAAGTATAGTTGCTGATCAAGTTCATCCTATCATCCCAATGGAGATGGCTTCTTTCAACAAGACAATGCGCCATGCCACGGTGCTCGTATTGTGCAGGAGTGGTTTCAAGAACATGAGGAAGACTTTACCTTGCTTAAGTGGCCCCCACAATCACCAAACTTCAATCCAATTGAGCATTTGTGGGACGAAGTTAAAAGAGCCATCAGGCAGCTGGTTCCACAACCATCAAATCTCACAGAACTGGACAGTGCTATTCATCAGGCATGGTGTCGGATTCCTCGCATCACCTTTCAACATCTCATGGAGTCAATGCCAAGAAGAATCGCTGCAGTATTGAAGGCAAAAGGTGGCCCAACAAAGTACTGATGGGGTGGTCATAATAATCTGGCCATTCAGTATATATATATATATATATATATATATATATATATATATATCTCCTATGTTCAAAGGCTGTTAAATCGCATTGCTTACCCATATTTTCAGAAAAAAAATCACTTCTACTGTTGTGGTAAACAACCTGCTTCCCTATTTATAATGGTCTGGCCCTCTAGCAACTTCAGGGCGAAATTATAGCTAGTTTACCTTCAAAAGTCAGGTGGTCATAATAATCTGGCCACTCAGTGTATATATATTATAAGTACCAATTTTACAAATAGGCAGAATAAATAGCTACCTACATGGGCCAGTAATTTCAGAGGTCCAGGATACCTGAGGCCCCACAGACCTGACAAGTATCTCTCTCAACCAAATGACTTAATCACTTCAACTTCTACCATTAAAGACTCCTTCTTTCGTTCGGAGCCCTGATCAGCTCCAAATACCTGGGATAGACAATTCGTCTAGTCACCTGGGGTATTTAAACTTCAGCAAAAAGCTGTATCAAAAGTCTTTGCTTGAGATGAAATTTTGATACAAGTGAAGGAAGGTATCTGAAGGGGAAGGAGCCTCCCTGAGGGACGCAGACAGGCAGGTGCTCCCAGCAGAGAAAAGCTCACCCTCCTCTCCCATCCTTGTTTTTACCTCGAAGGTGGCTCAAGGGAGGTGGGAGGGTGAGGGTCAGGGAGGGACAGGAGTGACCACCCAGTTGCCAGGAGAGTGCTCAGCACAGAGGCTGTGCCCACCTGTGGCTCCCCTGGCAGGCTGTGTGGACTCCAAGTGCCCCCACTTGAGGTGAGCACTGACAGAGCTCTCAGCCACTCTGCGCATTTGCTGACACATGGCCCGAGCCATTTCCACTGTTTCCTTTACTCTGTCTCCGTATAGAATAATATGCGATTAATTGATTTCCTGTCACTCTTTTAGTACAGAAAATTAATTTCAGAGCAACCTTGTTTTCTCGGGGTATGAATCCTCCACACACAGTAATTCGGCTGCTCCATTATTCATGAGAGAAAATAGTGATGGAGTGTTCGACGAAGACACCCCAAGGCCACAAGCTGATAGTCTGTGTTACCGATACAACAATATTCCACCGGTGCCTCTAAATAATTCACATCTACAACTCAATTTGGGCCTGGGAACGGCTCTGGAGGTGGCTGGGGGAGGCATGGCTGTGAGATTTGGGAGACTGTCAATGACAATGCAGAGGTGAAGCGCCAGGGCCTCCTGAGGCCAGCCATGGGGGGCTGTGGGAGGTGGGGCTTGGGCCTGAGGCTACAACCTGTTGCCCCAGCCCTGGCTCCCTTCCACTCTCACTCTTAGCAAAGCTCACACACATTCTGGAAGAGGACTAAGAAACAGAGTGTTGGACCCCAGAGAGGGAAATGTGAAAACAGACCAATAAACCCCAAATCTAGCTCTGAAGGAGGCAAGCAGGCTGCCCCAGGCAGTTCGGATTAAGCAGGTCAGTTCATTCTTCTGGACCACAGATTTTAAGGGTTTTGTGTTTTTTTGTTTTGTTTTGTTTTTTTAAACCTAGTCGTTCATCAAATTCATCTGAGACATTTGTTAAAAACAGGGATTCCTAGAACCAAACCAGACTCACTGACTCAGAACCTCCTATGAGTCTGTAGTTTGTGTGAGTCCCATTCTCATAGGAACTGCTGGATTCAATGATAGCCAAGGGCCCTTCCAGCTCTGGCATTCTCTGATGGTTCTAACAAATAAAGTGTTGACTCAAGCCTGTGGAGAGAAGGGCTGCCTTGTAGGGCTGTTGGTAACCAAAGGAGGGAGTGGGCCACCTTGTCCACTGGGGAGAAGCAGAGGGACAGGAACTGGCCTGAGACACAGCACAGCTCTCAGCCTTGTTGCTTTCACCTCATGTCACTGAAGCCAGGGAAGGACATGGGTCCTCATTGCCTCCAAAAGAAAGACAGAGGCCGCACATGCAATATCTAGATCATCTTGACATGGACATGTGTGTTAGGCAGGATTCTAAGGTGGCCCCAGGATTCCTGCCCTCTAGCAGACACCCTCTCCTGGAGGGCGGGCAGGAATGGTAAACAGGATGGGATGTCTCTCATGATGAGGTTACTAATCAGTAGACTTTTTTATTGTTTAAAGTATTACATATGTCTCCATTTTCTCCAATTGACCCTACCACCACCACTCCCGCCCCCCAGGACAAGCCCCCACCACCTCAGTGTCTGTGCCCATTGGTTTTGCTAATATGCATGCATACAAGTCCTTTGGTTGATCTCCTACCCCTCCTCGCCGTGCCCCGCCCCCCTGCCTTCTCTCTGGGATTGGATGGTCTATTCTGTGTTTCTTAGTCTCTGGATCTATTTTTTGTTCATCAGTTTATGTTGATCATTATATCCCACATATGAGCAAGATCATGTGACATCTATCTTTCTCCTACTGGCTTGATTTGGGTAGCATAATGCTCTTCAGGTCCATCCATGCTGTTCTTTTTTGTAACAGCATAGTATTCCATTGTGTAGATGTACCACAGTTTTTTAACTCACTCATCTGCTGATGGGCACTTAGGCTGTTTCCAAATCTTAGCTATTGTAAATTGTGCTGCTATGAACATAGGGGTGCATATGTCCTTTCTGATTGGTATTTATGGTTTCTTTGGATATATTCTCAGAAGTGGGATTACTGGGTCGAATGGGAGTTGCATTTTTAATTTTTTGAGGAATCTCCATACTGTTTTCCACAGTGGCTGCACCAGTCTGCATCCCCACCAGCAGTACACGAAGATTCCTTTTTCTCCGCATCCTCGCCAACACTTGTCATTTGTTGATTTGCTGATGATAGCCATTCTGACAGGTGTGAGATGGTACCTCATTGTTGTTTTTATTTGCACCTCTTGGATGATTAGTGACTTTGAGCATGATTTCATATATCTCTTGGCCTTCTGTATGTCCTCTTTCAACTTTTAATTAAGCCGAAGGAAAATGATTCTGGGTGGGCCTAACAAAATCAGGTGAGCCTTCAAAGAAGTTCAAGTCAGAGATGGGCTTCTGTTGGTCTGGGCAAAGCAAGCTGCCAGCTGGAAGAGGGTCTATAGTGGAGTCTCTGTGACTAGGACCTGCAGGTGACCTCTAGCTGCTGAGAGTGACCCCTAGCCAACAGCCAGCAAGAAAAGGGGACATCAATTCTACAACCACAAGGAACTGAATTCTGCCAATAACCTGGATGAGCTTGGAAGAGGATCGGAGCCTTAAAAAAGATCACAGCCCACTGACTGACCTTGATTTAGCTCAGTGAGACCCTGAGCAGAGGACCCAGATACCCCACCCCAGGACTCCGAAGCACAGAAACCGGGAGATAATACATGGGAGTTGTTTCAAACCATTAAGGTGTGGCAATTTAATTTGTTAAGCAGAAAGAAAAAACTAATATAACATGCAATTAAATAAGAATGATTGGACGTGCCTGCCCCTTACAGTTTATAAAGTGCTTTCAAAGGACGCATCTGACCCATCCCTGCCTACCCAGTGGCCACTCCTTCACACAGTGCCCTGGAAGTCTTCACAGAATGAGTCATCTCATGTTGACACGCAAGGTAATGCCAGGAGGCTGAGAAGGCAGTTTTGATTGTGTGTGTGTTTTTTAATTTCTATTTCACAGATGGGGAAATTCAGCTGAAATAAATTGCTCTGAGGTCATATAAAGAGACTGTGGCAGAATCAGGACTCAAGTTCAGGCCAGCTGACTTCAAGGCCAGCGGTCATGCTCTGGGTCTCCATCCCACCACTATCCTCTCCAAGAAAAGGTAATTTTAAACTCATGTCCCAGGGGCCTGAGCGTCCACAACTCTAAGTAAAGAAAAGCCAGCGTGGCTGGAGGAAGCTGAGTGCCACCATCCTATTAGTGCCCCCCCCCCACCTCCCACCTAGTAGGTGGGCAAGGGCATGGTACTGAGGGGTCAGCCCGATTCGGGGCTCCAAGTCGGCAGCTGCCCCTTGCTCACCCACCATCCCAGGGTCCTCAGCTCTGCTGCCCTCCCCCGACCCAGGGGACTGAGGGCCCTGCCAACCACTCATCAACAGGCCCATTGTCATTTGTCATTAATGGTGTCCGGTCAAATCCAAGCAACAATTGGAAAACCAGATTGCGACATTGTGCTTTTTATTGCTGGTGTTTCTGTGAACATTAGCAATAAGAAGCCTCCAGAGAGAAGCTGTGAAGGGGGAAAAAAAAAGAAAACGAGCGAGAAAGGTACTTCCCTGGCTGCAAACTTCACGACACAGCCACTTTGTAACATGCACCATATGCAGCAGCCATGCACAAGGCCCAATAACCTCCTTCCAAATGGTAATAAATCCCCTCGGACCCCGACACACTTGTAATTTACAACTTGGCTAAAATGAACATTATTTCAAGCTAAGCGTATTCTCAGAGGTGCGGGGAAATGTGGCAGCTTTCCTGCTGACAGAGGAGTTTCTTTTTAAATGTCATGCATTCACTTTCATTACTTCCAAATAATTGCCCGAAAAGATCGGCTGCTGGACAGGGCTGCCCGCTTTACATCACTATGAGTCAATTTCATCATCATCAAAGGAGCCCCTGGGAGCTGCTTTCAGCCTGGGGCGGGCTCAGCCCTCAGTTGCTGGCTCCTATTGGTCTCCTGGCTGTGCAGAAAAAGGGGCCTCCATCATTCTCCAGGGACAGCTCCGGGTAAGATGGAATGCTGTCTATAGATAGACAACATGATCTGTCATCACTGCCACCATCAAATATCATTCTCCTGCAACTGCCCGGACCCAATTGTGGTGCCTGTTATCTGGAGCTAACTGAGGGAGGGTTCTTGATCCTCATGGAAGCTGGCCCTTTGGCCAAGAGGATGGCAAAGCAGAGAAATGTAATTCTGGGGTTACACCAGGTACTTCCCCTCCCCATTGCCGCAGGAATATATTTTATAGAAAGCCTGCTTCCAAATCTAACAGTCTTTGCTTTCAGAGCTCTGGTTTTGCTGCATAACAAACCAGCCCAAAACTTGGTGGCTCAATTATGTCTTATACTTTTCTAGGCTGACTGGGATCAGCTATGTGGTTGCTCTTCTCTCCATGGGATATCAGCTGAGGTTTCCGTCACCTGGGGATTAGACTGGGTTATAAAGCCCCAATTGGCATAGTTGCATGTCTAGTGCTATGGTATACTGGTAGAAGGCAGCAAGACTGGGCTCAGCTGTGCAGGTGACCAGCTGGCCCTTTCTCTCCATCATGTATTCTCAGCTCTCCATGTGGCCTTTCCACCTGGTCTCTCCCTGTGGCTTCTGTAGGGTAACTGGATCTCCTTCACGGTGGCTGAGGACTCACCAAAGCACACCGGTGAGAGCTACCAAGACTAACATAGGGTCTCTTACAGTGAATCGTCAGGTCAGCTCAGATTAAACATAGGAGGGGAGTAGACAAGGGCATGAACACCAAGAGACATGATGGGTTGGGGACCATCCTTGGAGACTGGCTCTGAATCAGGAAGAGGAAAAGGAGAAAGCAGAAAGCCCATCCCTTCAAAAATCCTCAAATAACTGCCATCAACTCTAATCTCCCTTAAGGAGTAAAGAGGATAAACATAACAAGTTCTTAAGGAGTCTCAGCTCATTGGGATGTAAGCAAGAAACAATTTTATTTCTTCCAGTCATGGCCTCAAACTGTGGTAAATTTAATCTTCCTCTCCTATCACTTAATGACATTCCAAGGACATTCCACAACAAGTCACGTTCACTGATTAAAATAGTCTGGTTCAGTGTGTTAAGATTACATGAGGGAGTTATTTTCTTTAGGTGTGATCATGGTTTTGTGATTAGGAAGAGGAATATCCCTAATTTTAAGAGATGTCTAGGGATAGAGTGTTATGACAGCACAATTTACTTTAACATGTATAAGTGGATGGATAGATAGGTAGATAGACCAACAAATCGTTAACAATTAGTGAAACTCAGGGGTGATTAGATGCGTGTTCATTGTTCTTGTCATTCAATATTTCTTCATATCTTTAGTTTACTTAACAAAAAGTTGAAGTCCATTTTAAACTTCAATTTTATATCCAATTTAAAGTAATCCTTCACCCCCATCATTGGCAACTTGAGGCTTTGGAACTTGCAACCTAATGTGCTAGAGGAGGAAGCATCCTTGTGCCCAGCTGTGTGTGGTTATCATTCTGTCCTTACTGGGTAGTGGATACCACTGCCCAGGAGTTACTTTTTCTGGCATGGCATCTGTCCAGATTTTGGCAGATCCTGCCAGTCCTCCCCACCACACAGTTCTCTGAAAGATGAGACCCACCTCAGCTCTCATTCCTACACACCATCCTTTTAGCTCCGGACATCCATTGTTCACATCCATATTTCTTGCTCCTAGGTCCCTTTCTGAGGAATGTCTGTCTCAAGTGAGATGCAGGCAAGTCAGCCAGGGCAGTTCGCTCCACTGTGCCTCCTTGATCTCAGAAGAACTTGCCAAGGTGTTGTGGCGCACAGGCTGCTGCCTGGCTACCCTTTCTCTGAGCCCTGCCATCTCCAATTCTCTTTCCCTTGCTCTGAAATAGGTCCTTGAGTCCTTTGGTAAGACATCCACCCAGGGAATAAGATACAAATTTTTAATGTTTGCAAGTGGGTCTTTTCTCCCTCCTTCATTATTAACATTGTACTATCCACAAAGCAGACTATCCTGATGACTATCCCTTCCTGGTTCCCAGTTCTCTCCTTATATAGTTCAATGTGTGTGTGTGTGGCGGGGAGGGGGCGGGGGGGTTGGTAATGACTGTAGGAGGGTCAATGCTCCATAGGAAGCTCTGGGAGAAGGTGCTAACCCAGTTGTTAGTAGCTCTCTTTCTTTAAAATGTAGGATTTAGTGCCTCCTATCTTCTGCTGTAGAGCTTACTTGCTGATTCTAGAGCAACAGGGGGAAAAAATCTACTCCACATCCCTTTATAGAGGCATAAATATGGTTAATGTATCTGGGTAAAGAAAATCCAATTTATAGACCCAACTCAATTGCTAACTTGCTGCATGACCTTGATCAATTACTTAGCTTCTCTGGTCTTTAGAGTTGGCTAGCAAGGGCTCACCAATGGGTCCGGTAGGTTTCCAATGGCTTATACAGACTTTCTGGGCTTCTGAGAGGTACTTTCGAGGCACTTAGAACATTGACAGGAACTTGACCAAACAGTGATGAGTTAGATTGTCCAGGAAATGAGTTCTTCGCTCAAATCTGTTTTTTACATTGGAGTTCCAGGTAAGATTTTTATTTCAAAAAGGAGTTCTGCTCTAAAAATGTTTGAAAGCAATTCTCAGTGCAACTGCCTGATCTGACTGCCACAGAAAATGCCAGCTTCAAAACGATTGATGTGGGATGTGCTGTCATGCCCACTTAACAAACCGCTGCTTCTCTCTGATAGAACCAGATGAGAAAAAAGTTTCCAGATTTCAGTAGGAGAGGAGAGAAGAATCTTTTGAAATGTTATGTCCAGGGAAGAATCACTCTCTGTTTTGGTCCGGGATATGAGTGTGAGTGAGTGCGTGTGAGTGTGTGTGTGCAAGTGTATACGTGCGTGTGTGTGTATGTATGTGTGTGTGTGTGCACGCGCGCATGCACACCTCCCTCTCAGTCTTCCTATTGTTGTGGCAGGATTAAATTTAAAACAGCACAGGACCTCTAGACAGGGTAATCAATCACTTCATCACTGCCACTGCAGATAAAGAGAGCAGCGAGACAGGAGGAAGGGTGGAGGGGCACGTAAGAGAGAGCGATAAACTCCCTGTCTTGCAATCAGCCTCAGAGCCACAAGACAAGGTCCTATGGTGCTCAAGGGCCCGTGGGTGCAGGAATTGGAGAGTGAAAAAGGAAGTCCCCAACAGAAATCTAAACTCACTCCAAAGGATTCTCAGGGTTGTCCTCAAACATCCGGTATATGGGAAAGACTGGAAGAGAAAGGGTTCTGTAAGATCTTGAGTTGGAAGAGAATCTCATTCCACACAGGTAGGATCACCAAGGAGGCCACTGAGCCTTATGCGTGGATTCTGGGATTTCTAGTCAGCCCTGTGTGTGGATTCTAGGATGTCCCCACTACAGGAGCAGCAGCAGGTATGCCAGGGCCTTGGGAGCTGGGAGGACCCCACTGTCACCTGGCTGGGCCAGGCCTCCGTCCTCCTAGAGAAATGTCAGGGCCAGGCTCTGGCAGGAGAGACTGCAGTCTGTCAGCTCTGAGTGGCATCCGAGGAGTACCACGTTCCAGCACACCATGTCCTCTGCATAAATGCAATTTCCCCAAATGTCAGGAGGAAAGCATTACAGATAACACATTGTGTGTGTCTTTGACCCAGTAAGTGCTGAAATCACAGATCTCATTATTCTGACATGATAGAATTTTCTCTTTCTGTCTCCCAGTGCAGACTGCCTGCCGTTGTTGTCTAGACTGCAAACCTAATTGCCAAAGGTGCAAAGCCACCCTAGGAAAGCTGGCCTCCCCCGTGTCCTAGCCTGAAAAAACTGGCAGGTCTCCTTGTGTGAGAAGAAAATGATCCTGAGGGCAGCTCATAGCAGGACAGTAAGTTGCCAGTATTTTTGGTCAGAGCTTTACTGAATGGCTGAGAACGTTGACCTTGAAAGCAGAGTTGAAGTATGTAACTCCACCTGCACATCCCATCTCCAGTGCTGGGTCAGTCTGGGAGGTGGGACAGGGCAAGAGCACCGACTGCAGGAGCAGGGCCTGGATTTGAACTCTAGTTCTGACACTTCCTATCTGTGTGCCGTGCTCAAGCTGTTAATCCTCCTCAGTATTTATCCACTCATCTATAAACCTAGAAGGTGTCACAGGATGGATGTGCGGAATAAAGAGATGTTGATTGCATATAAGGTCCTGGACAAATAATTGATGTTGAAAACATTTATTATAGTCAAATCTGAGGTTCCACTTCAGGGATGTAGTCAATAAATCATCCATTCAATCAACAGACAAAGAAGCATTTACTGAATGCCATGATCTTAAAACCAGAAGATATAGGCTCACTAAATATTTGTTGAATAAAGGAATTGCTTCTCATCCATTACTAGGTGAGTCTGGACCAATCACTAAATCTCTCTCACTATTTCACAGCTTCTAAAATGCAGGGTTGGATAGGATCATCTTGAGACAACCTCCCAGTTCTGATACTCTGTTAGTTGAGTGGGACCATGTGGGAGCACAAAGGGATTTAAGACGGAGTTCCAGCAATCACAAGCTTTAAATTCTAGCTAATAAGATGTGGCAGGTGGTCCTGCATGAATATATATGACTAGAGGCCCAGTGCACAAAAATTTGTGCACTCGGGAGGGGAGGGGGGTCCCCCAGCCCAGCCTGTGCCCTCTCGCAGTCTGGGACCCCTCGGGAGATAACGACCTGCTGGCTTAGGCCTGCTCATGGGTGGCAGAGGGCAGGCCCAATCCCTAGGTGCAGCCCCTGGTGGGGCTCAGAGCAGGGCCGATTGGGGAGTTGGGGTGCCACCCCGTCATACACAGAGCAGGGCGGATCGGGAGGTTGCGATGCCACCCTCAGTCACGCTCAGGGTAGGGCCGATTGGGGGGTTGGGGCACCGCCCCCTGTCACACTCAAGGCAGGGTCGATGGGCAGGTTGCGGCGCCACCCCCTGTCACACACAGAGCAGGGCCAATCAGGGGGTTGGGGCGCTGCCCCCTGTCACTCACAGAGCAGGGTCCATCAGGGGGTTGAGGAGCTCCCTCCTGTCACTCACAGAGTAGGGCCGATAGGGGAGTTGGGGCACCGCCCCCTGTCACACACAGAGCAGGGCGGATCAGAGGGTTGGGGCACTGCACCCTGTCACACTCAGGGCAGGGCCAATGGGGAGGTTATGGCTCTACCCTGTCACACACAGAGCAAGGCCCGTGGATGGGGGGTTGGGGCGCCACCCTCTATCACCCACAGAGCAGGGCTGATCAGGGGGTTGGGGCTCCGCCACTGTCACACTCAGGGCAGGGCCGATGGAGAAGTTATGGCTCTACCCTGTCACACACAGAGCAGGGCCGATCAGGGGGTTGGGGAGCTCCCCCCTATCACACACAGAGCCACAGGGCGATCAGGGGATTGGGGAGCTCCCCACTATCAGGCACAGAGCAGGGCTGATCAGGGGGTTGGGGCGCCTTCCCCTGTCACACACAGAGCCTCAGGGCGATCAGGGGGTTTGGGCGCTGCCCCCTGTCATGCTGATCCCGGTGCCGGGAGGCATATTACCCTTTTACTATATAGGATAGAGGCCTGGTGCATGGGTGGGGGCCAGCTGGTTTGCCCTGAATGGTGTCCTGGATCAGGGTGGGGGTCCCCACTGGGTGCCTGGCCAGTCTGGGTGAGGGGCTGAGGGCTATTTTCCGGCTGGCGGGTGACTAAAGCTCCCAACTGCTCCTTTTTTTCTTTTCTTTTTTTTATTCTGGGCCAGCTTTAGCTCTGAGGCCTCAGCTGCTGAAAGCTGGTTTCTGGCCTTTGTTTTTCCTTCTGTATTTGATACAATGTTGCAGTCCGGCTGGCTGAACCTGGCTGACTGAAAGCCGGTTTCTGGGGTTTTGTTTAGCTTCTTATTTGCAACATAGTACATAGTTGCTTAGAGTTGCAGCTGAGAGGCCGGCAACTCAGGCGGGGAACATTCAAGTCAGCCGTCACTTGAGCAAGCAAGCCTCCCTGCTCGCTTCAGTGCATGGCTGCCGGCCGCCATCTTGGCTGACAGTTAATTTGCGTAAGGATATGCTGATTAGCCAATGGGAAGGGTAGCGGTCGTACACTAATTACCATGTTTCTCTTTTATTAGTGTAGATAATTGAGGGCCATGTGTAAGGATTGCATGTCAAGGGTAGGTGCTATGGGTGCCCAGAAGAGAGAAAGTTCACCAGAGGGCTGGTGGTTGGAGGAAGTGAGACCAGGTCTGAACCTTGGAGAAAAGATGGCACCATATTAGCAGCAAGATGAGTGATGGCATTCTAGGCAAGGTTGCTGAAATACAGAGCACAACCTAGAATAATAATAATTCCCTAAAATTTTAGTTAAATTCAAGTCAAATGGAAGGAAGGCAAATTCTAGAATATGGGGTCCAGATATTGAAAGCAGAAAGGCATGGTGAGATTTCCTCACCTGAGGTGGGCATTCTAACATTCTTCAAGCCTTCCCTCTTTGCCAGGCTGGCACCTGCAATGCTGACCTTCTCAGCTTCTTCTCCATCACCTCTCTACATGTCTTTGCCCCACGTCTGTCCCTTGTCTTGACCAGATTTCCTTTCAGGCTTAAGAATAGAACACCAACAAGCCACAGTGGTTCTCAACCTGTGGGTCGCGAACAATGAAAATACATCCTGCATATCAGATATTTGCATTACAATTCATAACAGTAGCAAAATTACAGTTATGAAGTAGCAACGAAAATAATTTTATGGTTGGGGGACACTACAACATGAGGAACTGTATTAAAGGGGCGCAGCATTAGGAAGGTTGAGAACCATTGCTGGCCAGGTTCTCTTCTGTCTTACCTCCCTGCTTAAACTATAACTGCCATATTTTCCCTATCCAGCTTGGTCTTGCCTTCTCCTTTCCATAATAAAAACAAATGAAGTAAAATACACAAATTGAGTTATTTTATTATAAAGAACTAGAGGCCTGGTGCACAAAAATTTGTGCACTCAGGGCGGGGTCCCTCAGCCCGGCCTGTGCCCTCTCACAGTCTGGGACCCCTCGGGGGATGACCACCTGCTTGCTGAGGCCTGCTCCCCAAGGGATTGGGCCTAAGATGGCAATCAGACATCCCTCTGGCAGCCTGGCAGCCCTCGGGGGATGTCCACTTGCCAGTGGAGAGCAGGCCTAAGCTGCATTCAGACATCCTTAGCGCTGCTGAGGAGAGGCTCCCACCACCACCGCTGTACTGGCAGCCATCAGCCTGGCTTGTGGCTGAGCAGAGCTCCCCCATGTGGGAGCGCCCTGACCACCAGAGGGTAGCTCCTGCATTGAGCATCTGCCCCCTGGTGGTCAGTGTGTGTCATAGTGACCAGTCATTCCCAGTCTTTCTGCTGTTAGGGTCAGTTTGCATATTACCCTTTTACTATATAGGATAGAGGCCTGGTGCACGGGTGGGGGCTGGCTGGTTTGCCCTGAAGGGTGTCCCGGATCAGGGTGGGGGTCCCACTTGGGTGCCTGGCCAGCCTGGGTGAGGGGCTGAGGGCCGTTTTCAGACTGGCCAGCAACTGAAGCTCCCAGCCTCTCCTTTTTTTCTTTTTTTGTTATTCTGGGATTTATTTACCTTCTATAATTGAAACTTCGTTGCTGTCATGAGCTGAGAGCTGGCTCCAGCTCTGAGGCCACGGCCTGCTGAAAGCAGGTATCTGGGGTTTGTTTAGCTTCTATAATTGAAACTTTGTTGCTTTCGGAGCTTAGAGCCGGGCCACGGCAGGTGGGGAACCTTGGCTTCCTCCATCACTGGAGCAAGCAAGCCTCCTGCTTGCTTCAGCTGTGTGGCTGCCAGCCGCCATCTTGGTTGGTGGTTAATTTGCATATCACCCTGATTAGCCAATGGGAAGCATAGCTAAGGTACAGTCAATTACCCTTTTTGTCTTTTATTAGATAGGATAATACACTTTTAGATTCATTATAAATTTTGGGAAATATAGACAATCACACAAAAAATTTCAGTCACCAGTGTTGAATATAAATGATAGATAGATAGACTGCCTAGACAGCTTAACATTTTGTTTGTTGTTTTCACTTAATATCCTATTGTGAGCATTTTCCCGTGACCTTAAAATGTTATTTGAAAGTATGTTTTTAATGACTGTATTATAATCCATTGAATGGACTTAACCATAAATTATCTAACTGTTCCTCTATTGTTGGACATTGAGGTTATTTCTGAGTTTTAGCTATTTATAAATAATGCTGCAATGAACATCCTGTATATAAACCTTTTCCTAAGACTGTTTTCTAAGGTTAAATTTCTAGATATGGAACTTCTTGGTCAGTGTTTGTATAATTTAAGGCTATTGATGCACATTGCATTCCTCACCATCTTTCCAAATCTCTACATTTCGTGGATTTGCTAATATGATATTGCTAATTATTACAATGACTCTTCATAAGGATATGTTTGTAAAATCCTCCAAGGCAGGACCCAGTTATCCCTCAAGGCGCCTTGCACAGTGGGTAACAGATGAGTGTTGAGGGAGCAAATTAGAACCACCAGAATCTCAGTCTTCTCCCCACCAGAGAGTATGAAATAGGACTCACTTTGATATCCATCCCAGGGGATTTAGTTGCTCAAGGGACAAGAAAACTTCATTATTACTTGGTCTCACCTAGAAAGCAATTTCAACATAACTAATGATTTCATCTCTGCCTAAAGCAAAGCTTCCTGACAGCTGCCTTCCCCCAAAAAGGGCTTCCCTGAAGGGTGGTGAGAGGAGACTACGTGCCAGGGATGTGCTGAGGGGATCTAACATGAGATGAAATTTAAGGACCATCCAATCCTGAGATCTAGGGATTCTTTTCATTGTTATTGATCTCCACAACCTCAAGGGCTTTCTCAATAAATGCTGTGGACTAAATGACAGCATCCCTGCCCAGCTCCACAACTGACAGAAGTGGGTTGAGGGCTAAATCACTGGTGTTCACAAACCGAAGGTGCCTATTAAATCTTTCTTCACAGTATCAGTTACACGATGGCTGTGTAAATCTTGTAAAATGGCTCCAATATTTCATTTCAGCTGTGGCTCTACTGCAGGAATGAGTGAGTGGTGTGCCTCCCACATGTTAAATTCCACCCAGGGAACCAAAAAATAATAATAAATCCACCCAGGGAAGCCTCAGGACACAAAGGCCAGAGGGCATTGCATGGAGGAAGAGATCAGCCCCTTCTCCAGCAGAGGGGGTGGGGGGGTGGGCAGGTGGGATGGGAATATGGTTTGAGGATATTCAAGATAATATCACTAACTCAGACTAACTGGAGCCAAATGAGCGGACATAACCAATTCATTTTTTTAAATCGCTGGCTGATTTCAGAGAAATTCAGGGTGACTGCTTGGAAGTACCAGTAACCACAGCCAAGTTAATGTACTTCCTGGTCTAGCAGGTCTGGGGGACCTGCCCTGGGGCAGGAGTACATCGTAAGCAGGTGCCACTCTTAGGTGAGTGGGTGTGAGGAACATGTATTGGAGGTTCCTCTAATAAAAAGCTTGTTCCTATTTTTTTAAATATTTTAAAATTTATTTAAATTCCTATTTATTTTTTTGCACCACCTGGAATCTGCCTGTGCTGAGTGAGGGTAGACTTCGCAGCCTACCCGTCGGAACCGTCATAGCTCTAGCTAAGGTCAGAGTTAACGAGGTTTTTCTAAGCCTTCAGAGGGAATGAGCGGTAAGGTTTTTCTGCAGTTTTTAGCTGTGACACGGGGGTGAGGACCCTGTCCTCTGTCTCACCACCACTCCAAAGCCTTACAAGAGAGGGACAGAGAAGGCTGTAATTAACATGGCACTATTATCCCCAACAAGCAGACAGAGATCAAAGGAGCCTGAATGCTCCAGCCGTCCTGGTGCCTGAGCAGAACTGGCAGGGGAACGGCAGGGATGGGGCTTTGCTAGTGCTAATTAGTAACAACCTCTGCTGCTCACCCCCAGGAAAGGTGGGGACCAAAACACATCTCGGAGACGTGGACCATTCTGGGTGACTCTTGGGGCTCTTCTCGTTCAGCATCTTGCTGCCTTTGTCCCTCTCCCACTTACACTGTATAAAAATGAGTGATGCACTCTGGACAGCAATTTTGTTGCAATTTCCTCCAAGTCCAAGCCCCTGGGGACTCCTGCTCTTCCTGCCAAATAACTCAGCCTCCCAGGCATCTTCAGATCTGCTCTGGGACATTTATGGAGCCAGTTCCTTTTGCCTATTTTTCCCACCTTTCACTGCACACCCCCCGACCCCCCCCCCACACACACACAAGCACCCACAACATGTTCATTAATGAATGCATTTAATCAAGTTTATGGAGCCTCTTTATTATCAATAACCCTAACCACTCTTAATTGCTGCATCATTAGTTCGGCCACGCTCAGATGTAGCAGTTAGGCGGAGCAGTAAATGACAATTCCAGAAAAATGACTTGCTGCACACAAGCCTGGGAGGAAGGAAGTGACAGGAGAAGAGGCAGAGAGAGGAGAGTGAGAGTGCTGGAGCTGTGCAAGGAGGCCTGCTGCTGGGCAGAGTGGGGGGGCAGGGAGCGAAGCCATTAAGAGGTTCAGCCAGGTGTAAAGATGCCAGTGAGCCAGTTTTGCATATTTCTGAACTTTGGGGAGCGCCGCATCAGCAGCCCGAGTACACATTCCGTTTGACAAAAGTTGATGTCATGTTAATATCTAGCACCTGCCACCCTCGGGGATCTCCAAGCCCTCTGCAAGCTCCATCGTGTTCAAAGCCAAATGCTTGGTGGATGTGAGGGGAAGAATGCACCTTACATTGGAAAAGCAGCAAGGGGTGGCCTGCTGCCGGTCTTTGTCAAGTCATTAACTCCCCTACCTTTCCGTGTTCTTGAAGGCTCTGCACAGCCAAGGAGACACTGAGATGCCTCAGGGCGGAAGAGGTGGTGGCAGCAGCATGCTCCTCCCCAGGAGCCCAGAGATCCAAGACCCTGTTCGAATGCAACCTTGACTCATGATGTTGTCTTCAGTCTCTAACTTCATCTGCCTCGTTTCCCATTACATAAAGTGGATTTAATGATACCCATGGCCAGCCAACTTCAAATGATGCTTAGAGTAAATGAGATTACATTGTGAGAAACACTTGGGGTACTCCAGGGAGTGGAGGATCTAGAGAAATTCTAGCTCTCTGCTGCTGGGAATCTCTGCTTTATGGGCCCCTCCATTCTTGTAGTTGTCCCTCTGATGTTTGCTTCAGTCTTGCCATGTATGAAAAATCTCCATAATGAAATTTCATATGCAGCAAGTTTGAATATTAGAGGCACAAAACGCTTCTGACCTCCTCTCTCTAGAATTGTTCTTTTGCACCCCACCCCCTCCAAAATGCAAAACCAGCCCTGCTACCTCCACCACCAAAGCACTTGTGTTCATGTTCATTTCCTGCCTCTACCATTTAAATGTCCATGGAAGAAATGTTTAGTAATACCAGTGCCAGGCACTGGGAATATAAAGGTAGATAAACATGGAATCTATCTTAAAGGAGCTTATGGTTTAGTAACTCTAATATATCTAAATAACTCTAATATATCTATGTTACAACTCTATTCACCATGTGGTGCTAAATATTCTATAGAGCAGCGGTTCTCAACCTGTGGGTCACGACCCCTTTGGGGGTTGAACGACCCTTTCACAGGGGTCGCCTAAATACATCCTGCATATCAGATATTTACATTATGAT
The DNA here is from genome assembly GCF_028538775.1 of Myotis yumanensis. NCBI lineage: Eukaryota > Metazoa > Chordata > Mammalia > Chiroptera > Vespertilionidae > Myotis > Myotis yumanensis. Next base: position 22,255,792 of record NW_027223754.1, read on the forward strand.
TCATAACAGTAGCAAAATTACAGTTATGAAGTAGCAATGAAAATAATTTTTTTAAATATATTTCTTTATTGATTTCAGAGAGGAAGGGAGAAGGAGAGAGATAGAAACATCAATGATGAGAGAGAATCATTGATTGGCTGCCTCCTGCACACCCCACACTGGGGACAGAGCCCGCAACCCAGGCATGTGCCCCTGGCCGGAATCGAACCTGGCACCCTTCAGTCCACAGGCCGATGCTCTATCCACTGAGCCAAGCCGGCTAGGGCGCAATGAAAATAATTTTATGGTTGGGCGTCACCACAACATGAGGAACTGTATTAAAGGGTCGCGGCATTAGGAAGGTTGAGAACCACTGCTGTGGAGAGATGCACTCAGTACTAAATAAACAAGCCGGTACCTTTTCCTTCTCCCTACCCCTTTTGTGTCTTTTCATCTCAAGGATCCCACCAAAGCCTTTCCATGGGCAAACCCTCTTTGGGTAGTTCCGAAACACCTGCAGACTCATCTCTGTTGCAGGTGAGGATGTTCTAGAAGCTTCGCCCTCAGCAAGAGCAGTCTGGAACTCTTGAGCCATAGGCTCACCAAGCTGTTCTTTTTCTCCCCCAACCTTTACATACCTGCCCCATCCACGTGAATCTTTTCCTGGCTGCTGATTCACACATTATCTGGCCACAGCCAAACTACCTACCGAGGGGCTGGCCCCATTGCTATCTGAACTCCTGCTCCTGGCCTGACAGTCTACCTGTAGCCATAGCCCTAGTTTATCCTCGTCAACTGGGCATCAGCCCTGCACAGCCAGTGGAGCCAGCTTGCCTGACTTAGAGGCTCTCCATACCACAAATCCACAAAAAGATAAATCTGTTCAAGAATGCATGGGTGCCTTAGTTGCTCGGGACCCAGCCCTTGGCCTTGGCACAGAGTAACCATTACCACATGACCAGCACTGTTCAGAAACTTACCACAGGCTCCAGGTAGGTTCCTCTCCATCTCTTGCTCTCCAAATACAAAGATTTGTGGGTTATGCTGCTGCTGTTCTCCAAGACCATCACTGCTTTAGAGCATAGAGGTGATCTGGGAGTCAGAAGGGCTAAGGAATGAGGACCAAGTAATTAACCAGTCCAGTCCTTTCTCACAGATAGCAAGAGTGCCTCCTATGCTTGCATAATGAAGTATTGTTTCCAGCAGAGGCAAGTGCCCATTATCTTGGTTTTCATGTTCTAACCCATGGTTCCAGGGGTATTCATGACATACCATATATGCAAGAGCTGCACAGAGTGATGGAGGTATATGTTGCATTTTTAAACAATTCATATTACTTTATATTTATATATCTACATTAAATTTAAATGGGTAAAGTGTGATACCCAACTCTTCATATTTCTGAATGGATCTTGATATTGCTTTAAGCAGCAGTGAAAATCAACACATAAGCAATAGCAATTTTTATGATGAAAGCGATATATCTCTGAACTAAAGACAATTTATCATATGTGACCCATTTCAGTGTTTGAACAGGATATGTAATATTCATGTTCCTTTCTGATCTATGTATTGTTTTAAGACTTATATGGAAAATTGCAGCTGCTACTGCCTCACCTGAGCAAATTTGCTTCAACTTGAAATTAATAAAAGACAACATAAGAGCTACAATGACTCAAGAAAGTTTCTGTTTTGGCATTGTTAATACAATGCAAATTGTGTTGAAATCTCAATTATAACAATAATTGAAGTAAGGACAAGAAAAATAAATTTTATGGAATAAATAGCTATTTATGTCTGTTTTTTTTTTTTTTTTTTTTGTCATTCATCCAAAAACCGCTGGTCTATCAAGAAAGCACCAAGACATGCAAAATAACAATTAAATTGGGTCATCTTTAATATTTGTCCACCTTTAGCCAAATAAAAGTACAGCTGTATCCATGTCTGAAGTCATATTTATCAACATGGAAGGATAGAATATCTTTATTTTAAGAGTTCATTTATTTAATTTGTGCCTTTTATATATTGAGATATGTCACTCTCTATTGAACTTTTGCCTTCAACCCTGAAAATATTCAGTGCAAACAAACAAACAAAAATATTCAGTGTGAAACTGCTAATCCTTGATGTTAATCCATCAAGGTTTGAATCAGTCACAATGTATTGAAACAAAGCCCTAACTGGTAGACCTTTTGGTCAGTTAAAATTATTTACCATTATAAATAATGTATTAGTTAACATTGCATGCAGCTCTGCAAATTTGTGGGATTATTTCCATAGAATAAATAGATAGTTGTGTAATTGCTAGGTCAGAGGGAAGGCCCATTTTAAATTTCATGCACATGCATAAGTTGCCTTCCCAGATGATTGCACCAACCTATCTATACCTCCATCAACAGCATCCACACACTCTCAAAACATAATGTTACCATTGTGTCTAAGAGGCGCAAAAGGAATCTCACAGATTAAAATGCGTTTTATTTTCATTAGTGAAAGATATTTTCCTACATTTACTGGAAATATGTATTTTTATGTTAATCATCATTTAGCATCATTTTGGTGCTATTTTATTCTTATTGGTGTGTAGTTCTTCATATATTATGATTATTAAATCTTTGCCTAACACATATACTATATTTTTTCCAGTTTGCTTGTCTATTAACTTTGTTAACAATGTCTTTTGAAGTGGAAAAGCTTAAAATTATTGTGTAATCAAATCTATCAGTTTTATAAAGATTTCCAGCTTTAATATGATTCTCCAGAAGATCTTTTGAAAGATCTGCTCCCACACTGTGGTTAAAAAGCATTTTCCTATATTTTATATTAGCATTTAAATCCAAATCCCTTTGGAATTAACTTTGATAAATGAACTGATTTATCAATTCTTGTGCCAATAAAATAACATTTAATTACTATAACTTCATAGCATAGTTGATAGCAAAGCAAATCCTACCATCATTATTTACCTTTTTTCTAAAATTAATTGTTTTTACACATTCACTATTCAAGCTGAACCCTAAAATTTATTTGTAAAATCCAAAAGTACCCTACTGTGCTTTAGATCAGCATTTCATAAATTTATACATTAATCTGGATAAAAGACATATCTACAAGCATGACTATTTCCAGCAAGAATATAGCATGTTTCTCTTTTTTTCAGTTATGTTCTAAGCTTCTTCAATAGGGTTTTCACAATGTTTTTATCTAGTTCTCCCATATTTCATGTTATTTTAATTTCTAGCAGCTAGTTACCTTAGTAAATAGAACTATTTTTCTCATTCTTAAACTCCAGTTGGTTATTGTTAATGCATAGGAAAATTACTGATTTTGTCTTATATCAGCCAATTTATCAAGTATATTCTCATTTGATTTTCTTGGTTTACAATAATACTGTAATCAATAATAAACTTTTTTGGTGGTTACTCTCCAATATTTATCTCTTATTTCCTTTTGTGTTTGTTTGTTTTGTTATTTCTTTGGCTAGACCTCAACAATAATACAAATGACAACAGTATCAGAGGGGAGCCTTATTATTCATTTCAGCTCTTTTACTGTTTATTGTGATGATTAGTATTAGTTTCTGATACCTTTGTTGTTGTTGTTGTTAAAGAATATTCTTCTATTTCTAATGTATTCTGAACTTTTCTAAATTACTACTTGCAGTTCTGGATATTGAATTTTATAAAATGCAGTTTTAGATCCTAATAAGATGATCATGTATCTTTTTATTTTTTAACCGATTATTGTAATAAATTACATCACATTAAAAAATTACATAAATTTCCTTTAAAAATTTAATAAATTTCTTAATGCTGAAACAAGCTCCCATAATCTTTTTTAGAACAAAGCCTCCTTGGTTATGGCATATCTCTCTTTAATATATTGCTATTTGGGGGTTGTTAATATTCTGTGCCTTTTATTTGACAGACTTTGTCCAGTTTCATTATCAGAGTCAAAAAATGAAGTTGAAATATTCCATATATTTATATGCTCTGGAGAAATTTATTTGATCTGAATATTATCTTTTCATTATAGTTGTGATAGAACTTGCCCACAAAACTATCTAGACCTGCCAAAACCGGTTTGGCTCAGTGGATAGAGCGTCGGCCTGCGGACTGAAGGGTCCCAGGTTCGATTCCGGTCAAGGGCATGTACCTGGGTTGCGGGCACATCCCCAGTGGTAGATGTGCAGGAGGCAGCTGGTCGATGTTTCTCTCTCATCGATGTTTCTAACTTTCTATCTCTCTCCCTTCCTCTCTGTAAAAAATCAATAAAATATATTTAAAAAAAAAAAAAAACTATCTAGACCTGGTGCCTTTTTGATGAGCCTCTAAGAGAAAGGACGATTTATTGTTCTATTTTTTACATATTCTCAGTCAGTTTTGGACATTTTCAGTTTCCCAATGGGGTAGACCATTACATCTAGATTTTCAGATTTATTGAAGTCATATTGCATATAATAGTTCCTCAACATTTGTAATATTGAATTTTAAAATATTTATTGCTATACAGAGTGATTAGACGATAATACCTCCTCCAAAGATACCCCTGTCCTAATCCCCAGAATATTATTTTATATGGTAAAAGGGACTTGCAGATGCAATTAAAGTAAGGGTTTTAAAATGGGGATATTATCCTGGATTATCCAGGGGAATCCTATATATAATCACAAAAGTCCTTATAAAAGGGAGGCAGGAAAGTCAAAGGAAGAAGTAGGAAATGTGATGACAGAAGCAAAAGGTTGGGATGATGCAAGAAAGAGGTCAGGAGCCAAGGAACACAAGAGGCCTCCAGATCTAGAAAAACCAAGGACACAGATTCCCCCACAGAGCTTCCAAATGGAGCCAGCCCTGCCTACACCTTGACCATAGCTGAATGAAACTATGAGGGAATGAATTTATGTTGTTTTAAGCCACTACATTTGTACTGGTTTGTTACACTAGCTGTAGACAACCAATACATGTAATCCTTTTCATATCAAAGTTTAATCTTTTTTTTGTATTTAAAAAAAAAACCTCTTTATTATTTTTCTTTTACATTCATTTGTTCCTACTTTTATCTTTGTTCTTACTTCTTACTTTCCTTGGTTTTCTTTATCTTTATTTCATTACTTCTTGGCTTTAATTATTATATCATTTACTTTTCTTTTTTCCTTATTAATAAAGTCATTTGAGGATACAAATTACTCTTTAAAAAGAGATTTTGCCACATTCTGTAACTTTTAATATTTGGGGTTCCAGACTTTTAATAATTTTAAATAATCTATAATTTCTATTTCTTTTTTTTTTACTTGTTATTTTTTAAAGTTATTTTAGGTTTTAGAGTATTTTTTGTTTGCTTTTTGTTAATCCTTACACAAGGACATTTTTCCATTGATTCTTAGGGAGAGTAGAAGAGAGAGGGAAAGACAGAGAGAAACATTGATGTAAGAGAAACACATCGATTGGTTGCCTCCAGCATGAGCCCTGACCAGGGCCCAGGCCAGGGAGGAGCCTGCAACCAAGGTACGTGCCCTTGACCGGAATCGAACCTGGGACCCTTTGTTCTGCAGACCAATGCTCTATCCACTGAACCAAACTGGTGAGGGCTAGATATTTTTTAATCTCAATTTCTTTAAGTGTTCAGCAAGTATTATTCTATTAGTAATTTGAATTTTGCTGCATTGATGCATTGTGGTCAGACAATGTGGCCAATAGACTTTCTGGGGAAGTTATTATTGTAGAAGTTCATTTTTATAGCTGTTTCACTGCCCTTAGAAAGAATAAATAATTTGGTTTTGTGAGAAACATGACTCCATATATAACTGGGAACTCAAGCTTCATGATTATGTTATCTATATCCTCTATGTCCTTATTCATATTCATGGCAAGTTCTGTCTTTATCTCATAGGCTTGAGGGTTTTAGGTGAGAGGGTTTGTCTATAAAATGACTGCTGGAGTCCTGGGCATTGCAGGTGCTTCCATGGATGGTGTTACTGTTGCTCTCAGTGTTCTGTTACCAGAATCCCTATACCAGTCCACAGGGGAAGTGTGGAAGCTCTCACCTTGCATGGGACCCAGGATCTATACAGTCATGCACTCCTAGACAATCTCTGGAGGCCTGTGGAGATGGATGTTCTGGCTCCCAGGATACACTGCAGGCACAGTGTGGGCTAAAGCCAAGAAGAACCAGTGAGCCCACACTCTTCACTGACAAGCCTGCAGGGCATCTCTGCTCAGATGTGCTTCTAAGTGAAGCAGTCACCAGTCTATCCTGTTCTTCCTACCATTTATAGTGCCTCCAAAGTATATTACCCTGCACTTCCCCAAGTTTGGTCCCCTTAGGAAAACTCGGCAACACTAAGACACCTACACACTGGCTGGCGCTCCAGAAAGTGATAAAAGACATAAAAACGGCTAGTGCTGATCTCACAGTGGGTACTTAGCCGTGGCTGACTAGCAGACACCCCTGGGGCAGACCAAGCATGTACTAGCTCCACTCCTGCCGGAGGAAGAGAAGGTATGTTGACCTTTATATATGGTGGCCGGGAGGATGAGGACAAGTGTGAGGGCAGTACTCCCTGGGAGTCAGACCCTGTGACTGGATGCAGAGGCGCAGCTGAGGTTCTAGAATCTGGCAGCCACAGAGACAGATGCTCCTTCCCAGCCTCTCCTCTATTATCCCACCTCTCTCCTCTCCCAAGGTGCCCAGGAGGAGGAATGACCCAGTGAAGAACAGGGCAGCGATATCAGAAAGCATACCACAGGTAACTATTTCAAAGGAATTGAGAAAGGTGACATTTTCCATTATGGCCTGGTGTGTCCGCATAACATTCCCCTTTTCCTAACCACAGGCTCTGCGCTACTCCCCTCTCCCCCACCCCCCACCCCCGCAGCCTCTTGACTTCACCTCTATTAGATACCTCAGAGGAGCCTCAAGGAGAGGTTTTGTCTTGCTGACACATCTTATTTCCACTCTTGTTGGCACGCAGAAGGCTACTTCGTTTGTGTCTGATTCCAACTGGGCCACAACAGGGGCCCGGCCTGATGAGCTGAAATGACTAGATGATTGCTCCCAACTTAGCCAGCCACTGTGCCAAAGACCTTCTTATGCTAACCCTCTCCCACCTCCACACACACACCCTCACACCCCACAATGTTTCTGGTCCCCACAAACCTTAGAGAGGTTCCAGGTGTTTTGTACAAACTATAGTCACTAAAACCTTGTGCCTCATAAGGGAAGAAAGTAAGTGCCATGTGTAACGTTCTCTCCCATAGAAGCTCTAGGTCAAGGTACTTAATCAGGAGCTGGTGATATGGAGAAAAGCACATAGGTGTTGGAACCAAAAAGAATCTGTGTTTTATTTACTCATTAATCCAATGACCACCATGTACTGGGTACTCTTCTGGGTGCTGGCAGTCTACCAATAAATAACAACTCAAATGATGCAAAAGTCCCAGCTTAGATGAGAGCTATTTTCTACTGGGCTGGGAACCAATGGTAAGCCAGTAACTCTGGGCAAATTGCATCATCTCTCTGCATCATAGTTTCTTAATTTATCACAGGGAACTGAGAAGGATAGCTGCCTTAAGCGGTCACTGTGACCTTTTGTAAAGTGCTGCACAAATATGTTATTATCATCAATACTTTCACAGCCCAGACCCAAGGAGCATTTTCTTAAGAGAAGAGGAAAGAATTAGAACTTTCTCAAGGTGACCAAGTGTCCCTACTGTCCCTTGTTCTCTGTCTCCCTTTTGTTATAGTATTTGACACACTGCACAGGTATTATCATTACAATAGCCCATTACTCTGAACATCCTTGGGAGCACACACTCTCTCTTAGTCAACTACTGATCCCCAGTGCCTAGAATAGTGATGTTATTTCCTAGGTAGTTACTAACCATTAAATTATTAAAGAGTAGGAATGAGTGAAAAAGGAGTCTCTGAGTACTATTGCTCTATGTATTGCATACTCACCACACCCTAAAAGCAAAATATGTGTTTATCCCATAAGTGGCATTATCCTCCAAGTTTGTGATTGTCCTTTAAATCTGTCCATCTCCTCATACAAATACAGTCAAGAGGATGAACCACATGTCACCTCCTCAGGATGCTTCCATTCTAAGCCCCTTTGTAATGTTAATGGCAAAATAGCACCAGATATTAGACCTCGGTCTTTGAGTTTTGGCTAAGAAAGAATTCAAAGCCAAGGCTCAAGTATAAGCAAAGTTTATTTAGAAAGTCACAGAGGTAGAAGAAGTGAGCTGTGGAAGAAGTGAGCCAGCTAGGCTGTGTGGGCTCAGGAAACAAGTTACAGAGGCAAAAGAAGGGCCTTTGGAGCTCAGGAGAAAGAAAACAAAGGTACATGCCTTGAGGGAAGAAGGGGAGAGGAAAGACAAGGGCATGCAAGAGAGATGAGAGAGAGATAAGAGAGATATGAGATGAGAGAGATGAGAAAGAGAGGGAAACAGAGAGGGGGAGAGAGAGAGAGAGAGAGAGAGAGAGAGAGAGAGAGAGAAAGTTGGGTCCTTTTTCTCAAGGGCTTTTATCTGGATATCTCAGGGGAGGATCCAATAGAATATTCATCAGCTTTCCAGGTGTGTCCTTTCAGGATTGTGGTCTCCACTGATTGGTCAGTGCCATTAGTCATCATGGCTGGTCTTAATGTCAGCCATGGCATTGCCCCTCCTGGCCTTGCTGCTTTTCTGAGCCTGGGGCTGAAAAACAACTGAGGCCTAGATATTATCTCGATAGCTTAATGTTTAAAAGAGTGGTCATGCAAGGGCTTGTATGGGAGTCACATGGGGCTATTCCTCTTCTAAAAGGGCCTATCACATAACTAGCAATATGCTAGGGGAAGGAAGATCAGGGGAAGGGTCCAAACCACATGATCAGTGATATGAAAGGTCAGGGGGTCTAAACCACTTACACACTAGAGGAGGAAAGGTCACCCTGAGTGCAAGGTGCCACCATAGTTTTGCCCATTGCTAGGTACCCAGTGCTTTCCACCTTGGTGACCTTCAATACTTGGCCTAGCCCCGTGGTTGGCAAACTGCAGCTCGCGAGCCACATGCGGCTCTTTGGCCCCTTGAGTGTGGCTCTTCCTAAGCCTTAGGATTACCCTAATTAAGTTAATAACAATGTACCTACCTATATAGTTTAAGTTTAAAAAATGTGGCTCTCAAAAGAAATTTCAATCGTTGTACTGTTGATATTTGGCTCTGTTGACTAAAGAGTTTGCCGACCATTGGCCTAGCCCAGTGATGGCAAACCTTTTGAGCTCAGCATGTCAGCATTTTGAAAAACCCTAACTGAACTCTGGTGCTGTGTCACATATAGAAATTTTTTGACATTTGCAACCATAGTAAAACAAAGACTTACATTTTTGATATTTATTTTATATATTTAAATGCCATTTAACAAAGAAAAATCAACCAAAAAAATGAGTTCCCGTGTCACCTCTGACCCGCCTGTCATAGGTTCTCCATCACTGGTCTAGCCTATCATTCCTACTCTTCCCATGCCTGTCTAACTGCATAATACACTAAGAGAGCCACTGTTTGTTGTAAAAGGCCTGAGGAGCTATGATGAGGCAGGTGAGCAGTGTCTCATAAGGTGACACACCAGATGGCTTTGATCATACCATGCCCAAGGCTGCCAGGAGCTGGAGCTGCTCCTGGAACTGGGAGTCAACAGAGCCCACATTTGAGTCCTGTGGACAGGTGCCCTGTTGTGAAGGATGAGTGAGAGAATAAGAAGAGAGACTTCTCCCCATTTCCTGGGTGTCTCCCCAGGCTCAGTTCCCCAAAGGTCCCAGAAGACAGTCTTAATTATCTGCTCCTGTGCATGGACTTTAAAATCAGAACCTAGTTGGGTTGTTTTGTTTTGTTTTTTTTTGTTTTTTAAATATATTTTTATTGATTTCAGAGAGGAAGGGGGGAGAGAGAGAGAGAGAGAGAGAGAGAGAGAGTCATCAATGATGAGAGAGAATCATTGACTGGCTGCCTCCTACAAGCCCCACACTGGGGATCAAGTCAGCAAGTTGGGCATGTGCCTTGACTGAAATTGAACCCAGGACCTTTCAGTCCACAGGCCGATGCTCTATCCACTGAGCCAAACTGGCTAGGGCAGAACCCAGTTTTGAATTTGAGCTCTGCCTCTACCAGCTATAACCAAGTGACTTTTCTTCCCTGAGCCTCACCCAGTTTCTACATTTATAAAATGGAGCTGATAATATTTACTTTGATGTTTTTTATGAATATTAAAGAGATAATTCATATGATGTACAGAGAGTCTAATAGGTAGCAGATGCTCAATAAATGGCAATAACAACATTAATTGAGTGTTTACTGTGTGCCAGGCCTGATTTTAAGGGCTTTGCATATGTTCACTCATTTAATCCAACAACTCCATAAGTAGGCAATTTAAATGGGGAGAAATATAAAATAAAAAATACATAAATAATAAATATAATATAAATATAATCTGATACATATATATAGATAAAATAGAAAACGAAAGCATAAAGATGCTACATAACTGTTCCAGGCCATGCACCTGATAAGTCCTGTGCCAGGATTCATACTCCATTCCCCTAACTCCAGAGTCCCCTCTCTGACCTCTACACTAAGCAGCTGCTGCTGTTACTCATTCATACAGGAGTTCCCTAAAAGAGTTTCATTCCACCTCCCAACCCTGGGCAACACAGATACCCATACACATCCGTGTCTTCCCTGGGTAAAATGCAGGTCAACTAAGTGCTGTTATGAAGCCTGTCACATTGAGAAGCTGCCAGCCTCTGTGGTGAGACCAGAGCTAAAGTACTAAGATGAAAGGAGCCATACAAATGACGTCAGCCCAGGAAGGAAGAATGAAGGAGGAAATTGAGGCATTCTGGGCAATGCAAGGCGCTCCAGGATTGAGAGAGGCAAACAGACCCACTCCGGGACCCGGAAGGCCTAGGCTTTGATTGACATTCTCCTTTAGCTGAAGGTATGGACCAGTGACCCAGACAAGAATTGTTGTTTCCCTGGGTGACAAACTGAGTACAAGAAAATCTCAGCTTGACTGAAGTGTGGAGAGGATAAGACAACTAGAGAGAGTGCGCCAACTTCTCTTCTTCCCCTGCAGTAACCTTCCATGCAATGACTTGGCCAACTCTTAGTAAATTCTGCTCAGCATTTTTATCTTCTCGTGCATATGTGCCACCCCCTCAATCAAGGCCTAGGCTCCAGCTCTTTAGAGGCAGCAGCTGGGACTTATTGACCTGGGGCACTGCACGGCGCCTACCCTTGGTGAATGGTGCACATCAACCATTTGATTTGCCCAATGTATAGAGCAGGGAATTCCACGTGTGTGATGAGTAGACTCTCTATCAGGATCAAGAACAAAGGGTCAAGGAGGGAATTTGTACTTTCTGGAAGGGTTTCCCATACATACTAAGGTGTGTGGAACAGACGCAGAGCTCTCCTTCTCTGCCCAACCTTATGTCCTGGGCTCCCAAGAAGTGCAACATTCAAACCAATGCCTCCCAGTCCTCCGTGAAGACAGCTTTCTCCCTGTGCTCACCTTTGCCCTGGAGGAAATATCATGCAGGATCCCTCAAGGCTCAGCCTGGCCCTGAAGGGCCCAATGAGGCCTGAAACACCTCCTTCTGCCAGAGAGAGCATAAGCCTAACTCCCTGGCTGCGTGCAGCTGTGGCTGTAGCTTAAGAGCCTTCCCGTGTGCAATAACCTCTCATTATATTTTAATGTTGTTGTAACTTTATGGCTTAATCAGTATTTGCAATTTGTTAGTAGTCTGGGCGGCCATAAAATTGTTTTCCAGGTACTGAAACATCCCATCAAGGTTTGTAAAGCAGTGGTTCTTAGTTTATCACGCCCATAAAATGCCCTGGCAAGTTGACAGATATAATAACTTTTTTTATCAAGTGTCTAATTTGAGAGGAAATTAAGCCATACGTTACACACAGCTCACACTGGGGTTGGGAGCTCCTCGGCCTCCAAGTCTCCCAGGGAGGCCCCTCTGCTCACCCCATCTGTCCACTTCAGCCAAGGGCTAGAGCTCGTGCTTGCCCCTTGCACAGAACTTGCTGCCACCCCACAGAGTTGGGGCTGGTCCTCAAGTGGTTATGGTGTGACCAGTGTGGTGTGGCCCTCACACTGGGGTAGCAGCGATGGTTGAGTAAAAACCCTGTTAATCTCTCCCCTCTGTGTCTCCCCCACAGATGCTGCCCAGCTCTAATTTCATCTTGGTCTGTGTAGGAAAGGCACAGAGTTGCTTCTCTGCTCTTCACTCACCAACCTCATCTCTGTTCTCTGTATCATTTTCACCTCTCCTGCTTGTCTTCACATTTTGTTCATTTATAGGGAAAGAGGAATTGTATTAGAAAAACAAATGGAAAAATAAACAATTTTCCTTCCCAGTGACATGGATTTGCTTCTTTCTGCAATTATCAAATGTTCATTTCTATTGGGATATTGAACCAAAGAACAATTTTGGTAAAGAATTCTGTTGCATCATCTATAACTCCCTGTCCCACTCAGGCCCAAATTGTGATTAACCTATGAGACCTCAGCATCAATGTCCGTGTAGCCCCACAATGTGGGTCGAGCTGATTTCCCCTCCAGTCCTGCTGTGCATGGCCCACAGCGCCATTGGTGGGGAACAGCTCTCACCTGGCTTTCCAATTCTCAGCTGCAAAAGTGTCCTCCCACCATGACACCAAGCCTTAGACAGTCAACCGAGAAAATGAAATCAACCCCCCCACCCCAGCTTTCAACATTATCACCATGTGGTTGGCATTTACTGGACAACCACATGTGGCCAGCAACATCCTAAGCTCTGAGGGACTCAGAGACAACCAAAATACAGTCCCTGCCCTCAAGGATCCCACCATCTAACTGAGGAAACTGACCAGAAATGCAAAGGTTAGAACAGCAATAGAGCTGAGGGTTCTGATGGGAACACAGAAGGGGACCACAACTCAGCCTGGGCTAGCAGGAGAGTAACCCAGAGTCTTCTCAATGATGACCCTTGACACAGATACATATAAATGGATGAAAATGTGCCTTCTACACAAGGGTGGAGAAGGATTATTGATGCAGAAGAACCTGCAGGTTTGCAAGCACAATAACTCAGAGCAGATGGAAAGTATAGCAAATGTGAGAAAGAGCCAGAAAGCAACACAGAGAAGTCAAGACTACATGAGGGCTAGGGGCTGTGGGTGTGGCCAGAGGACACCTGGAAAGACAGGCCAAGCCAGGTCCATATGTCTCATATGCCAGGCTAAGGAGTTTGGAGCTGATTCTGCACTTGCAGAAGCCATCAGAGGATTTCAGGCAGGAGGGTCACATGATCATGATGGCATTGAGGTCATGATGACCTGAATGAAGGTGAAAAGGTGAGTCTGTAGTCAGCTGTAAAAGGTATTTGTCTTTTTTTTTTTTTTTTTTTTTTTGGTTGTCTAGCATTCACTACTTGTCTTCACATTCTTTTGTTATCCTTTTTGGGAGAAATTTCCCACTATTTTGTGTAGTCTTGGAAGAAGTCAATTCCCTCTTCTGTCACCAAAGGGACAACAGGCTCCATCCCACCACACTGGCGTTGCCAGGAGCAGGCTTGTGATAGGCACAGCCAGTCTGACACTCCCTTCTAGGAACTTTGCATTTTGAGAGGGTAACTAAACAACAGACTTTTCACAGACTGTGGCAGATTGTATTTTCTGAAAATGGCCACAGCAATATTTGCAATCCCACATGCTCTTCCAGATCGCGAGCCTCCCCGTAAGGGGGTAAAGTCTATTCCCTCTCCAGAATAGAAGCAGCGAAAGAAATGGTGCAAGACTTCAGAGGCGATGTCATAGAAAGTGAGATGGCTTCCATCTGGCCCATTCTTTCTTGAGAAGCTTGCCCTTGGAGCCCCGCCACCACGCTGCAAGGAAGCCCAGACCACATGTAAGTGTCCCGGCCTGCAGCCCAGCGAAGGTTCCAGCTGACAGCCAGCATCAACCACCAGACATGTGAGGGAGGGAGCCTTCAGATGATCCTAGGCCCCAGCCTTTGAGCCATCGCCGCTGATGCCAGGTAAAGTAGAGACAAGCTGTCCCCTCCAAATTGCAGATTCACAAGCAAAATGAATGTTGTCATTTAAGTCATGAAGCTTTGGGTAGTTTGCTACACAGAACTGGAACAGTGAGCTTGATTGGGGATCCCACTGCCTGGTCTCCAGACATCTCTTGACTCCTGGCTATTTTCTAGTCCTGATCCTCTAGCTTCCCACCTTCCCGTAGACATTCCAGCTATGTGACAGCAAGATTGGGTGTCTGTTGTTGCAACCACTATCCCTAACTGATGAGGAGCCTACTGTCATGGTCCTGGAGAGAGATGATGAGGGCCTGAGAACAGATGTGATGTGATGGTGGGGAAGGGTTGGAGCCAGTAAGGATATAGGGCACCCTCCAACAGCACTTGAGGAAGATACAGGAAAGGAGGCAGGCGAGGATGCTTCTCAGGTTTCTAATGGGGCCACCGGGCAGATGTTCATGCCATTCCGTGAGAAATATAATTCAAGAGAAAGCAGCTTTCACAGAGCTAAAACGTGCAAACTAATTACAAGTTTAGTTATCAACGTGGTGATTTTGAGATGCCTGTGGAAAGCACATGTGGGGGTATTTACAATACACAGGAGCACAGCCACAGCCTTCTGGCTTCACCATATCACTTAAGAGAAGCAATACTGTGGGCCAGGATAAAAGACTCTTAGAGAGGCCAGAATCTGAGGAAAGTTAAGCCCTAATGCTGTGCTGGCTGAATCCTTAGCTGCAAAAAGGGCTCTCCATTAAGGATTCATATGAGTGTGTGCATATACGTGGGTGTGAGTACATCCAGGTGAATACTCCTGCCTCCCAAACTCCACCCGCAAGGGAGCAGCATTTTCTATTCCTTTCGCCTGACCACACGTTGTCTGCTGGTCCAGCTCAAAAGGTTGATGACTGACAATCCAAGCACAAGAGTAACTGCACATTTATGTAAAGGCTGTCTCTACGGAGCTCTCAGCACTCTGCAGGTAATGGACTTATTTATCCTGAGAGCACCTCCGTGAGGCAGTTACAGGACAGGGGTGACCAGACTCTGTAATAAATACTGTCACGAACAGCATGAAGCAAAACTAGCCCATAACTCTGAGGCCCTGAAGGAGATGGGATGGGCCCAAGGTCACCCAGTGAGTTAGGAACTGCCCAGGCTTTTGTGCGGTGACGGCATGACTCATATTCTCCATGAATGTCCCCCGGGGCTTGCTCAGTCCTGTCACCAGGGTGGTGAGTCTGTGGTTGGAAGGTGTTAAGTGGTAAATCTGCCAGACTGACTGGTTAAGACAGGCCAACACCTCCTTTTCCAGCCAAGCATTTCCTTGCACGCCCACAGGTATAAAGTGACTGCTTGGAAACCTAGGGACAGATTCCACGTAAGTAATTAGGAAACGGGACTGACCGACTCGGCTTTAAAAAAAAAAATTCCCAACACAAGGAATTGCAAATCAATAGACAAGAAATCATCTCCAGCCTCGCACACAGAGACCTGCTGCTGCCTTGAGAAAGCAGAGACAACATCGGTCATAAAAAGCCCTCTCTTAGCCAGAATGGGTTTGCTCTCGAGGCTCCAACTAAAAACAGAAGTTGAGTAAGAGCTATATACTGTATTTGTTTAAATTTCATGCCAGTGAAGGTCTGTGACGCAGGAGACAGGTTTATGGAGAGAGAAATAAAATGTTGACAAATGGCCCTGTAATCAACTGGAACATGCAATAAATCATTAGAATGCCAATAACACTTCCAGGACAAGCTTAGAAAGGTCATTACTGTGTCACAATATATCTTCCAGCACCAAACAAAGCAAACAGAACATGTTGGGAATAGGATTATGGGGGGAAGCATCTGTCAGTCCTAATTAAGAATTAACTACAGATCGTATCTTGGGAGATGTATAATTTATTTTCCCTCTTCTTCCTCCCTACACACTAGCAAAAAAGAAAAATAAATCAATAAAAAAGTTAACTCATTCTAGAGCAGAGATGACATCAAAGAAGCAAGCACAAAGCATAGATCAGAGAGAGCTGAGACGCTGGGGAAGCGGGAAGCAGGGCCAAGGATGGAGGAGAGGGCTCCTGGCACCCAGGTGGGCCAGGACAGAGCTGCGGAGCTCAGAGTCAGCCTGGGCCCCAACGCTTCTCTCTCTGTCCCAGCCTAACCCAACCCCAGAGTCTCTGTTTCACACCATCAGGAATGTTAGGGTTATTTAATACTTGGGCGCAAGGCCTCACAAGCTAGAAAGGTTGGAAGTTAAAAAAAAAAAAAAAGTGCCAAATCCTTTCTACCTGAATGTACCAGCTATGATTGAGTTTGGCCGCAAGTACAAAACCCAACTCACAGTGACTTAAACAAGGAAGTGTTTATTTTTCTCACATAACAGAAGTCCAGAGGCGGGAGGTGCTGGACCAGCTTTCTGAATGTCGGCCTTATAATCTTCAGGGCGTTGGTTTTTGCCTTCATTGACTCATGATCACAAGATGGCTACTGCAGCTCCAGATATCATCACCATGTTCAAAGAAAAAACAGGAGAAAGGATGACTCTGTCTTCCGTTATCCCTGTTATCAGGAAAGCTAAAGTCTTTCCCGAGCCCCACCTCCCAACACATTTAGGTATTTCTCTCATTGACCAACATTGTCTCAAATAGCCGCCAAAGAGTCTGGGAGATGAAGTGGACATGTTCTACCTCAAATAAAAATGAGGTTCTTTTTACAAAGAAGAAGAGAGAGCTGGGCTTTGTGTTAGCAACTAACAGGGTTTGCCATGCACTGCAGTGGGATTCAGGCTGAAGCAGGCAGCCGCATGGAGGGGCCAGCTGTGTGTGTGTTTGTCTCATGCCCGTTGTGCAAATGTCCTCTGTCCCAATAGGAAAGGGTGCTGGTCCTGTGAGTTCTGCTTCCCAGCTCCACTCCAGGAGGACTGCTGCTGCTGAGGGTGCATGGCCACACTGGACAAATGCGTTATAATTTGTTCTGCTCTTTTCTACCAAGGGCAAGGCCCATGGCCTCTGTGTAGCTGAAAGTAACTCAAGGCATTTGGAGGAAAGTCAGGTCAGCCATCTGAGGAGCAGGAAGGATAGGGGAGAAAATACTCACTCCTTCACCACAGAGCTTGCGCCAGGTGGTTCTTTCATGGCTGGGAGTGGCTCAGAAGGCCCTCAGTTGTCTCTTCTATTGTTTACTTGGGTTTTGCTTTCCTCCAAGCAGATTCTTATCCTCCCCTCTGGCTGTGTGTGTCTATGTGTATTTGTGTGTGCTTGTATGTTTGTACTTGTAGTCATGTGTGTGTTTGTACTTTGTGGCATGTATGTAAGTGCACTGTGTGCATGTGTGTTTGAACTTATAG
Source organism: Myotis yumanensis (assembly GCF_028538775.1). NCBI lineage: Eukaryota > Metazoa > Chordata > Mammalia > Chiroptera > Vespertilionidae > Myotis > Myotis yumanensis. The sequence continues at coordinate 22,273,183 of NW_027223754.1, forward strand.
ACATGTGTGTGTGTATGTTTGTACTTTGTGGCATGTGTATAAGTGCACTGTGTGCATGTGTGTGAGTGCACTGTGTGGCATGTGTGTAAATGCACTCTGTGCATGTGTGTGAGTGCACTGTGTGTGTGTGAGTTCACTGTGTGCATATGCATGTGTGTGTGCACGTATGCATCTCTTCCCCTCTCATTGCCTCTTCACTACTCCTCTCCTGAGTCAGGCCCCATCCTATCATGGAGGTGACTTCACCAGGCTTGTCTGCGGAGGTTGTGACACACCACCTGCTTTCCCATGTCATGATGATTATTTTGACCATCATTAACAGCATCACTGTTGCCATTTCTCTCATTCTGCCTGCCTTTCCTTCTTAGCTCTCTTTTTCTGCTTGAGTTTGCATTCCTGCCTTTATTTTATTTTATTTTTTTCTGCTGACAGAGACAAGAGTGCGTCCTAGTTCACCATCTCAGGATTTGTTGCAGACTTCAAGGTAGAGGTTTATGGCTGCGGGTGTCCTGGTGATAGTACGGTTCTTATGGACCCTAATAAACTCGGCTGCTCTGGGGTCCTCTTAAATTCCAGTCTGAGAGAGAGAGAAAAGGCATCACTCAGTCCTGTTACATGCAGGAATCCTCACCCTTGAAGGCTCAGGATAATGTTTCTTTCTTGGGGGAGCAAAAGCCCATCACTCTTGAATACTGCCGAGGAAGCAGAGGGTAAAGAAAAGACCTTTTCTCCTTCCCACTCTCCTGGATGGATGGCAGATGGGAGACGCGGCTGGAGCTAGAAAGATGGGCACAGGGCAAGGATTGAAATGCAGCTGTATTTTTTTTGCCAGCCCCCAAAAGCTTATCCTTGGTTGCTGAGCATGCTATCAGGCTGGTTAAAAATCCCACACGGTTCCATTTTGCACAATGGCAGGCTGTGGGCCTTGCAGGGTGGCCACCCAGGCTGCCTGGAAGAGCCAGAGTCACACTCTTAGATGTAGCCTTCTACACAATGCTTTCACTAATTTCGCTAGATTCTCATAACAAACCTGATTATAACTCCAGTTTTGCACATTTTGCACATGAGAAAGCCAGGGCTAAGAGTGGGAAGTTACTTGTTTTGAGGTTGTATAGCTGATAGTGGCAGCTGGGACTCAAACCCCAGTTGCTGTCGTGGAATCCAGGACTAACTCCATGTCACCATGCTCCCCCTTTTGGAGGTCAAGGGTTACCCACTGACATGAGAGTATCTATGCCCATAGTTGGAGCAATCTCCAGAAAATTCTGATGCAAGACAGCCTTATGGAGTGAACTGAGTACTGACTGGGGGAGTAACTCTTAGCCAGTGCTGTGTGCTCCTGGAAAAGTCACTTAACCTCTCTGAGCCTCAGTTTCCTATTTTATAAAATGAAGATCATCCTCATAATATAAAACCTGAGATGCCTCAGGGCCTACTGTGTGAGAGGGAGGCCACTGTGCCCCGTCTTTTATAGGTTGTAGCATGAGGTTCTATGGAAAGGTGATTTTATGCATGAGATTATACTGATAAAAAAAAGATATCAATGTTTAAAAACACTTGGATAAGATACTCTCTAAGACCCGTATGTTCAGCATCAACCAACCACCTACCACTGTGTACTTACAGGGGCTGCCCAAGTACCTGGCATGTAATTAGTACTCAAAAATGGCAGTCACACACTATTGTCTAAGCAGCGCCCCTCATATGGACACCGTGAGATTTCCTAGAGTGGGGATGTGGAGTGGCCTGGGGGGCGAGGGGGCAAGATTTTTGTTAAGGATTTGACAGTTAACCAATGTCACACCATTGGTGCCATAGATTCTTGTTCAGATACAGTTTCAGACTTTTTGTTTCCCTGTCTCCAACATGGATGAAGAACACTGGAGTAATTTCACCTGCAGAATGATTTTTTTATTTATAAAGTTGCGCAATTGAGAGCAGTATTTTGGGTCACCTTAAGCTCTCCTGTACAACCTGGATTTTGCATTAAATGAAAACTATTAGTATTCAGAAACGCTTTACCATAAGGGTGGCTATGTGACCATGACCTCTGTGTTTATGTAAACGTGTTTTCATTACCACCAGGCCTGAATGGGAAAGGGGAGCTGGAAAGAGTGAAGCCACTGTTAGTTAACGCTGTCTTTGCAAACCTTCTGCTATTAGCAACAGCTCAGGTCCAAAGGGGTCAAGCAGAGCATGTTGGTTTGGAATTATTCCATCACAGTGCACCTGGCTAGAGGACACAGGGCAGAGGCCCCTGACTCATGGATAGGCTGATGGCCACTGCTTTTTGGTCCTGATTATCTTCCTTCCCACCACTCCCCTCCCCTCCAGGGAACTAACTCAGAGGTCAGCAAACTATGACCCACAGCCCAGATCTGGCTCCCTGCCTATTTCCATACAGCCTTGGAGCTAAGAATGGTTTTTGCATTTTTATATGATTGAAAAAATCTAAAGAAGAAGAATGTTTCGTGACATGAAAGTTCTAAGGAATTCAAATTTCAGTGCCCGTTAATAAAGTTTTGTTGGAACACCGCCATGCTCATTTGTTTACATGTTACCTATCGACAATCACTCAAAAAATTCTGCACAGGCAGTTGAGTAGTTGCAATTAAAGACTATATGATCCCCGAAGCCTAAAATAGTTATTATCTGGGCCTTTACAGAAAATGTTTGCCAACCCTAGACTAACCCAACATTGATTCCTCTCTCTCCCATGGCAGTCACCAACACCTGATGGATTTCTCTCGAACATTTCTGGAACACAGCCCTTTCTCTACTGCTAGTTAAGGACCTCAGTATCTCCCACCAGGAGAGAGGTAGAGAGAGAGAGAGAGAGAGAGAGAGAGACTTCAGATGGTTCTCCAAACTTCCACACTTGCTGCCTGGAACATCTCACTGGTGTCCTTGGAGTATAGTAGAGTGCACTGGATAAGACCACCTGGCTTTCAAACCTGGCTCTGCCATCTTATCTGTGCGGCCATGGACAACACATTTAAGTTCTAAATTTGTTTCCTCATCTGTAAAATGGGGATGATAAAAACACCTACCTTATAAGGTTATTGTGTGGATTGTTTGCAATAACCTTAAAACAGTACCTAGGAGGCCCTGGTTGGTGCAGCTCAGTGGTAAGAGCATGGGCCAGCACACTAAGGGTCACAGTTCGATTCCCAATTAAGGGCATGTACCTGGGTTGCAGGTTCGATCCCCGACCCCAGTCAGGGCATGTGCAGGTAGCAGCCAAACTATGTATTTCTTCTCTCTTTCTCTCTCTTTCTCTCTCTCTCTCCTCCCCGCCCCCCCCCCCCACTTCCATTCTCTCTAAAAAAAATCAATGGGAAAAATATTACTGAGTAAAGATAAACAAACAAACAACAAACAGTACCCTGGACAATCCTAGCATATACTATATCATCAATGGAAAATTAAAATTTAACCATGTCATTCTTCTGTCTGAGACATCAGTGGCTTTTCGCCATTTATCAGATAAAGTTCAAACTCCTTAGCAAGGCCACAGGCTAAGGACAAACGGCTCACAAGGGGCTTTTGGCCCCTCCAGAACCACCTCCATTCGGCGATAGTGACATGGCCCTGATAAGAGAGATATTTAGTTGGTATAATTGAAGACATCAACATCCTCCTTTTTTCATTCCCTCCCATACCCCAGAAACATTTAAAAGCTGTTTAAGGTGAACTGTGCCTCTGTACTGTGGCTGTCAGTACTGCTAAGATGTTTGCAATGGGGTCTCAGTCCCCACTCTACAGTCACCGTCTGCCAGGCTTTCTCTCTGTTTACCTTTGTGTTTACATAGTGCCTATCACTAGCACATCAGCGCACTTTGACAAACAAGCTGCGTACAACAGGAAGAGAAGAAAAAAGTTGTTTGTGACTGAGGCTGTTAATTATCACTTCGTTACACCCAGGCACTCCTGATAGTGGCACATGGTAGCTCTCAATGCCTTTGCACACGTGCATGCATTTGAAGACATCCTCCCCCATCACAACACGATATAAACTATAATCATTATATAACATGACATGAAACACAGCAGTTCTCATCCACGTGGCAGTAATATCATACAATCAAAACAGCTGTAACCAAAACGGGTAAACTTATTTATTACCTGACATTGATTTTAGTTGACCACAAGTTTAATGGTGCCAAGAACACAATGTGACTGCTAAATAAAAACAATGCTGGATCAAATTTACACTTCCTTAGTGGAAGCAGAGCACAGCACAGAAAGGAAAGGCCCTGCTATACTTGGTGACGAGCAGATTGCAGTTGCTTTATTGTGTTAAACCCCAGGAGGCATGGTTTATCCCTGGAGGGTGTCCAGGCAAGGATGACCAGGATAGTGACAAGTCTCGTAACTAGTCACATGAGACATGTGAAAGGAATTAAGTGTTTAATCTGGAGAACAGACTGCTACAGGGAAATAGAATCGCTCTCTGAAGATATCGGTTCTCCATGACTCTAGATGCCTGGGCTACTACGGTACAAATGAAGACAGTCATGGGGATCCTAGAAGACATGTCGGAGGGCAGGAGTAGAAGTCAGCTAATCAATAATACAACCAATTACAGCTTGGGGTGCAGTTGAGATCTTAGGGAATTCAACTCAAGCCTCACAGTGTCCCAATTCTCCAGATAGTTATGTGAACACCCAAAGGTTTACCTCTCATGGTCATTTCTGCCTCTAGGCTCCTGCTTCAGGTAGTGCTGTATGTTCCTGTCTACAAAAGGTCAGGGATGGAATAAAACTCTTCCTCAATTCACACACACACACACACACACACACACACACACTACTCTACAGAGTATATATGATCCTAAGAGACTTTACTGTTAAAAGGAAGAAGGAGATCATGGAGGAGGGGTTTACACTGTACCTCCAACAACTTCAAAGAGAAAATAGACATCCTTATAAAAGCTCCTTTGTTCTCCCACCACCTGGAGTTTCACTGAATCTTGACTTCACCCACCCCAAGCCTTCCCCCTCTTCCTGGCTTCTTCCTCTTACCTGTTTTCTTTCTTCTCTTCTCTTTCCTCCTCAGTCTATTGCTCTCATTTTCTCATGCAGTAACTTTCTCTCTTGGATGTCTCAGCATCCAATGACAGTTATATTTACAAAGTCACCAACATCCCAAGCTGGCTGACCTTAAACCTAGATACCGCCTTTTACAATGGAAGTTCTGAGGCCAGATATTAATAAATGAGCATTTCATCAATCTAATAAGATTCTGGGGAAGAAAGTTTCCATGGACAAGTAAACTTAGTAAAACTATATACTGAAGACCCCTTGAGGAAATTGATAGTTAACAAAGCAACTTGTTAAAGTTGTCTACGTAGTCCCCCAGTAAAGAAACCTGTTTAACTCTATGAACACAGTATTTCCAGAGCTTTCCGGGCCATGAGTTAATAACACTTCTGATACTCCATGGAATATGCCTTGGGACATGCATGTGAAAGGCCCGACTCAGCGCAGGGGACATGAGGTCAGGCCCTGGGGCAGAAGTTCTGGGAAGAATGAGTCACCTCACTGCAGCACAAATGCTTATCCTAGTCTCAACTCACTGGGTGACTTTGGGCCCATCCCATCTCCTCCAGGGCCTCAGAATTAGTTTTGCTTTGTGCTGTTCTTGACATTATTTATTACAGAGTCTGGTCACCCCTGTCCTGTAACTGCCTCATGGAGGTGCTCTCAGGATAAATAAGTCCATTACCTGCAGAGTGCTGAGAGCTCCATAGAGAGAGCCTTTACATAAATGCGCAGTTACTCTTGCGCTCACATTAAGTCACTTAACAACCTTTTGAGCTGGTCCTGTTCTCTAAACAGTTTTGTGGAGTAAAAGGAAAGAAACAGGTGATGTGACCTCTGGCCATTAGAGCAACAGTCTAGTTTGAGATGGCATGTCTACACACTTGTGCTTGTGCACACACACACATGCATAACATTAGGTGAGATTATCTTAATATTCAATATTTGGGCTAAATTACATTACTGTCTTCTGTTCAGTTTCTTCATTCTGCAGGAATTTTTGTGCTGGTCATGGGATCCTCCTTCCATGTAACCCTGTTTTTCAGAAGAAAAAGCTGAGGTCAGAGAGATGAAACAAGTTTTCCAACATCCCATTGGAAATGGATGGCAGGATTAGGACAGACTCTGGGATGTTCAGCCCATTGTTTTTTCTTGGGCTTGTACCCCAGTGTCCAGGCTTGTCTTACCAGAAAGAGCCTGGGACACTTTTGACCACAGCGTACTTCCACACAGAGATCTTTATAACAATTGCAGCTATCCAATAATAGGTGCTGTTGGATTTACTGTTCCTAAAGATATTTGAGCAAAAACCAGAATCTGCTGAGGATGCTATGGACAGGTGGAATGTGGAACGGGATGCTTCATTTATCCAGTCATTCATTCAACATTTATTCGTCATTTCCCGTGTGCCATGGGCTATTCTATGCTCTACACAGTAATGAACAAAAAAGTATCTACCCTTATTTGAACTTACATTCTAGTGAAAAGGACAGGCAATAAGCAAATAAAAATATGTGCTAATGACATGTGACGTTAAGTGGCATGAAGCAAACAAACTAAGACAGTTCTTTGTGGAGAACTGTACACCTGGAACAGGGCAGGGAGAGTATGGTCAGGAGAGCCTCACTAGGAAGGTGACATTCGAACGAAGACTTGAAGGAAGTAAGAGAGTGAGCCTTGAGAATGTTGGGGTGATGAGCCTTCCAGAGAAAAGGGAGCAGTAAGAACAAAGCCTCAGAGCTGGACTGATGTGCAGTGTGTTGAGGAACAGTGAGGAGGCTGGTGTGGCCAAAGCCAAGTGTGTGTGGCAGGTTAGTGGTAGGAGACAAGGTAAGTCGGGAGGCAAGAAGGAAGCTGGTAGGGTCCAGGCCACAGTAAAGACTGCTGCAGGGAGCCTTCCAAAGCTGATTCCATGACTAAGTCCTAATGTTGGGTACTGCCAGGTCCTGATTCCTTTCATTCTGAGAAGCATGCTGGCATAATTTCTGACCTACCAACATATGCCATCAGGAGGCTGGTAAAGCACTTTCTACCTGGTCAACACAATGCTGGAAGGTACCAGCAGACAGAAAAGCTGAAGGCATACTCTGCAAGATGGCCTAAAAATCAGCTCTCAAGAGTAAGACACTTACTATATAGTGATGTCTAAAGTGCACTAGCACTTGGAAACCACAACTGTTTCTTTTGGTTCAGTGGAATTCTCTTAACTTCAACAACCAGACAAGACTAGAATTCAGCTTCCCAACCAAAGCTGAGTTTGATACAAGTTTAGGGCACCTTGAAAGCACCAAGAGTAAAAGGGAAGGATCCATAAACAAAGGAAATGGGGGAACCAAAAGGAATTAAGAACCCCTATAATTGTGTACAAGTTCAAGCAAAACCAACAGCCAAATCTGAGGATTACTGGCCTCAAGTGTCCTATTTCATCCTTGCCCATGGATGGAGGCTGGTCTGAGTCCAAGGTGTACTTCCCTTACAAGGTGGTCATGAACTTGTCCCAGTGCCCAAGGAGAGGGGGGGAAAGGGCCAAAGAGTCAGCAGTTGATTGTCATCTCCACAAAAACCATGGCATCTTTTCAGTCTATTCCCTCCCTGTCTACAGTCAATTCTACATACATTACCCCATCTTTCTACACCAGGCAAAGGTCTATTTCCCTCCAAATCTCAAATCACCAAGAATTCAACATAGGACTGGGTGTGCTGGCAGAGGAGGTCACTGCCTACGTAATATATTTCTACCCAGCCCAAGAGCTATAAGAACTATTGTCAATGTCCTTCGGAGGTAGAGCTTGGTGAACTAGAGCCTTCCTGGGGTATAAGTCCCTTGAGGCTGAAGAACAAAACCAAGCTCAGTGGGAAATGGGGACATTGAAGACAAACCTCTCTTGCCTCACTCTTTCCCAAGGGCCAAGCCTGACTTTACTGATTGCAAAAACTCCGTCAGTCTTTGTCTAAACAGACATGAACAACAGGAACAGGGTGCATTTTCATGAGCCACAGTTTCCAATCCCCTTGGAATCGCTCTCTACACTTAGAGCCACAATTTGACATGGAACCATATCCTCTCACCCCCACAGCTCATCTTTGGGAGAAGGTTGACACCAGCTCTGGGATGCTTTCTACAGGGAATACATGGAGAGCTAAGTGAACACATCTGTCTGCTCCCCCCACCTCTGTAAATGCTTCACTCCAGGGAGGAGAGCCTGCAACTAGATAAGAACTTATAGACCAGGAGTGCACTCTCAGACGCAGCAGCCCCCAGCCACACGTGACTATAGTGAGTGTACTCTCAAGGTGACTCATCCAAACTGAGGCATGTGATCAATGCAAAGTACAGTGGCTTTTGAATAGTAAGTATGAAAAAAAGAATGTAAAATATCTCATTACTTTTTATATAGCTTTTTATGTTGCTTATATTTTAGATATACTGGATTAAATAAAATATATTATTCACATTAATTTTCCCTCTTTGTTTTCACTTTTCATAATGTGGCTACTAAAATACTTAAAATTACACATGTGGCTTGCCTTACATTACTGTTGGACAGCCATGAGCTGGAAGATGAACAATCAATGATGACACTGGACAAGGAATACTAGTTCTTTCTAAGCTAAGCACCCCATGTATAGAAAGTACTGAATTCCAAGTGTGCCTCAGTTTACCCAGCAAATGTGAGGGTCAACCTAGAGAGGTGAAAAGACCATAAGTCTAAGCACCAAGAATATGAACCCTGTCACTCCACCAAGCGAATAAGTGAACATATCAGGGAGTCAAGCCAAATCCAGGCCTCTGATTGGCCAGTTGTGGCCAGAACATGCTGGTACACCTTCCACACCCAGCTCTCTCATACCCTACCTTCCTCTCAACGGTCTGATATTTCCAATGTGAGAGACCTCACTCACAGCCAGCATTCCCTATCCTACCCACATGGATGGCTTCTGGAAAGTCAGAACAGACTAGGTGACCTTTGAGGTCTTTTTTGGATATAGTGGGAACATGTGGTATTGGGGTTAGACAAATCTGGATTCAAATTTCGGCTCTCCTGTTTACAAACTGTATTAACTTAAACAGGAAACCTAAACTCTCTGAATTATAACTTCTTCATATGTACAACAGGTAAAATATTAAAGCTTCAGGGAAAATTTCACTGGATACATGTAAATGCTTTCAAAGTACCTGGCACATAAGTGGTAACTATTACTGATTGGTCTCTACTCCTATAAAATTTTATATTATACTAGAGGCCCAGTGCATGGATTTGTGCACATTGAAAGGAAATTAATTAGAAGAAATATTTTAGAGGCTGGGGAGGGACCATGGGAGGTTGGCTCCAGGGCGTGTCCAGCATGTCTTGCCCAGTCCCTATCGCCTGGACCCCAGCAGCAAGCTAACCTACTGGTCAGATCATCTGCCCCCTAGTGGTCAGTGCACGTCATAGTGACTGGTCGAACGGTCGAGTGAATGGTCAGACACTTAATATTTTATTTATTATATAGGATTCTTCATTTTGATGATTAAATCTTATTTCAAATGCAGGAGAGAAGCTCACTGTTGCAAGGAAACCCACTCCGGATCCCTGTTTGCTGGAAGGAGTACTTCCCTGAAGAAAAGAACTGCCTCTTGCTTTTTTATCCCAAGGCTCTCCCATCTACCTGGAAACCCTCCCTTGCTCTGTAGTTTTTAGGCAATCCAGATTTTCCTACCTGGGTTCTCAGGCACCTAAAGTGAGGTGCATTAGACCTAACTCACTATCTACTGCTATTATAAGTCCCCAATGCAAAACTTCTCCTCCATCCCAGTGGCAAAGCAAAGAAAGAAAAGCTCACCCTGTCTGCCTCCAGAGATCCCCCAAAGGCAAAATGGGGCTGGGGGAGGAGGGACAGCCTGAGGAAACAGCGCAAGTGTGGGGAGAGGGAGAGGGTTTGGCATGAAATAGAACACATGAGGAAGAAAAACAAATACAGCTTTAATTAAACACTGTATCTAAATCAGAGAGGTATGCTCAGAGAGCAAGAAAGGGTGAAATGGAATTTTTAGAAGAAAACAACTGTGCCTACCTTCTTAGTCTCATTAACACTGAAATGAACCCCCTGAGGAGACCGAGCCCACCTCTGCCTGCAGGGAGGGCTGAAAGCTCCCTGAGCCTCCAGCCTACCGTTGTGCTTGTGACTTGATCTGCCAATACAGGGTGCCCCCTTCAGAGCCTCCCCCTGAGACATCTCCCTCTGCCTTGGCATCCAGAGGCAGGGGTGGCTGAGCAGCGGAGTCTCATGGGGAGTTATCAAGGATATGCCTCCTTCCTTACTCTTTCTCATCCTCTGCAGAGCATCCTGGGAAATCTCCACTACATGGAAGCCATTGGCTGTGTTGGGTTCAGTGTGGCTTCCTATTTCCAAAGCTCTCCTCTCACAGGAACCTTGATGTTCGCAAAGTTCAGGGACTTAGCTTTGAGTCTCATGTGCTGCTATTTTGACCTCAGGTCTTATCATTGGATGTGTCTCTTACTCCTGGCAGCTGGCCTCGCCCTGAACCCCAGTTCTTACATCTGGGCATCTGCACCAAGGTCTTAAAAAAGTCCTAGGTCCCTCTCATTCATTAGTCACTGTCCTCTGGTGTCCCCTGAACATCAACCCAGTGGCTGGCTCTTTGCCAAAAGAAATACCCAGCCTAGCTCCCTCATCTCAACACTTCTCTCACCTGTTTGGAAACTCTTTGCTATCTCTTGCTTTTACATAATGCCTGGCACAGAGTAGGGGATTAATAAATGTGTGTTAGATGAATGTATGAATGAACCTAATTGGGGACTTAAGGAAAATTTATGGGCCAGCTTCCTTGTGTGCTTGAATACCATCCTTGCTCTGCAGCCTGTTAGTAGTCTCCAGCTTTAGTATGGAACTAAATGGATAAAGAATATCCATAGCCATCCACGAAATGACCCATTCCAATGTTGATGCTCAATGAAACACTGGTCTGTTGGCCAAAGTCAAGCTGGGCAGCATCTTAGCAAACTTGACTGCACTGCATTTAGAGTAGAAAATTCCTGAAGCAAAGAAAGAAAAGGAGGTTTTATTGTGGACACTGCACCTTCCCTGTTATTTACTCTTCCAAACATCCATTGAACAACCTCATTGAGCTGGCAATACAAATTTCTTAAATATTTCCCAAATAAATGACATAAATTTGAACATACATTGAAGGTCCCTGGGGTAATGAAGAAAGTCTATAATGAAAATTTATAAGGTAGGGAATTGAGCTTACCCAGTATAACTGGTGAAAAAGAATCATGAAGAAAAAATAGTCAACACAGATCTTTAGTATTGTTTGGTTTTACATACTTAATACATATCTGTAAAAGCATTGATTTGTATTTTATATTCTCATTCAATTTCAATATCAGATTTTGGTAACTTTATAAAATGAAAATGGAAATGTCCAGGAATGAACATACAGGTTTGACACTATGGTTTTTGAATGAATATATAGGAATAGAAATAGGATGATATAGGAGTTTTGAACACTCCACAAATTCTTTATACAGATCTCTTTAAGAAGTCAACCTTAATTTTTCTCCCTTTGAGAATGGGCTAGACATAGCAACTCACTGTTAATAAATATAATGTAAAAGGATGGTGTGTGACTCCCAGAACTAAGTTGTAGAAGGTTTTGGCTTCCTCCTTGCTATCTCAGATCACTTGCTCCAGGAAAGCCAGTTGCCATGTATTAAAGAAGCTCAAGCAGACTTGTGGAGGGGACCACGTAGCAAAGAACGGAGGCCTCCTGCCAACAACCAGAGAGGAACTGAAGCTATGTGAGGAACTGAGCCCGTTTGGAAAGGAATCTTCCAGCTCCCATCAAGCCTCAGATGACTGCAGTCTCAGCCATTGTCTTGATGACAACCTCAGAAGAGATCCTGAGCCAGAACCACCTATAGAAGCTATTTCCAAATTTCTGTCCCATAGAAACTGCGAGATAATACCCACTAAGCTTTGGGGAGTAATGTCTTACACAGCAATAGATAACTAATAGAGAAGAGAAGATATCTCAATGTTCCAAACAAGATGAGAACAGAAGGCCAGGAGTTGTCCAGCAGCTTCAGGTATGGTCCTAGTAATGAGAGAGAAAAGCTTGACTCTCCAAGGGTTGTTAAGCTGGGTCTTTCTGTTGAAAGCTTTGAACCCATAGGACATTATTGCATAGTCCTGTCAATGGCCGGTCAGCTCCAGGGTTTGGAAACCAAAGGTGTGACTGGGATAACTACACACACCTCTTTTCCATGGCCCCAGATGGGATCTTTAAGAAGACCTATCCTACCAACCTGTTAAAACATGCCAGTGTCATCATCAACTGAAAGCTTCTCAAAGCAAATGCCCTCCACTTTGAGAAGTTGGGAATGAGATCCATCATCTTACAGCCTTGAAACAACACTCCATGTTACCTTTCTGTCTTCCCAAGTTCTCCTATAAAATGAGAATACAAATTCAGTTGAGTATAAATTATTCTGCACAACCACTCAGGAAGCATTCTATTTCTAGGAATCATTAAAAGGGAAGAAGTTCTTCTCCTGGCCTATAAATACTTTTCCTTAATTCTGTCTGTGGTGGGGGTGGATTAGAGTTGAGAAGGGATCTATGATTTCCATATATTGAATGCCCCTAAGATAAAGTCCAACTGTATTTCCAATTCCTCCCTCTTTGATTTTTACTCCTCTGACTCCTGGGCATGAGAGAAGCTCTACTTCTGAGGCTCTCCTTAATGATGAGGCAGAGACAGCTTGTACAAGTAAGCATCTTTCCCCCACAGCAGCAAAAGAATGTCTGTCCTAGTGAAAATGTCCTTGTTCGGCAAAAGATTTATAAATTGCCATAGGACCAAACTAGATCCACTTTCCTGCTTTTTATATAGTATCAGCAAGATCAACAACATTTGTTCTGCTGCCTGGCAGGTATTAAATTCATCTCATTGTGCTTACTTTGTTTGTCCAACACACACACCTAACAATAACAGAGAAGGGCTCCTCTGGAGCTCTGAAGGAACCAGAGTCTGTATCAGAGTCTATGTATCATGGTTAGGTGTGCTCAGCAAGCTGCCTGTTTATTTATTCCCTAAGTATTGCCAGCATTGAGGATTTTTGAAGCCCGTATTTTGACTGTTATGAAATGGGGGCATGTATGTGTACGATGGAGAGAAAAACAGGATTCACAATGACAAGTACCTACTATGTGACAATCACTGTATATTTAATCCTCACCACAACCCCACTGAGTGGGCTATCACATTGTCCATTAAACAGATGAGAAAACTGAGCTTCAATTAAGTTATTTGCCTTAAACAACATAGCTAGTGAAATATGTCAAGATTTGAAACCAGGTCTGAAGTCAAAGTCTACATGTTTTCATTGCACTATGCTGCCTCCTCGGATTACAGGTAAGAAAGATTGAGGGCCCCTGAGTGGGAGGGAGGAGTAAATGAGGGTTCATGGAACATTAAGAATGTACTTAGTTTTTAATAATCAAAAGAATTTTGGTACCAACCACATAGAAGCTTGGTAGATTGTTTTTTCCTTAGCGGTTTACTCTGTGAGCTAACCCACAGTCCCATAACTAGAAAAAGAATTGAAATTTTATTGGGATACAAGTGAGAATCATGGATGTTGAGAGACTGGTAAAAGAAGGGAGCAATTCAGCCAGTATATGATCCTAGCCACCCACCACCACACAAATCTCCATGCTGCGTTCTCATTCTTAACACTCACCCTGAACACTATAACTCTTTTGAAATAATAAAACTATGTTTTTTTGTGAAATATAAATGGCCATGGAATGAGTTTTAAAATATGTTTAAATTATAATGTATTTTTAAATGACACATAACTCATTATGGACATATTCTTAGAGGAAAAAGTCCAAAATCTACACAAATATGCCTTTATACACTGTGGCAATCTGAGAAATCTGAAACAGTCTTGAGGTCTGTGTTTTCCAAAAGTTTGGATGTATTGTAGAGCAAATCCCCACATTGTTTGCTGGAAAGATACTCAGAGAAATGAGACGAGATTGAAATCTCAACCCCTCAAGACACTGCACATGAGGACTTAAACACAATGAGAGAACTGGCACAAGGTAGCATATAAATAATTACCACAGAAGTGGAATAGACCATCAGTTCTGGATCCACAGGGGCAGACCATTCACCATGGGTTGTAAAGGGCAAGAGGTTTTTATGGAGGATATCAGTTAGAGAATGTCCTTGAAGGATCATGACTAGAACTTGGCATGGATGGAGTAGAAGAGACAGAAGAGAAGGAGGCATGCCACATGCAGGTGTAAGGCAGGTCTTTCTGACCAATCTCTATACTTCCATATAAGTATCAGTATATTGAAAACTAAATTAAACAAAATTCATTTTTCAAGACAATTTATAGAAACTAATATAGTGCTGGACACAAGTATTACTCAAAAATACTTTTGATTTGTAATATTCTAGTCCTTGAAACTGTTTTCTAGTGTGTGTGTGCGTGTGTGTGTGTGTGTGTGTGTGTGTGAGTGGATGAGGTATCTGTCTCTCTGAAAACACTGAGATCCAAGGAAGCAGAGTGACTTCTCCAGATCTGTGGGTCAGTGAGCATGGCTGGGATTGGAATTTGTTTCAATGTTGTTCATGGTCAACTCTTCAATGAGTGCAGCAAGGCCCTCTTCTGTTCAAAAGCAAACACCAGGCAAACTAAAGCAACTCACTAAATGCCTCTCAAAGATTTTGAGCTGAAAGAAGTTGGGGAGGGGGTTGGCGATTACCAAAATTAACAAATGGCCCTCAACTCCCAGATCCATAAAGTCAGGAACCTCATTGGCCTGGAATGTTGCTGAAATGGCCTCACCAATAACTGTTAGTCCAGGCTACTCAGGCCAGAACTCCAGCACAGCAGAAGCCACCAGAGGCCCTCTGAGCCCCCCTTTCCTCTGCCAAGACTATACTGAATATAACTGAAGGCAGGAAGAGAAGTCATCCATCTCTGAAGAAACACCTGGGCAGATGTCCAGTGGCTTCTATGCCAGGCCCCATCATGTCTTGGAGTCATGCCCTCCACTCCCCTCTCCCCACCATCGCTCCATTCTGACAGGCAGCCTTCACCTGTCCTGGCCCCGACAAGGCTCCAGATCTCAGGGACCAATGCAAATTTTCCTGTGGATTTTGAGTTCCCAGCTGAGACACTCCAGCTGAGAAAGCACTGCAATTGGCACCCTAATAGCTCTTTAAAAATAAGTTACACTTTTGACTTGGTGGAGTTCGCAGAATGGTTAGTAAGGAAGAAAAATGTAAAGCAGAAAAAAGGAGAAAAAACAAAGCAACATTATCAGCCAGCTTTGATCTCAAGACTGTTTCATTACTGCACTCTGGGTTAAAAGGAAAGGAAAAAAAGCAACACTTCAGGCAGGAAATGTCTATTATTCAGAAATGTAATATAATTATGTGTCTGAATGGCCCAGTTTATCAGACAGCATTTTCTGGGAAGGATGTGGTCGGGTTGGACACATCACCTCCTCTCCTGCTCAGCTCCTTCCCACCCCCAACTCCCCTCCTTCCCTCCTCCCTTCCACCTTTTTTTTTCCTCCAGGACACTTCCAATTTCCCAGGTTTCGCGACCACTTACATGTCTTTCCTGAGTGTTTTTATATAGCGTAGGAAATTGGGTAATGAAAGCCGAGTCATACATTTCTGCTTTATGTTTCCAAAGAAGCAAGTGTGACTGTCAGGTTTACAAAAGATTGTTTATGTTCACTGGCGTGAAATGGGGAGCCAGCGTTCGGAGCAGAGAGAGAGAAAGGCTGGCCAGGCTGTGATGACAGCAATGCATTCATCCTCCACGCTACGGCAGACAAAGCACGCTCCCTGCCTGACAGGGACCATAAATCATGGGCAGGAGATGCTGTACCTACAGCTTATACCATTCCAGATGACAAACACACAATAATCCACAGAGCACAGCACTTTCTCTCTCCCCGTTCTTCCCCCACCAGCCTACTCTCTCCTCTTTGGCTTCCTCTCCTCAGGCCTCCTCCATCTCCTTGGGCCCCCTCCATTTCCAGCCTTCCCCCCACCCAACTCTCTTGGTATTTTTCCTAACACCTCATTTTTTGCTTTTATCTCTTTTCTCTTCCTTTTCCTGGTTTCCTGTCTCTGTTCTCTCCCCAGCTTGTCCCACTCCCTGGTTCTTCACTCCTTTCTCCTCATTTTTTCATCACCTCTTGCCTGAATGTCACTTTCTCTTTGGAAATTTCCTCTTTGTTTCTCTTCTCTGTTCCTTCCTCTTCTCTCTTTCTTCCTCTATCCCTTGCTAATCTCCCTTGCAGTTTCTTTACTTTCTTTTAGCATTCTCCTATTTGTCTTGCTCCCTCTCTGCTCTACCTTCTCTCGTCTCCTCTCTTCTTCTCCTCTTCCCTCCCCTCCCAGTCACTCCTTCCTCTCTCTTTCCCCCATGTGCCCCCCTCCCTCTACCTCAACCCTTCTGGCTCACCCAGTCTGCTAAGAAAAATGTCACCTCTATCTAGAAAATCACTTTGGCATGGAAACAGGAAAGAGACACGGCAATATTTTGAGGAGTAGGAACCTCAGCACTGTAGCCACACTAGACCCGTGACAGAGGACAGAAGTGGGGACAGAGGGATGCTGGCCTATGACCAGATGGCCCAGGAAGGGCTTCTCCCTTAGCAGCTAGGACAACATGAAATCTGAGAGCCAGGGCAGAAACGGAGTCAATCCCTTCAACACCATAAGAGTCAACGGTCTACAATTTTGAACACCCTCAAGGCATAGTTGCATATTTGCAAGTTTATTTTCTTCCCCAAACCAAGGAAACTCTTTCCTCACTTAATGCTGGGGCAACTCCATCCAGAAAGACACTTTCAGTATTGGTATTGGGACATCTGCATGTATTTGGAAAATCAAGGGATATGTGAAAACTCCCCTCGTTACTCATGCCAGGATTTTTAGCTACAGAATTGATATGAAAGACTATACCTAAGAGACTTCTCTTATAAACCCAGTGCCACCTCTTTATAACACAGCCCTGAGAGTTGAATTATAAGGAACTCCAATGAAAAGACACCTCTCCAATGTCCTTCATCCCCTAAGGAACACAGTCTCTTTCCCTAAGTAGGGTCCTTGGGAGCTGAGGGCCAAAGTAAAGATAAATCATTTTTCAAGGTTGATGGAATAACATTGTTCAAGGTTCCCTGGGCTAGGGTTATGGGTTCTTCCATAAGGGTTACACCCTGACTCCCAGGACTAGCTTGGCTAACAGCTCATTTCTTGTTTAACTTCCCATGAAACACTGGGATCATTGCATGAGATCAGCAATGCAAACTTAGATTGCACTGGTGATGAAAAACATGCTGTGGCTTTATCATGTCTTGCTCCTTCAAATTATTTTCTGTCATTAATCCAGTATTATGAAATGCTGAGCCACTGGTGCTCAGGGAATACTCGATCCAGATTCAGACTTCCAAGGTTCTTATGAACCATATATCTTCATCTTTTGGGGAATGGAATACAGAGTAGGCAGCTGGAGCCTCAGACCCCTGGGACCAAAAGTGTCTTGGCCCAAGGTACAGCAAGCGATTTACAAGGATGGCTTCCAGCCGGCCAGCCCACTGATGGCTGAAGAAGACAAAGGCTCCAGAGAGAGGGCTGTCCACACAGCATGACATGGTCCTTACTCCATTCTCCTTTTGAGGTTTTAATGACCTCACTGGTCACTGGGAAGAGTCCATTTGACATTGGATCAAATCAGAGCTAGGTGTCAGCTGCCAAGCTAGTTCTCAACAGACACTGATATTGTCTCTCAGGAGTCACTGCATCGCATGCCCAAAGGCAACATATATGTCCTTCCATCCAACCTCTCACGCTTTCCCTGTCCCCTTTCAAGTCAATGGGCCACCTTATGGGCAATATTCCAGGAGGTTGTGGGGTTCAAACTTTATCCTTTCTCTAGAGAGCTCCTGTGCAATCCACTGCCAAGATCCAGCTGAAAGGAGAATGACCATTTTCTGGGATAATTAATGAAGCTTAGTCGAGAAACCAGCAATCAGGCAAGAAACAGAGAAAGCGAACCCTCTCAGGCTTCCTCCCTCTGCTGTAACTTGCTGGGAAGGGGAAAAGGACTATCTGCTTGGACAACCCTTAAATCGATGCATCCTAATTAACCGAGGATTTAATTCATCAAAGTGACAGCAACTCTATTTATATCATCTCCTTCAACAGGGCTTAGGATTGGCCTGTGCGGTTTATCTTACCTGTCCTTTTTCCTTTCCTCCTTTCTCTCTCCCATTTCTCCTCTCCTCTCCTTTCCTCTCCTCTCCTCTCCTCTCCTCTCCTCTCCTCTCCTCTCCTCTCCTCTCCTCCCTCTCCTCTCCTCCCTCTCTTCTTCTCTCCCCTTTCCTTCTCTTCTCTCTCTCTCTTTCCCTTACTCTATTCTCTCTCTCTTCCCCTCACACCCCCTTTTCTAAAAGGGTCATAACAAGATTTGAGGAGGAGGGTAATTTTAAGCTGAGAATTTCTCAACCAGCTCCCCAAAGTCTTCTTACTGGACCCCCTCAGTCTTCCAATTTGGCCTGAAGAATAGTGCAGGCCAGTTCCAAAGGCAAGGATGACAGCAGAGCTGCCCTGAGGCCTGGCAGTGGGAAGGGGAGGCGTCCACAGACCGTGCCTCACATGCCGGTCATGGGTTGGACTGCTGCCCCTGGCAACCCTTAGAGGGCCCCTCATTTTAGGGATGAGGAAACTCAGACTGAGAGAGAGTGAGTGGAGTGCCCACAATTGCACAGCTAATCCGTGCAGAGCCAGAACCAGACCTCCCAGGAATCAAGGCTCTTTCCAGCTCACCACTCTGGCTGCTACCTCCACAGTGTGGCAGCCGCTGAGATCACCCTGTCAGACAGCTCCCTGCCATGCTGGCTCCTTCTTTGGGGTTGAGACATTCTCTTTTCTAACCACTTTTTATCATGATTCCCTCTGTTAGTCATTATTATTAAAAATAGTTAACATTTATTAAATACTATGTGTGAAGCCCTAGACGACATGTTTTATCTAAATTAATCTTCTCAATGTCATCAGGTGGGTACATTTTATTCATACCTTTAAGATGAAAAACGACTCGAAGAGATTAAGTGACTTGCCCAAACAGAGGATGACTAACCACTGCTAAGCCATTCTTTCAGCCACTAGCTATAATGCCACTTTTCAATTGAAATTACTCCCAAAGGGCGTGAGATTAAGCTCTTTGCATTTTAGTGGAGATGAATTTAACTGGAAATTTACATTCAAAGAGATGGTTCCCAGGCCAGAAAGCTGAAGGGAAGAGAGAAGACTCATCCTTTCTCTAGCTTGTCTCAAACTCACACTCTGCTCCCCTGAATGGATTCTGGGGAAAGGGGGCCCTTTCTGAGTAAGGCCAGCATTCATGACATACTGGCCATACTGGGAAGCTGAAGCTGTCCACAAGCAACCCCACAGTCCACAAAACATTTCAGAAAATATCTACCTCCATCTCTTTCCTTGCCCCCAATATAGTGTCCACCAGGGTCTGTCCCAGTCTTGAAAGGCCGCTATGTTATAACTGCCATCAATTGGGCCTATTAGAATCCGAAAAAAAGCGGGGCGGGGGGCGTTTAAGAAGGAAATAAAAATGGATCCTGGCCCCTCTTCCTCTAGCCATTAGTCATTTACTGCAGAATCAAGCCCAAGAACAGCCCCTTTCCCAGAAACGAGGGAAGTGGGGGTTGGGGGAGGGATTGAAACTGCCAGGAGGCTCATGGGTAGGAGACTGCGCCTTTCTTCTGAGTTGGGTAGCCTTCACACCCCATCCGTCAGCGCCAGATGAAAGGGCTATAAAACCAACACAGCGCCCGAGACTGTATGAAAAAATATATCCTGATGTGTCAGGAATACCTGGCGCGCCTTTAACCTCAACTTCAGATGAACCAACACGCCTCGGAGCACATTTATATGCAAAGGCATATAATATGTCCCCTGTATCTAATTATCTGTCAACCTGAGGCAGTTTGTTTTCCAAATCGGCCTCTCGGCTGTGACTTTACGAGGTCATAAAGAAAACGATGCCACTCTGCGCTGAAACGCAAGGAGAGCCTGGATCAACAAATTATCCTCCTTAATGGTGTCTCTCGGCCTGGAGACCAGGCCCGGCAGAGACAGGAGGCGGCCCTGCTCCTTACGCCTGTCTTCTGCGTGAAGTAATCCTGTGAGGGCCAGCTGCACGGGGCGGGGGCTGCCTGAGGGGCCCAGGGCACCCCGACTGGAAACAACTCATTTCCTTCTGCTCAGCTGTCCGCTTTGTAGCTCTTCATGTGCAAAGTCCGGCTGCAAAGTTGTTAGCCCGGACACAGCAGGAACGGAGGTCGATGGGTTTCTGCCTTCCTCAATACCAACCCTGGCCTTCTTGGGTCGTCCTGTGCCCCTTGGAGCATCTCTAGCTCCTGTGATTCCCATGGATCTCGGGGTCCACAGGGAAAAGCTGTAATCCCCGTGCATGAGACAACCCCTGCCTGCAGGAACCCAATTATCCAGGAAAGTTGGTTGGAAGATAGTTTATTCTACCGTGGCATTTGGGAGAAGAAAGGAGGGAGACCTTTAAACTTCTAAGCAAGAGGAGAAAATTCCTTCTCCCCAAACAGGGAAGGTAGGTGGCAGCAGCAGGAATGCTATTGTGCTGAGTCGCTGGCTGAGACCATTGCCCTCCTGCCAAGCTCAGAAGCTCAGAGCCACTGGTACAAGCGCTCTCTCTCTCTCTCTCTCTCTCACACACACACACACACACACACACACACACACACACATTCTCTCTAGGGAAAGGGGGGAGGGATGGGCCCAGCACAGTCTTCAGCTCCTATTAGTTCTCCTCTGATCTTCAGCAGATTAATTAGGAAGTTTGTCAGGAACCAGCCGTGAACTCCAGCCGCTCCTCTCTGGGAGTGGTAACGGTGCCAGCGAAATCCAAGCTGCAGGAATTCCTGTACCCACACTGCTCCTATGATTAATGATAGAAAGGAATAAAAAAAGAGGGGTCAACAGCTGAGTGCAAAGCAAGTTGCTAGACAGGGAGTAATTAAGATACTTGGGTAAATATGATTAATAAGCTCAAACTGGCAGGGTGTGCAGTAAACAAGGACTAACCAGATGGTCCCCTCTCTTCTGACAAGGCTGGGCACTTGGAAACAGGGGGGAGTGGGAGAGACCAAAGAGGGAGGGGAAGGAGGCAACTTGAAAGGCCTGACTGAAACTTGACTTTCTTTCTCGGGCCCCATCTAGAAGGAAGGTTGGGTCCCCGGGGAGGGATTAGGGTCTGGAGGTGGCTTTGAGACTCCACCGACCCTCTTATCACAGACACCAGACAAATTGCTGGGTGTAAAAGAATTCCTGCTCAGACATCAAGGCCAAACTTCTAAAGCCAGTCCCGCTCTGTGCACACAAGTTCTCTCTCTCTCTCTCTCTCTCTCTCACACACACACACACACACATTTAACTGCTCACTACAAGGTCAAATAAGCCACATAGTGCACAGGTTACTGTATTTATTGGCTCAAGCTGCCATAATGAGGTACCACACACTGGGTTACTTTAAACAGCAGAAATGCATTGTCTTATAGTTCTGGAAGCCAGAAGTCCAAGATCAAGTCAAGGTGTCTGCAGGGTTGGCTCCTTCTGAGGCTGTGGGGAGAATCTATTCCATGTCTCTGCCCTGGCTTCAGGTGGTTTGCTGGGAATCTTTGGCGCTCCTTGAATTATAGAGGCATCGCTTCCTCTACCTTCACATTCATTTGACATGACATTCCCCGTGTGTGTGTGTGTGTGTGTGTGTGTGTATCTTTGTCTAAATTCTCCCTCATTATAAGGGTACCAGTTGTACAGGTTAGGGCCAACCCTAATGACTTCATCTTAATTAATTCTATCCACAGAGATCCTATTTCCAAATAAGGTCACATTCTGAGGTACTGGGGGTTAGGACTTCAACATACAGATTTTGAGGGGACAAAAATCAACCCATAACAGCTCCTTATCAGGTTGAAAAGCAAACCAGGAAACAAATTCTTACTCAGAAGAGACCTGAGCCAAGAAAATATGTGTTGTCACAGCACTATTTAGAAGGGAGACATGGCATGGACCCCCATTTCTCAGCCCGCTATTTAGAGAGAGAGAGAGAAGAAAGAAAAAGAAAGAAAGAAAGAGAGAGAGAGAGAGAAAGAAAGAAAGAAAGAAAGAGAGAGAGAGAGAGAGAGAGAGAAAGAAAGAAAGAAAGAAAGAAAGAAAGAAAGAAAGAAAGCAAGCTTTCTTCAAGTCCTAAAGAGTGCCTTGGAAAGAACATCCCTTTCTGTGAAACATTAAGGAGACAGTCTAATGCTTCCAGAGCCAAAGGTGAGAAAGAGCCATGGTTGGGTGTCCCTGACAGTCCTGGTTAACAGGAAGTATCTGCAGGTGCTGAAAGAGAGGCTCAAGAGTTTTGCCCTTACCTAGCAAAGAGGTGCCCAGACACCTCCATCTGCAGGTTTGGGCAGCTATGGTACCCAAGTGAAGGACAGGCATTGTAGGGCAGATGAAAGAACTGAAGGATTAGTCCCTAGCCTAAAGGGGCTGACAGTCTGGAATCCTGTATTAGTTTCCTGTGGTTGTTGTAACAAATTACCACAAACTGGGTGGCTTAAAACAACAGAGATTAACTCTCTCAGCATTCTGGAAGTCGGAAGTCCAAAGTCAGTATCACTGGGCTGAAATCAAGATGTCATTAGGGCTGTGCTCCCTCCAGACACTGTAGAGGAGAATCCCTTTCTTGCTGCTTCAGTTTGGGGCAGCCCCTGACTTTCTTTGGTTTGTGACCACATAATTCCAATTTTCAAGGCCAGAATCTTCAAATATCTCTCTGTTCCATGTTCACATCTCATCTTCCTCCATGTGTAAAATCCCCCTCTGCCTTCCCTTTTTTAAAGATACATGTGATTTTACTTAGAGCCCATCTGGATAATCCAGGACAATCTCCCCATCCCAAGATCCTTAATCACTTCTGCAAAGACCCCCCTATTTTCCACATAAGAGAACTATCACAGGTCCCAGGGATTAGGAAATGGATGTCTTTGGGAGGCCACATTTCAACCTGCCTCAATTCCCATAGGATTTTCTCTTTCTAATCACTTTTTGTTTTTTTAGTTGGTCTGTGTAAAGCTAGGAGGCCTGATCTATGTCGCCATCTTGCACATAAGGAAAGCCACCTATGTGTGGCAAAGGGTAGTCCTCCAGAGAAAGTTAAAAATCAGGCTTAGGTAAGGACACACCAGGTACTTAATCTGTCCTATAAATCAGTTCCCTTTCTTTTATAAATCACAAATCTATCAAAATATATATATGGTTAAAGGGACTGTTAGAAATGATAGGATTATTGTCAACTTTTTATTTGGCCAAGTTAGTAAACAAAAAAAGCCTACCATATATTTCCATTCATTAAGGAAAATATCTTAATTCTAATTAACAATTTGAGAAAGACATATCTCAGAGCAAAGCATAGTCCTCCAGAAAAAAAAAAAAAAAAAAAAAAAACCAACCTATGGGCCAATTTGTACTCTCAATGCCCCATGCTATTCTTTTTTTTTTTTTTTTTTTTTTTTGTGCTCAAGGCCATAACAATCATTAGGGACCTACTATTGAAAAAACTCTCCTCTGGACCAGAGAGTTACTTTCAGCAATGCTCACTGGGGCTTCTCCTGGGTGAAAAGCACATAGATGTTACCCACACAAGGACCAAGGAAATGGAAAAGACTTTGTTTTCACATTCCTGCCCCATCAGAAACATTCTTCAACCCCAGAGGCAAGCAGGGCACTGACCATATCAATCTCAGCCAGATGATGGAGGCCAACTGACAGGGCCCCCATCCCCCTTGACCACTTCAGACAATTGTCTCTCACTGGGGCTCAGTAAACAGCCCCGGAACATGTTCTTCTCTGTGACTGGGAAAGGTCAGCACAGAATAACACTGTGGTAAAGACTTTCTGCTGAGAACCTTACCCAGCCTTCCAGAGAATCAGTCTCCATCCCTTCCTCTCTAGCTCCCTTCTCTCAGACAGGGTGAGAAATTCTGTTCCCAGTCCCAAATCTGAACAGCTAGCATATGTGCGAGTAGCTCAGCAGACATCGAATTTAGCCCCGAGATGGCACAGCAGATATGTCTTCCTTCTTTCTCCTATTTCTCATTTGTAACAAAAGAGTCAGGATAAGAGAGATGAGATCTGGTGTTGTCTGCACCAAATCAGGACGATGCAACCACACAAAATGCAGAGCACAACCTGGCCATCATTTAAAGAAGGGCCAGCCCAAGGCTGCTCTTGTCACATGACTGCATAACCAAACTTCCTGCCACACAGGGCCATGAGAGGGGCAGAGCCTACAAAAAGCAGTGGTATCAAGATGGTCTGGCTGGTCACTTCATTCTTTGGAGCAAGAGGACCAAGCTCCATCAGCTTCATGAAAATAAAAACATTTTAAAATAGGAAAGTGAGTATAAGAGAATCAACTCAACAACAGTATGAGTGCCTGATGTGTACCAGGCCCTGCACTAAGTGTGGAGGATGCAGAGAGAGACAAGGTATTTTCTGTCCTCAAGGAGGTCACAGTGGAGAAGGGACACCATAGCAACACATAAATACCCTGTAAAAATGCTCTGTGATCAAAATGTAGAGTGAACACAAACACAGATGAGAAATTCTGTCATAGTTGGGTTTCCCCAGAAGCAGATTCTGAAGCAAAGATTCAAGTGCAAATACAATTGATCCTTGAACAATTCAGGGGTTAGGCTCACTGACTCCCATGCAATGGAAAATCCATGTATAACTTTTACTCCCCCAAAACTTAAATTTTTGTGCCTTACTGGTGACATAAATAGTCAATTAGCACACATTTTGTAAGTTATATGTTTTGTATACTGTGTTCTTACAATAGTTAGTGAGAGAAAAGAAAATGTTAAGAAAATCATAAGGGCCTGGGCTGGTGTTTCTAAGTGGTTAGAGCATTGGCCCATACACCAAAGGGTCACAGGTTTGATTCTCAGTCAAGGGCACATACATGGGTTTCAGGTTCAATCCCCAACCCCAGTTGAGGTGTGTGTGGGAGGCAACCAACCCATGTGTCTCTCACACATCTCTCTCTCTTCTCTATCTCCTCTCTCTCTCTTTCTCTCTCTCTGCCCTCCCTCCCACCCTTCCACTCTCTCTAAAAATCAATGGAAAAAATATCTTTAGGTGCAATTAACAAAATAAAGAAGGAAAGAAAGATCATAAGGAATAGAAAATATACTTATAGCGTCATTGATAAAATTCACATTATAAGTGGATCTACATAGTTCAAACCCTTGTAGATCAACAGTCACTTGTACATTATTGGAGGACATGGATGGGGAACAGAAAAAACACTGATAGAGGAGTGGGGAAATGAGAACAGGAAGGAAAGGAACCCCTAAAGGACACATTAATCAGTTACCACTGTGGACAAGTGGAGCTTCATTCCACAGGAGACCACCAGGAGCTCCTGTAAACACATGACTCAGAAATGTCCTGCCGGAAGGGAAGGGAACTGGGGTGTTTGTCTACCATCAGTTATTAGTAGCAGCTACTGTGAGGACAGAACTCCACACATTTCTAACCCGCCTTGTGCTTGGGCAGAGCGGATAGAGACAGACCTCAGAAAAAGAATTACAGGAGCTGTGTCCAGGCTGGCGTGTCCAAACATGGTAAATGCAAAATGGATGTGAGTGGGGCTGCTGGTAGCTGCTATAGACTCATGAGTTCTAACCCAAAGTGAAGGAAGAGGTCAGGTAAAGTTACAAAGGAGAGCTGGCATTTGAGTTGGGCCTGGGAAAATGGGTAGGAGATGGGCAGAGGAGGTCAGTGAGGGAGAGTATTCATTCCAAAGTGAGGGAAAAGCATGGACAAAGAAACAGCCTGAAATGGTGTAGGTTTCTAGCTTTTGTGTGGAAAGGAGGTCCAGACAGGTGGCTGGAGAGGCCTGTGAGGAGGCAGGCTGTGAAAGACCTGTGCCCACACCCACAAGCTTGGCATTTCCTACAGACAAACAGGGAGCTATCAGTGGCTTATAAGTAAGGGAGTGACACAGACTCAAAGGCTTAAAGAGCTTCCTGGGCCAATGCTAGGTAATCCATGCCATGAGTCAACTTCTAGAGAGCAAAGCCAGAACCTTGTATGTTCTCTGCAGTGCCCAGCACTTTAGGGAAAAACTCAACATTGACCCAAAGCTTGAGTGCACGAAGCTAGCACATGGGCTTGGTAGCACTAATGAAACTAACTCCTCATAAAACAAACAGCTAAGAGAAGCAATTAAATGAATGAAAATAAAAAGAATTTGCCAAAGTAATGATGTGGTTCTGTGCACAGGGGACCCAACATTCCTGGGAAACAATAGGCTCCTGTTTCAAGGCATCCTGGAGCAGCCCCTACGGGAGATCTGCAGGACCAGGGGGACTAGGCGCGACTTTTCTGTCTACAGTCACCGCCACCCAGGTACTGAGAGCCTGGCAGCAGCATCTCTGGCTCCTGGATTCTGACCCCATCCTAGCTTTGCAGAGAGCAGTAGCACAAGGACAAGAGATTTCCTCTTATTGTTTTTGCAAAAGTTTGTTCTGTGCATTTTGCATATCATCATAACCACTTGAGTAAAGGAAAAATAAAAGAATCAAAGCCTTGCCCAGTGTTGAAGTGTGCTCATTCTCATTCATTCCAGCCCAGCTTTGGATATTGATGATGTGCATCTTAGATTTTGTTCATTTTGCTCTATACTAAAGTCAGTTGGCTAGAGGCTGACTCAGGATGAGACCCTCACAATGGCTACTGCAAAGTTTTCAGAGAAACTACTACTTTCAAAATAGAAATGAGCAAATTAAGTTATTAAAGATGGGTTCTGGCCCTGAGGGCTTCCCTACAAAGATATTGTGGTTGGGGAACTTCTAGGATGGCCCCAATGAGCCCACCCCCTCATATGTACAACCTTGTAAACTCATCTCCTTGAGGGTGGAAGGTACCTAGTGACTCACTTCTAATAGACAGGATATTGCAAAAGTAATGAAATGTCCCTTCAGAGGTTAACTTCTCAAGGGCTGTGGGTTCCGTCTCCTTCACACTCTCTTTTTCTCTCACTCAGATGAAGCAAACTGCCATGTGGAGAAATTCATATAACAAAGAACTGAGCCCCAGCCAACAGCCATGGAGGAACTGAGGCCCATGAGGAGCTGAGTTCTGCCAACAACTATTGGGTGAGTTTGGAAGTAGATCCACTCCCAGCTGAACATTAAGATGACTACAGTCCCAGCCAACACCTTGACTGCGGCCTCATGAGGGACTGAGAAGCAGAGGGCCTGGCTAAGTGATGCTCAAATTCCTGACCCACAGAAACTGTAGGATAACAAATGTGTTTTAAGTTGCTATGTGTTAGGGCAGTGGTTCTCAACCTCCTGGCCCTTTAAATACAGTTCCTCATCTTGTGACCCAAACAAAATTATTTTCATTGTTACTTCGTAACTGTAATGTTGCTACTGTTATGAGTCATAATGTAAATATCTGATATGCAGGATGGTCTTAGGCAACCCCTGTGAAAGGGTCATTCAACCGCCAAAGGGGTCGTGACCCACAGGTTGAGAACCGCTGTGTTAGGGTAACTTCTTACCCAGCAAAGGGATCTAATATAGGCATCTTGGTGGAGGAGACAGTGAAGGGGTTTACAGACACACTCAGAAAGGTAAGACCAAGGGAAAGTCTCAACTTTTGCTATTGGTGTTACATGTCTTGGGCAGGGATGGGCCTTCCCCATAGACAGCCAGGCTTCTGTAGAATGTTAAGGCAGAGACAGTGAAATAGCTCCCCACTCCCAAGTATACCTATCCCTTGATTTGTTGACTTACACTGAAATTCCCCAAATAGCCTTTACTTTCACATAAGGTTCTTTTAAAATACACTAAATCATGACCGGGTGGCTCAATTGGTTGGAGTGTTTTCCCATACACCAAAAGTTTGTGGGTTTGACTGCCAATCAGGGCACATACCTAGTTTGTGGGTTCAATCCTCGGGGGGGGGGGGGGCGCATTCAGGAGGCAACCGATCAATTTTCTCTCACACATTGATGTTTCTCTTGCTCACTCTCTCTCTTCCTTCCTCTCTCTCTCTCTCTCAAAATAAATAATAAATAAATAAATAAATAAATAAATAAATTACACTAAAACTTGGGGTCAGGAAACACAAAGCCATGTCCCAGATCCTTACTTTATTAACTGTGCAATTCTCTAGGAGTCATTTACACATCCCTCAAAATATATATATGAAACAAAAATATGGATTTTGAAAAGTTATTTAACTTCTCATTGCCTATACTTTATTTTTAAATAGGAATAAATAGTGCCTGCTTTATTAAACTTACGGAGTTGTTGAGATGATTAAATGCAGTAATATGGGGAAAAGTGTTTTCTCAACTATAAAGAGCACTGGGGATCTCCCATATGGGACATTCTCTAAATGGCCATTAAACTGTGATACTTTAGTACAATGGACCCTTGTAAGACTTTTTCCTGGAAGCAGGCTTTTAGAAAGAGAGACGAAGTGGAGGAAAACAAAAGCAACCAGGGCTGGAGGCGGGGAACAGAAAGCAGGGAGCCCCCATTTCATAACTTTTAAAGATTCAGTCCCAGAGGAGTAAGAGTTTGGTAAATAATTCCAAACAAGCTCTCTGGGGCCCTGCCTTCGTGGGTTTACAGCAGTCCAGGCCCATGTGCTTTTCTCTTAGCAATAATTTATTGAGCACCAACAACCGGACAGGCACTGTCCTCACCCCATCTTTTGCGCTGACTGATTTAACCTTCCCCACAGCCTTTGAGGTAGAAACAATCATCATTCCCCTTTCACAGGTGTTGAAACTGAGGCTTAAAACTTGCCAGCGTCACCCAGCAGGGTCCATGACAGAGCAGGAACCCAAAACTGTCAGCCTGAAGTCAAACCATGTTCAGCCCAAAGTCAAACTATGTTCAGCCCAAAGTCAAACCATGTTCTGAAAGATGCTCCTTCTCATCTGTCCTGCATCTTCAAGGAGAGCATTTCTCTCCCTTCCCCTTCTCCTTCTTTGTTTCCACCTTCTTGTAAAACATGCTGGGACACTTCCCACAAAGAGCCACGTATACAAATCAATTGCAATCAGCTGTATTTCTCTCCTGATGTTAAAAGACTCGTAAAGGAAAATGCACTTGTTTCAAACACGCTTTTTTGACACTAAATCAACTCTCTACCGTTGGTGGAATTTCTGCACAAATTGAGCTGGGCCCTCACGAGACCGAGGTTTACCAGCATAAATCCCAGGTTTGCACAGGCTGTCTAGTTGTATTAATAGAAAGAGCTGATCTGGCAGCTGAGCTTTCTGGGAGTCAGTAGCACCGCCTTGACTTCTAGTTCGGGTTAGAAGGACATTTGGCAACTCTCTAGCGTGTAAGGTGGGGGATGACAGGGGCGTTATGGCATGGGTGTGGTCGGAAGCATGGGCTGCTCTCACCCCATCACCCTTCAGCCCTGTATGCCAAGGAAATCCCAATCAGAATTACTGCCTTCTGAGGAAACAGCCACACTTCTTAATAATAAATTGCATAAGAATAATAGTCCTCATGGGATACGCACCAAATCTGACCCCGGACCATTTTGCTTTGTTAATAGCTGTGAGGCATGCCACTATCCACAGAAACTTCATGAGCTCTAAGAGCTGCTGGTTAACTCTGTTACTCTGAACACACTACATAATCTCTCATTGCCTCAGTTTCTTTTATTTGTATCAGCTCTCTGAGTCGGTGTCCTCATTTATACAATGGGGTTACAAATACCTTCTCTATTTCATAGGAGAGAAAGAAGATGGTTTGAAGGGGTTTCCAGAAACACCAATGCTTTCCTTTTAACTGTGTAATAATTCTGATTACCAATTACAATGTGTTGGGTTTTCCTCACCACCAAGCAATTCTTTAAAACCATCTGGGTGTCCCACAATTCAACTCAAGTCTGACACTACCTACCTGGAGATCAGTGGTTCTCAACCTTCTGGCCCTTTAAATACAGTTCCTCATCTTGTGACCCAACCAAAAAATTATTTTCGTTGCTACTTCATAACTGTAATGTTGCTACTGTTATGAATCGTAATGAAAATATCTGATATGCAGGATGGTCTTAGGTGACCCCTGTGAAAGGGTTGTTCAACCGCCAAAGGGATTGCGACCCACAGGTTGAGAACCGCTGCTGGAGATAGTGTCAAATCCCACAGGTAAAGGATGCCTTCCTACCAGCTGCGCCCTCCAGTCTTCAGGTGCCAGTCAAGTCAAGGTTGTCACCTATGCTTCTGAAAACATCTATAGACTGGAGATTCCAATGACCCCTCCTTGGGTTTGATTAATTTGCTGGAGTAGCTCACAGAACTCAGAGAAACATTTCACTTACTAGATTGCCAGTTTTTTATGAAAGGATAGAACTCAGGAACACCAAATGGAGGAGATGCATAAGGTAAGGTATGGGGAAAAGGTGTGTAGTTTCCCACCCTGAGCTTACCACTCTCCTTTCACCTGTGTGTTCACTAACCCAAAAGTTCTCCAGACCCTATCCTTCGACTTTTAATGAAGGCTTCATTACATAGGCATGATTGATTAAATTGCTGGCCATTGGTGATTGGACTCAGCCTCCAGCCTTCTCCCCTCCCAAGAGACCAAAGGGGTGGGACTAAAAGTTCTAACCCTCCAATCACATAGTTGGTTCCCCAACTAGTTCCCATCCTTAGGTGTGTTCCAAAAGTCACCTCATCAGCATAACAAAAGACAAATTCTTAAGGGTTACTGTAGCAGCAACAGGACGAAAACCAAATATGTATTTATTATTATAAATCACAATATCACACTATTCCTATAAAGTCATGGAAATTTTCCTTTTGCACTTTTTGCCCACCCTTACCACTCTTTCTGTCACTAAGCCAGAAGGCAGGGGAGTGAGTGCCATGATCAAATTTGCACTTAGATACATGCTGCTCACTAATTTTATTTCCACAGGAACATAAACAAGGTGATGGTTGATATAATGCAATCAAAAGAAAGACCCTCCATGTGGTTTACATTTTGTTGTATATGGTGGCAGTTTTATGTTTTATTTAAAAATGAAGATGGATGATGTTGGCAGCAAGAGAAGAACTGTTAGATAATTCAAAAATTGGCCTATATTCATGTTTATTTACTTTAGCACCTCAACTTAAAAAAAAAAAAAAGCAGCCACCACCTAATAGGCTTTTCCTGGTTCATTATTGAGCTGTGCAGATGTCCCCTTGTCCCAGGCATATAGGTGGCAATATAGAGGTCAGTAGTGATTCCGTGTAGCGAGAACAGCATGCAACCAAGCATTTGGTTGGGCCTGCAGGGGCTTTGGGAAGGCTTAGCCCCAAAGAAGTCTAAGAGAGTCCTTTGGGGGTTAAGTAGGATTGCCAGTCTGAGAATGTGGGAACGGACATTCAAAAAAGAATTGGACTGAGCAGAGGGAAAGTGCCTAAGTATTGGGAGGGGTGGACTGTGCATGTGTGGCTACAGCAAAGACCCCTGACTCTCTCTCTTTCTCAGCAAGTGACATGGTCAGAGTTGCATTTAGAAGGTGTGCTCAGGCAGCTTTGTGGAAGTGTGATTCTGGGCTGTTCTGGAACCGTGGTCTAGGAGGGAAACCTGAAGAGCTGGCCAAGTCCCAGTGCAGGAGGGATTGGCCCGATTCCAGAGACTCTTCAAAGTAGAACCTTTGCTAGTCGCAGGCTACACCTTCATTGAAAGTGTCCTTAAGACTAAATATTGACTGAGCTTGCATCTTTGTTGCCTCAGAAATGCAAGATTTGTAAAATTCAATGACACACATGATTATTCAACATGTATTATCTGCTGACTGCTCCGATGGAGACAAAGGAGTTTCGTTGAAGCAAACAGAAGTTGAATCAACAATGGATATATAAATAGGTCCCTTTATAATGAATTTACTGATCTTCCCATACTTCTAACTAGATCTGTTTTATCCAGATTTGCTCTTATCCTTGCACAGAAATGGCTTAGAAAGTTTTAAAAGATACTCAGTCAACCATTTTATCCACATAAAACAGAAGACACAACTGATTGAAATGAAATGTTCTTCTTTTCAAACCTTTTTTGCTGTTTGTCATGGCATTGTGTAGATAGATAATAAAATTATTGCCTTCATCATTCAAGAAATTATAGCAAAGAGCTGGTACTGTCTTGGAAAAATGCTCGGGGAATGGTTATTCCTAAGGACGGCTGGCTCCCCTGGGAACCACCAAGGCACTCGGCACTGGGTGAGAAGCAGGCAGGCCGAGATTGAGGGCAAAATTGCAACCCATTGGCACAGCACATATTTTTTCAATATAAAAGCAAATGGAGAATCCGTAAATAAATTGACTATATAAAAGTGTCCCTTTATATTACTGCCTCACCTTTCCGACGGAAAAACAACAACAATAACAAAACAAAACAAAAAAGGTTTCTTTTCAAGACCCTCATAGAAAAATATCATTTCTTCTGGGTAATTTTATAGTACCAACTGCAGTCCATATCTATTTAAAATACATCCGTGGCCCCACATCCAGACCCCCTTGCACAAATGACTGAGTAACGAGCCCGGGCCCCACCACAGAAGTAGCTGCCACGTAATTACGACCTCTCATCACACGTGTGGGAAACAAGCTGTGGCGTTGGAGAAAGGTCTGCGAAAATAGGTGTCAGACCTTAACTAATAGTGATTGTCCTTCCATTCTACTGTAATTTATATTTAATTCACACGTTTCATTTCCATTTAAAATATGATTACAGTGTTTTGAAGCACATCTCACCTGTCCCCTCGAATTACAGGGAAATGAAAATAACAGGGAGCAGCAGGCACCAGGAAGGCTGCCGGAGCCCTTGGCTGCAGGGTCGCCAGTTTGTGCCTTTCCGAGGTCAGAGGAGGACAACCGAGTGGAAATGGGGGCTGTGGAGGAGAGGAGGAAGGAACCAGAACTGGGGAGAAAGTGTGAGAAGTCGGGGAGCGGGTGCAGAGGTGGAGACGGGAGGAGCCCATTGAGGGGAACGGAAATTTGGTCTTCTGAGGGCTTCGGCGTGCTTGCTTTATAAATGCATTATTTTCTTACAGAGGGCCCATCTTTTACTTCATTCATTTCAGGTTCATGACCTAATCCTAAATACAGGCAGCAGGAAGTGGGTACCTGTTAACTCTGAGGCCTGGTTTTCTCCACTCTGGAGGCATCAGGAAGAAGAGAGCAGAGGGGAAGGCAAAGGCTGCAAGGCATGGACTGAGAGAGGCCAGACAGTCTACTGGATACCTGACACCCTTCAATACACACCCCCTTTCCACCTCCATCCTGCACCTGGGGCTCTGCAGCTGTTGGCAGGGGGTAAACATGTGTCCATGGCCTCCAGGTCAAAGAAGTAATTTATACAACAATATTCTTCAGGAATTCAGTGACCAAGCTCCCCCAGGAATGGCAGAAGCTGGGCTTATAATGAATTCCAGCCAATGGCACCTGGATTCATATCCAGATTTTGGTGCCTCCTCAGAGGCTGAAGAGCCCTTGCTCATTTATAGCCATCCCCAGATGCTGACCTAAAAACCTTGGGAAAGTCCATGCACATATTAACAGACTCAGAAAAACATTTATAGAGTGCCTTCTGTATAATAAATACCAAGCTGGGTAACAATGATTTTAAATCTTCACTCTACTTCAAACTTCCCAGGCCTCACACCTCCCCCTTGATTTACCTCTTATTTCCCAGAAAAATTAGACACCAGTTGAGAAAAACTTCCTGTGTTCCTATCACTAAGCATAAAACCTACTTATACCCTTACCCTCTCCTCCTTCCCTTCCGATACAATGGAATAGCTGCCCATCCTCTCTGAGGCTAGTCCTTGTATTTGGGCTTTGCTTATCATACTCTCCCACCTTATTTTTTAATTTTTTTGGTTAATTCTCACCCAAGGATATTTTTCCATGAATTTTTAGAGAGTGGGAAGGAGGGGGAGAGATAAACATCGATGTGAGAGAGATACATCAATTGATTACTTCCCCATGCTGCCCTGACCAGGGCCAAGGATCAAGCCTGCAACCGAGGTATGTGCCCTTAACTGAAATCAAACCCGGAACCCTTCAGTCCATAGGCTGATGCTCTATCCACTGAGCCAAACTGACTAGGGCAGTGGTTGGCAAACTCATTAGTCAACAGAGCCAAATATCAACAGTACGATTGAAATTTCTTTTGAGAGCCAAATTTTTTAAACTTAAACTATATAGCTAGGTACATTGTTATTAACTTAATTAGGGTACTCCTAAGTCTTAGGAAGACCCACACCCAAGGGGCCAAAGAGCCGCATGTGGCTCGCGAGCCGCAGTTTGCCGGCCATGGGCTAGGGCTTTATTTTAATATTCATTCTGTATACTGCTTCCTTTCTTGCATATTTAATCTCCTCTTGAATTGGATCATTCCCAATGGCTTGAAAACGCACAACAGTCTTTCAGATTAAAGAGAAAAAGACCTTCAACTCCTCGCCTCTGTCCGGCTTTGAACCAGTCACTCTCCTGCCATTCAAAGCAAACTTCTCAAAGCATCATCTCTACTGTGGCAGAGCTGGTTTGTTGTCCAACAATGACACGCCCCTCTTCCTATTACAGAGAGTTGGTGACTGCCCAGGTAGAACCTATATTTCCAGCCTCTTTTGTATCTAGGTATGGCCATGTTATTAGTTCTGCCAATGAAATGGGGTGAAAAATTGTATGTAACTTCTAGGCGAAGGCTTTAAGAAGTAGCCTTCTTCACGCTGCTTTTTCTTTGACCAGTTAGGTGCAGAGGTCCCACTAGGCAATGATGCAACCACAAAAAAGAAGGAGGCTGCTTCCCTGGATCATATCATGGGGAAAAGCTGCCCAATGCCAGGAACACCCAGAAACACAACTGTTACAAGGACAACACATTAACTTCTATTTGGTGAAGGTGTGGAAATTTTGGTATTTATTTGTTTATTGCAATAGCGAGTATTGTTTCAACCAATAAATTCATCTACTCATTCCTCGGTTCACTACAGTATATTTTCCAATCTGTTCCTTGGAAATAGACCTCTATAAAACCACCAGCGGTTTCACGGTTACTGAATTCAATGGCTACTTTATAGTCAAAATTTTCCCGACCTCCTTAGTATCTCACACAGTTGTACACTCATTTTAAAGGCTTTCTTTCCTTGTATTTGTTCTTCTTTGTGATATTGAGCTTTTTGGATTTGTAAGTTCATAGTTTTTATCAAATTTGACCATTATTTCTTCATATGGGGCACAAGAGAAATTTGGGGGTGATGGAAATGTTCTGTCTTGATTGTGGTGTGATAACATGGGAGTATACATTGGTCAAATCTTATCAAACTTAACACTTAAAATGAGTGTTTTGTATGTAAATTATATCTTAGTAAAGTAGAAATAAGCAATTAAACATTTTTAATTAAAAAAATTTTAAAGATAAAAAAAAATGTTTAAAGCTCTAAAGCTTTCTTTATATGTTCAGAATAAAAGACCAAATCCTGAATGAGCTCCATGAGATGTGGGATGGTCTAGCCCCCTTCGCCCTCTCCAACCCACCTCAGCTCCCAGAACCCACTGCCCTCTGCACCCCAGACATACTGGCTTTCTTTCACTTCTGGAAAAGTTGCTCTTTCCAAATTCCAGACATTCATTATTTTTCTAACTGAGATTAATCATAACCCCTCATTCATGACATACTCTCATTATGGGAAATGCACAGTCTGCTTTACTTAGTTAACTACTAAGGTTGCATTGTATTGTTTTATTTTGCTTTGATCTAGAACAAATACTCCAGAAATTTATATGGAACCATAAAAGACCCCAAAGAGCTGCAGCAATCTTGGGAAAGAAGAACAAAGTTGGAGGGATCACAATACCAGATATCAAGTTATACTACAAAGCCACCATAATCAAAACAACCTGGTACTGGCACAAGAGCAAGCATATAAATCAATGGAACAGAACAGAGACCCAAGAAATCGACCCAAGCCATTATGCTCAATTAATATTTGATAAAGGAGGCCAGAGCATACAATGGAGTAAAGACAGTCTCTTCAATAAACGGTGTTGGAAAAATTGGACAGATACATATTTTGATAACGGCTCTCTTCTTATCTTAGTTTCTTTCTAGGCAATCTCACTAACTTCCACAACTTTAATCACCATCTATACACTGAGTGGCCAGATTATTATGACTACCTGATGTTTGTTAGGCAAATTAATTATAATTTTGCGCTGAAGTTGCCAGAGGGCCAGACCATTATAAATAGGGAAGCAGGTTGTGTACCACGACAGTAGAAGTGATTTTTTTTCTGAAGATATGGGTAAACAACGTGATTTAACAGCCTTTGAAAGGCTGTTAAAATATATTGCGTTGTATATTCATGACTTCCTTACACATCTTTGGCTAACTCCCATCCCACCTAAGTTACAGAGCCCTATATCCAGCTATGCCATAAGCAAGGGATCATCCCTGAAAGGAATCGCTCGCACATGTTTGTGTTTTTCCACAAATGCCAGGTTTATCAGGGGAGACCTCCCTAATAAGCCAATAGAGCCACACACAGGTTACACACAGGGAAGGGGAACTTACCCAATAGAAGTGGACAGTACCAGCATCCAGCAACAAGTTCAGTCACTAGTGGCATCTGGAGATGGAGTGGCAGATGGCAGTCTCAAGTCAGGTAGCTACAGTGGCAGAAGGCATGCAGTGGAGTGGTAGTCCCTTTGGGCTCTGAGCATGACTCATGGTAGAGCCAGGTTCAAGTGTTGGAGGATCAGAGTTCTGAGTTCTTGTAGCCTACAAGGGCTGAGTTCCCACTCATATCAGTTTCCAGATGGAGTCCTATCCAAGTGGTTTTGAGCATTCCAGACCCCTCCCAAGACATTCCTATTACACCAAATTCCCTCAGTCTTGACATATCACTTGACATAACTGTTGTGCTGACAGTAACTCCATATTGGATTGTCAAAAGTGTTCAGTAAGTCCACCCTGCTCTCGCTCTATATAAGCTGTCCATCTAGATTTCTCAAAAGCATGCCAAATGCAACATAGTCAAAAACAAACTCACTTTCTTACTAACTGTTCTCAGTAACTAGCCACCATCTATTTACTTCACAAATAAAACATAAGCATCATCAGTGACTCTTTTCCCTCATGCTCCATATTCAATCTGACAATATCAATTTTTCTTACTAGTATTCTTTAAATTCCTTTACTTCTCTCACCCATCATCTCCCCTTAATTCAAGCTACCATCAGCTCTTACCTAGAGTATAGATAATAGCCTCCCAACCAGCCTTCCCAACATTCTCTCTGCCACCACTAATAAAACATCCACAGTGCAGCCAGAATATTTTTGAAATATAAATATCATCATGTCATCATACCACCCCACTAAATTCAAAATTATGAACAGAACCTATGAGATCCTACATGGTCTACTCCCTACCTCCCTCTCCAGTCCCACTTCACATCACACACCCCATCTCTCTCTGCATTCCCGGCACACAGCTTTCTTTCAGTCTCTGGAAAAATAATCCTCTCTCCAAAGGCAATACTTTTTTCTAATCTCAGTGAAACAGAACTGTAGCAATCATAATCTTTATTTAATGAGCCACTGTCACAATTAGCCATACATGACTTGGCAGATTATATTTCCTAAAAGTAATTTTTACTTCTTTTGACTTCATAATAATATATTCATACTGTATGTAATCTCGGGGACTTGCTTTTTATGTAATATTATATTACTAAAGATTATCTATATTGTTGCATGTCATGGCAGTTCATCTATTTTGACTTATATACAATATTCCATGGTGTGAACACACCATAGTTTATGTTTTATAGAATTATAATTGATGTTATATTATGACATTATAATATAACATTATATTAGTTTCAGGTGTACAACATAATGATGTGATCTATGTATATATTGCAAAATGATCACCACAATAAGTCTCGTTAACATCTGTCACCATGCATAGTTACAAAAATGTTTTGTGTTGTGATGACAACTTTTAAGATCTACCCTCTCAGCAACTGTCAAATATGCAATACAGTATTCTTATGTCTGCAATACATTGCATTACCATGACTTATTTTATAACTGGAAGTTTGTATCTTTTGACTCTCTTCATCCATTTGCCCATCCTCATTCCACCTCTGGCAATCACCAATCTGTTCTGTGAATCTATGAGCTTGTTTTTAGCTGTTGCTTTTTTTTTCAGATTTCACATATAAATTGTCAGCCTTTTTTATTGTTGTTGTTAATCCTCACTGAGGATATTTTCTCTGTTGGTTTTCAGAGAGAGTGGAAGAAAGGGGGAAAGTTAAATAGAGAAACATCTATGCGAGAGAGATACATCAATTGGTTGCCTGCCCCGAACCAGGCTGGGAGATCAAGCCTGCAACAGGATACATGCCCTTGAACAAAATCGAACCCAAAACCCTTCAGTCCACAGGCCAATGCTCTATCCTCTGAGCCAAACCAGCTAGGCCTAAGCTGTCCACCTTTTAATCATTGCCAGTCAAGTGGTGTAAAATGATATCTGTAGCTCTCTCATCACTAATTATATTGATCATTTTTCTATGTTTATTAGCCAAATATGTTTTCTTCTCTTTTTGTTTCTTTTGCCATTTTTTTTAAATACATTTTATTGATTTTTTACAGAGAGGAAGGGAGAGGGATAGAGAGTTAGAAACATCGATGAAAGAGGAACATCGATCAGCTGCCTCCTGCACACCTCCTCCTGGGGATGTGCCCGCAACCCAGGTACATGCCCTTGACTGGAATCAAACCCAGGACCCTTCAGTCTGCAGGCCGATGCTCTATCCACTGAGCCAAACTGGTTTCGGCTCTTTTGCCATTTTTATGAGAAATTTTTGTGCTCTCCTAATTGATTTGTAAGAGTCATTTACATACTCTTCATTCTAGCCCTTTGTTGTTTATGTCCATTAGAAATATGCTCTCAAACCCCAGGCCTTTACACACGCTGCCCTGCCCACTGGGATGCTTTCCTTCTTCTTTTGGTGAATTCCTATTCATCCTTCAGATCTTGTCTCATCTATCCCTTTCTCAGGGAAGTCTTTTCTGATTTCCCTGATTTGATAAAATGCTAGTATTTTGTGCTCTTACAGGATGGGGTAACACTCCTTCTTAGCAATTCTACAGCTCCAATCTTTACATGCATTTTTGTGATTTTTAAATGTATGCTCCACAGGGCAATGATTCATCTATTTTTTTTTTTTTTTGCTTATAGTTTATTTATTGTGCCTGACACATAATGGGCCCTCAATAAATATTTTTAGAGGAATAAATAAAGGCTACATTTGCGTGTACATAGTAGGCCCTCAATAAATATTATTTCTCTGAACAAACACTACATTTGCACATGTGTTATCTAACATCTGCTCAAAATGCAGTCCTGGCCATGCCATTTACCCCTTCTCATCTCCCCCTCCATCCTTTATTCACTGTTTAATCCAGACCTCTTCTTGCATCCTTCTCTCATCCCTATCTTCTACAAGCATTACCAGACCCAAAGAAGGAATTTCGCATCCACACACCTGTTTGAAGAACTTTTCATTCCAAGGGAGGAAAAAGTAAGAAGAAAAAGGACCTGGTCTGAAAGACACAAAAGATTACCAGAGGGTTGGTAACAATGACTCTCCCACCCAGTCACCAGTTTCTAGGGAAACTAGGAATGCTCAGTAATCCCGTATCTTACTAACTCATGACAAGAAGGCCATCACACAAAAGGCATTTGGTTTTATGCTCCAAATGCCTTTGGTTTTATGGAGCCAAAAACCATTTTGGAGAGTGGTGGGATGAAGGAAGGGGCTCCGGGAAGGGGGAGGGGCAGGTGCGCAATGCACCTGTTGCACAGCATCATTAGGCAGGATAGCTCCTTCCCAGCGCTGCACTTGGACCCTTCCACCAGACACTGATCTGGCACAGCCCTGCATTCCAGTCCCGCGCCATTGGCATGCTCCAGTCTGGTCCTCCAAACAGGCCGATTAAAGACCTCTGAAGAAGGCCATCTTCTGACAGTCGCCCTCCTTTGCTATCAACACAGGCACTTCCAAGCTGGACTCTGTGGACAGGATTTCTTGGGTTTTCATTCACTTCTGTTAAGAAAGAATGAAAAATAGCAGAGAAGATACCCTTGAATTCCTTTTCCACTGGGGCACCACTCTGCAGGTCAAGGACTGGCCCTGGGAGCTACTGCCCGGCCACAAGGGGAGAGAGTGAGTCTCCGGGCAGCATTGCTTGTGTCCCTTTCCTTGGGTCTGTAAACGTTCTGGCCATTTTGCAGTATTATTTCCCCCTTTAGGACCATGTACTTGGGTTTGGGTTCTTTTCATTTTGTTTATCCAGTAATCATAGCAGCAAGAGGGATGCACCTGTTCCACAGGCCCATTAGACTCCGAATGGCTTCTCTCCTGAGCGGAGGCATGTAGGAAAAGTGGCCTTGGCACTCAAAGCACACTGCAGTACAAGAGAGTGCCCGGTGCCCAGAAGACTGAGCTGTAACCTTGAGCCATAACAGCAAGTGGCTCGTGGCTGGGAGAGGGAGGCGGGCGGTGCCTGGAAGGAGGCTGAGGCTTAGCGAGAGAAGGAGCGTGCCCAAGGTCACACTGCCAATTAGTCACGAAGCAAAAGTTACAACCACAGAAAGCTGCTCTGCCTGGCCCCAATCCCACTCTCTCCGTACCTTGTTATATCTGGGAGCCGCTGGGGAAAGAGGGAGGTGGGGAGCAGAGGGAAGCCTTTACAGCAAAGTCAGAGGTCTGTGTGCCCCTCAAGCCAAGGGCTTTCGTTCTGTCTTACCTCCATGTGATAGAGACCCACAGAGGGCTGCTGATGGAGCATGGTGGGAGCAATTGCAAGGCCAGGGGGTAAGAGGGGAAGAAGATAGTGGGTGTTTAACTCATACTTTGAGCTTCCTCCAGCCATAGGTCCCCCTCACCAATTCCTCCTCCCCATCTTATCCTTATACTGTAAACCCCCAGGGCTTCTGATTCTGGGATGAAAAAGATGAGATCAAATGCCCCCACCCGGCCTCCTGCCACCAAGACGCCGCATGTTGGGGAAGGGTGAAGAGGGGGACACCAGACAGGCTTGCAGAGTCTTTTGTTTGGAGTGTCAGAGCCACCGCCCGACACAGAAGCTGCTCCTGGGCCCTGGTGACTCACTTTGTCATCGGCTGCCTCTCGTGCAGGTGTGCGTATTTTAGCTGGAGGAGCCCAGGCATGGAAATCGCTCTCCCTGTGCCCATATATTATCAGTATTTTTTAACATGTCGCTTTCCAAGCAGGTAATGCATTTGCAGAGACAGTGATCTTTCATCGGGAGATTACAATGATTTGTGTCCTCTGTCTAAATTCCAGCATAAATTTCAGAGCCAGCGAGGCATTGGCTTGTGGCAGGCACTGCGATCGGAGATGTGGCAGGCTATCTGTGCAGAGCTCAGGCTCGCAGCCATTCGTCCTGATTAGGGAAAGGCTTTGAAATTCTTCCTTGTGCCTCACCGTCTTTATTTATTTATTTTTTTCAAATTGCTCTTCCAGCAGGTCACCTTTGCAGCTGGGTCCAAGACTCAAGTTATGCTTTGCTGGGCTGATCCCAAGCAAAGCGTTGAAGCAATCCAACTGCCAGAACTCCGGTTCTGCTGAAATAAGCAGTGTGGCCTGGGTCAAGTCACCTAAGCCTCCAGGCTTCAGTTTCCTCATTAGTGGATTGGAAACTGCAATCCCTACTACATAGGGTTAATGGGAGGATTAAATAAAAGAGCATAAATTAGAAATTCTCTTCCCACGGTACTCAGACAACTATGGGCAAAACGCATGTATTCGTCCCCAAATTACACACACACCTTACCCTATAGTGTGACCACACCTCGTTGGTCAGGCCTTTCAGTTAGCCCCAGTTCTCTCAATGGTCGCTCTGAAATTCCCCCAAAATATCTCTAAATATGATGAATATTAAGCCATCTTGCTGTGTATATTACTTTGCTCAAGGTGCTATAATAAAGTACCATAGGCAGGGTGACTTAAACAACAGATATTTATTTCCTCACAGTTCTGGAGGCTGGACATGCAAGATCAGGGTGTCAGCAGAGTTGGCTCCTTTTGAGGTCTCTCTCCAGGGCTTACATTTGGCCATCTTCTCCCTCTGTCTTCACATGGTCTTTATTCTGTGTGTGTCAATGTTCTAATCTCTCTCTTATAAAGGTACCTGTCATACTGGATCAGCTCCCCTCATCCCAGCAGCTCATTTTATCTTAATAACCTCTTAAAGACTCTATTTCCAAATATAGTCATATTCTGAGGCACTGTGGGTAAGGACTTAAACATATAAATTTGGGAGAGATACGAGTCAGCCCATAATACTGTGACATTAAAAGCACAAATACATGATGGATAACTTTCAGGATGCCTCAACGTCAGCCCAAGAGTGATGGGGCTCCCCATCTCCAAAAATATTGATGCCTTCCCTCTGTATCATGATAAAGCTTTGTTTTCAGAATTCTGTCTCAGCCTTTGCACACCAGCCCTCAATTGACAAATGGAAAAGCTGAGGGGGAGGGACTTACTCAAGGTCACATGGGTAGTAGTGGGTAGTGGGACTAGGTCTGGAACCTCAGTGTATGGCTCCTACCCTTCTCAGTGTGTGACCTTGCATTGTCGCCTTGGGAAGGTTTTCACCAGCTCCAGGAGCACATGCCAAAGAGGACAGACAGCTCCCACATCAAATGTGTAAGTGCCTTCAGGGCAAGCCTGCTGCCTGTGACATGTGGCTGGCCTGCTGGCTTTCCCTCCCCACTGCGTCTAGCACAACACTGTGTACGGCTGGAACAGTGAATGCTGTCCACCAACTCGCCTGTGCAGGAGAATTGTGCTGACACAGGGAGCCTGCCCTGATGCTAGGCCTAAAGGAACCATCTCCCTGGCCTTGTTTTATTTTGCTTTGTTTGTTTGTTTTAATAGAAGACTCTTTGTACCCAGCCCTTTCTATTGCAGAGATTGTGTTGAGCCAATAGGTATAAGAGAACAATTGTGCTGTTCAGGCAAACACAGGAAGAGGGGAATTTGGCTGGTGACATCAATAGGCATAAGAGGCAGGGCTGTGAAAATTCACAGCCAACAGTGGTCCTCTTGACAAAGCTTTGGAGACAGAAGGTGTAGACAAGGCACTGAAGACTTTAGCTACCATACCAATGTGCCAAGAAATGACTCTGGATTTAGGCCACCTGGTCACAGGGACTATAGCCAGCTTTGTTTCCAACCCAAATAAATAGACAAATGAATTAATGAATTAATGAATGAAGTATATGTATATGTATATGTATATGTATATGTATATGTATATCTCCCCACAGTGGCAGTATTTTCTCTTCTCCATAAATCTCCGAATTCCTCAAAGCTTTTTATTTATCAGAGTGAGTAAATGTTGTAGGAGCACAAGTATTTATTTTTAATGGACTTCCTGTGGGTCAAGGGGGAAGCAGCAGAGTGAAGTGGGAGGAGGCCCAGGTTCAAGACCAGTGCTGCCATGGGGCTCTGCAAGTGGCCAAGCCTCTAAAGGTCATAGTGTCAGCTTCCTTGGAGAGGTTGAAAGGCCACCTGATATCATTTAGAAAAGCATAGGCTTTAGTTAGGGTCACACAGGCCTTGGTCCAAAACTCTTAGTAGAAATGTGACTTTGACCCCATTGCTTAGCTTCTCAAAGTGAAGCGCTCCATCAGTAAAAAAAAAAAAAAAGGAGCTGAAAGTGACCTCCTGTCAAGGGTGCTGGGACAGGAAATGAAATAGCATGTGAAAGGGCCTATCACATCCCCTGGCCATCGGTCTGTCCTCCTCCTTCCATGGCATAGCCTTACTGTAAGATGGAGGGCTGGTAACAACTGGAAGACAATTGATGTGCTCAGGTGCCAACACAACCATCACCCAGCTGTCTCACTCTCCATGTGGCAAAGCCCCAGGCTCCCCATTTCTCCTCCTGCCTCCCTCCTCTGGGCTGGAAGGACAACTACTATCCAAGGACAACTACACAAAGCCCTGTGACCCCTGAGCAGCCAGAGAGCATGTGGGGGCGGGGGGAGCATGCGCTGTGGTGCTCTTTCCACGGCAGGACTTGGCCAATAACAGCAATATCCCATCCGCAGCCACGTGGATTCACAACTCAGCCCTAAGCCTGCAAATCATGAAGCCAGACCCAGGGTCTCCAAAAGCAATTTGGTCTTCTAAATGCTCTCTCGGGGCCCATCAGCAGGACACTGGACAAGGCTGGATGAGAGCCCAGGATGGGGAAGAGAGTGGAGAGAGGGAGCAGAGAAAGGTCACTTGAATAGGGACGGGTTTAGACTTACACTACAATGGGCCCAAAAGCACCAGCCAGAAAAGTTTCCAAACAGCAGAAAGCCAGTGTCTGGTCAAAAGCAGGACTTCAGAAGTGTTTGATGAGATGATTAAATCAATACATGCCCAGCCCCCAAACCACGTGTAGGATTCGCCTTAGTTGGGTCATTCTCTCCCGCTTCTATTTCACTGAAGCTCTTTGTACCTGTCTTGACCTGTGAAAGCCACCTGAGTCATTCATTCATGCCAGAATCACCTGAATCGTCCTTCATTCTGATG
Source organism: Myotis yumanensis (assembly GCF_028538775.1). Classification (NCBI taxonomy): domain Eukaryota; kingdom Metazoa; phylum Chordata; class Mammalia; order Chiroptera; family Vespertilionidae; genus Myotis; species Myotis yumanensis. The sequence continues at coordinate 22,318,043 of NW_027223754.1, forward strand.
CTTCGGTCGACTGAAAGTACCTTGAGGGCAGAGACTGTCTAATTTCTGAGATTGGAAACTCACAGAGAAATTGCTCAGTGATTGCTAATTTATTTAAAGATAATACATATGTCCCACCTAGAGCTCTGTCACTGAGTTCTCACAGGCCCACGGGTTCCTTGGGCATCCACTCCTAATTAAAGGCATCTTTGAAGCACTGAAGTCAGGGCTTCCAATTCCATGTTTATTTATCATGTAATGATCAAACACAGGCTGTCCACACTTGCTGTGGTTTGACTTACAGTTTTTCGACTTTACAATATTGCAAAAGCGATAGGTATAGTAAATTACATGATATATTCAATACTTTATTATAAAATAGGCTTTGAGTTAGTTAATTTTGCCCAAATATAGGCTAATGTAAGTGTTCTCAGAACAGTCAAGGTAGACGAGGCTAAGGTATGATGTTTAGTAGGTTAGGTGTAGTAAATACATTTTTTACTTACAAATTCTTAACTTATGATGGATTTATCAGGATGTAATCCCATCATAAGTCAAGAAATATCTTTACTTGATCTTGAGCATATGTCACCAAAAAAGTCACTATAGAAGTTTAACCTCCAAAGTGTTTTATGCAAAGGTAGGAGGAGACTCGAGCTCACTCCATTGTCAGCCTCCTTGTTTTATGTAGGGAAACATTTTAAAGCAACCCCAACTAATGTTTATTTTTTTATTTTTTTATCATTCAAACTATGGCAAGCGAGCCCAGAATGCAACACTTGGAAGCTTGTAAATAGTAAGAAGTGGGCTCAGAAAAGCTCAGGTTTGGGAGGGATTTTAAAATCCATGTGAGGTTTTTCTCCACATTGTCACCCCCTAACCCCCTTGTGTTAAAAGAGAAAGCCCAGGCTTGTGATCCCGACCATCTTTTCATATCCACACTGAGTTTCATAACTTTTCTGAGCAGAGACTGACCATTGACAAGCACTTTCTGGTGTAGGAATAGCCCACAAGTTGGCCAGAAAAGAAACAGAAAAGTCACTTCTGATCTGATGTCACAAGCATGTGTGTGACAGTGGGAGAGCAACCACAGGTCCCCAAACCACCTTTCTTCAGGTAAAACTCCAAACAGGACCCTCGACAGGAATGGCTACAGGTAACTTCTCAGAGAGAACAATTAAAAAAAAAAAAAAAAAAGCATTGCTTTAAAACAGCTCAGAATGCAACACCCCATCCACAGGGTCCTCTTCCGCCTCTGTTCCACCCACCACACCCTTCCAGAGGGACACTTTGATCAGTATCTGCTGCAAGGAGAGGAGGCCGAGTGGAGGAACAAGAAGGGAACACTCAGTAAACAGTATTATTAACCCATAGGCTGGGCTATAAATCAGGGCAGGAAGGTGACCTCAGCGGGCTGGAGTAATCCTGCATGTCAGGATGAATTTATGAGGCCAATTTATTGGCCTGCATGACCCAGGCTCCTTGGAGACGTCTCAGTAACAAATCCAATCCACTTCATTTATGAGCTGTGTGCAGTGTCAGCCCCGGGGCCCAGCCAGGGCGCCCTGACCACCTCTCCAAGAGGGCACCCAGGAGCGAGGCCCCCAGGGAAGCAACGTTCCCAGTCCATCCAGGCTGTCACTCCCTGTGAGCCAGCCAGACCTGCTGCAGGAGTTCTCACCTCCAGCCGGCCCATCCTCCGTTCTCACTCTGGCTCTGCCCTGAGAGCCAGCACAGCTTGCATGGTCCTTCCCCTCTCCAGCCTGTGTCCTCATTGCTCAGCGCCAGCCCTACAGGCATTTGGGGGAGGACAGATCCTCTCATTGCAGGACTTGGCTTCATCTTACTATATGCTGGTGCTTTCCCCACCCAGTCATTAGATCAACCAAAAGTGTCCCCACACATTTCCAAAGGCTCTCACATGACAACTACTGGTAGATAATATCTAAGGTCTCTCTCCTGGCATAGACATCTCAGGTGAGTCGGTGAAGGGGCCATTTCTCCCTCCACTTCTCCACTCTGGAAGCAGAAAAGCTGATACTCCTGCGAGTGGCAGCTAGAGGGACCTCGGGGCCAGCCAGGAGCCAGCCCTGGGAGAGGAAGCAGCAAGAATCCGGAAAGTCCTTTGAGCAGAGGGCCTGGTGCGTACCTGGCCTTCACCTGCTCTCTGTGGGCTCCCAGAGCTGGGCGGAAGGCATTTAAGTCTATTCGACTGTCCCTGTCATCATAAGGTTTACGGATGGTTAATTTATTCTTTATAGCACAGTCATTGATGGCTGTTAAATCACAAATGAGAGCCAATAAAGGGTGAATTGCAGCTGAAATTACACTGTTTATATGACAGCAGAGTGCCGGCTAAAAGATTCATATGCTGCTGATGAAGTATGTTATAAATTTTAATTACCATAGTTTGTACAAATGACATGTTTGAAATGCTATTGAGTAATGTGACCCTGATAATGAAACTATAAAATAAATCATTAACTTTCTGAATGAGCTTTTTTATTTCAGTGCTGCACAGAGTAAACTTTTCAGTTTATTCCAGATCAGTCTCTTTCTGCCCCCTCCCTCCGCCCCGGGCCTAACCGGATCCTCTCCCCACAGCCTGGGGACAAGGAAGCCACAGGAAACTGGAGACCCTGTGAATGCCTGGAGGAGCAGCATGGGGAGACTGATACCAGGAGACATAGCCGGGGCTGGGGTGGGAGAGTTAGCCCCAGGCAGGGGTTCTAGAGGGGCAGCCTTAAATAAACCCCACCAAATTCCCCACCTACAGAAAGAAAGGGCCCTTTTTTGAATCTGCAGACCCTCTAGACTCCCACCTGTCTGCTGGGCACCAAGATTGAAACACCTGGCTGAGTGGGGGTCAGGCTGCACAGTGGGTGAGAGAATCATCAGGAAACTGGGCCTGTTGTCCTGGCCCACAGCCCAAGGAAGAGTCCAGAAGAGAAAAAGACAAGCAGCTCTTTGGTGGGGTTTCCACTGTTAGAACAGTTCTATTTCAATGCCATGGTCCACCATGTTTATGAATTAGCCCCTCACAATACTCCTAAGACCCTGCAGTTAAGCACACCTTGCAGAAAAGAACCTGAAGCTCTAGGAAAAGCCTAGAAGGAGCCCTGTCAAGGGTTATTTGGGGCAACCTCCCACTCCAGGGGTTACTGGCCCAAGGTCTCTCCAGCAGAGATGACCCACTTAGTCCCGAAGGACAGAAAACACGGTGGTAAGTGTGGCGAAACCCTGGCTTCGTAGGATGTGAGCACACCAAGAGACCTTAGCATCCTTTAGTCCTAAAACTCTCAGTGTAGGTGGAGAGGGAAGGAAGTGGAGAGAGAAAATCAGGGGAAGTTTTGACTCCCAGCCACCTATATATTCCAGAAGAAAACATAAAGTCTGGGAAAGCCCCCTGGTGTTCCTTAGAGACCCCACTAGGGCACATCCAGCCCAGCCCCCTGACTTTGCTTGTGAAGAAATGGCGGCTCAGTGGGCAGGGCCAACCTGGGCTCATAACCCACAGGACCAAGGATAAGAGGGACACAGAGCTTATTTACCCTATAGGGCCAGGCTACCCCACGGCCAGCCTTGGACAGGCAGCATCATTTCACTGGTAGGATACCTGTGGCTTACTGATGGCGTATTGCAGCCAGTATGTTCTTCTGGAGAAGGGTCACCAAGACGAGCCTCTTCCCTCTGCAGATAGGCTGCCTGCGGGGAGGCAGGGCTGGGATGCAGTACCGCTCGCTCCTTTTCTCCACTTCCCAGAACAGGTCTGCTCTCTGGAGTGCACCAGAAGAAAAGAAGGTCACACTCAAAAGGACAGCGCTCGAAGGTTCCTCCCAGGGGCCTGCTGAAGAGACCTGGGCATGCCCATGTGGCTTCCAGCCCTTCAAAGGTCTCGCTTCAACTCCCCAGGACAGGAGAGACTGGCATTGACTGTGTGTGCATCCCGTCCTACAGATGAGCCAATGGGAACCAACCTGGGAAGGATTTCTCTCTTCGGTCCTGGAGGTCATGGATGGAGGGAGTCAGGAGAAAACCAAATACATTTATAAGACAATCTGGGAAATCTGAAATCTCACAGGCTATTTGAGGCTATTAATTATTATTTTTAATTTTTAAAATCTGATGGCAGTATTTTTTAAAAGAATTCTTAACATTTAGAGATGCATACTGAAATAACAGATGAAGTGGTAGGATATCTGTGATTTACTCCAAAATAACCCAAGGTGAGAAGGGAAGGGGGACTGGTTGGATGAAACAAAATAGGCCATGGCTTGATAACTACTAACGCTGGTGATAGTTACATAGTGGGTTCTTTATGCTATTCTTCTGTATCTGTTTTTAATTTTCCACAATAAAGAAAATAAAAATAAAATACCCAAAGGCCCTTGCCCCCCACCATCTGCTGCTGTGTCCATTTTCCCGTGCATTCTAAGCAATGCCAGGCTAGAAATAAGATCAACCCCCTGTCTTCCGGGGCATGCCTCCAGCGATGTAGAAGGGCATGAACTTGAACCCTTCCCTTTGTTGGAGGAAGTCCCAGTGACAAGAAGCCTGGCATCAGGATGTGCCCACTGCATTGGAGAGAGAAGCTCCTGGTCTGGAAGCTCCTGGCACAGCTCTCTGGCACCTACACAGCCAGAAGCAGAAGGTTTGTCTAGATGGAACTCAGACCTGCTGTGTCAACTTGAGCAGGTCCCTTCATTTTTCAGAGCTTTGGCTTCCTCATTTGTAATAGCAACATGGTAGCCCCAACCAGCTACTTCAAAGGATGTGAGGATCAAATTAAATAATGAAGAGAGACTCCGAGAGAGAGGGTAGAGCTGAGGGATGAGCACAGACTCTCGACTCCCTGTGTTCAAGTCCCAGCTCCACCTTGAGTTAGCTCTGTGGTTCAGACAAGTTGTAGTCTTCTGCCTTGAGGTCCTCTATAACAGAAGTGGGGTTGTTGCAAGGATTCAGTGAGCTCATTTTTGCAACAACTAAGAACAATACAAGCGTTATGCAAGTTATTATTATTACCCTATAATGATATACTAATGCAAAATGTCAAATTATGAAAAGAACTACAGAGTGTTCTACCAGAAAGAGACTTGAGAAACCACTGAGTCCAATCTCCATATTTCAGAGGCTCATAAAAATGACATAATTGATCTGGAGTCACATCACAAGTTAGTGACAGGACTGAGACTGGAACAGACTTCCATCCCACTAAGCAGATGACCACTTCTTCTTCCTTATTGCTACCCACCCATGAGGAAGTCCACGCTGAATCATGCCCTCAATCTAGAGTGTCATGCTGGACAGACATGCCCAGGAGTCCCCATGCTCTACGCCTCACTCGTTCTGCAATGAGGAAAGACCATGGAGGTCAGAGGAGAATCCTCTGTTCTTTGTTCCACACCTGATCCCCGGAGAACAGAGCTGGGCCATCAGCAGCCCCTGACGTGTCTTCGGCCTTTCCCTGTGCGCTCCTGAAGAGTGGGCGGCACTTGGGAGGCCTCCCCTCTGACTTATCAGCCACCACAAAAACATTTTCAAGGCGATGGTGCAAGCTGCCCTACTTACCATTAAGAGAAAGGACCACATTATTGCTGTTATAAACCATTGATTAAGGTTTATAATAGCAATAATCCCCTCGAAATTCATTGTTACTGCAGTTAATGACCAGTTTATTAGAGCGTTAACCATCCTTGGCAACGGGCTGAGTCGTTTAATGCGGGTAACGACCAATTTCTCAAGGATTATTGCTTAAATAACAATTCTTTGTGAGATGTATGCGCCACCACAAGTGTGGATCTGGCTGGAAGCTTCTCCTCAGAAATGTGTTAATTATTTCCTCAGAGTTGCATCACCAGCACCATACCTAACAACCCCCAATGTAATGTTTCAGAGACACTAAAGAATCAATAGGTTGGACAAGGGCCTGGAGATGCACCCTTTTATGAGGGAGCCAGTGGGATGTCTTCTGACTTCCCAATAAAAGCACTATTGGGAAATGATATCTGGCTTCAAAACTACTCTTTCTTCTTCACTTGGCTTCATTTCCAGAATTTTCTACCTATCCAAATTCCCCACCCACACCTGGGGAAAAACCAAGGGTCTGGGAGAAGGGCTGAAGAATGAGAAGCATGACAGACCCAGGCTTTGTATACGTTTGCTACACTCTGAAGCAAATATCCGCCTATACCTGACCGCCCAGGTCTTAAAAGACCTGGTAGAACAAGGTTACAAGCAATGAATGGTACCTGACAGTTTGCACAGTGAAAAGCGCTGGTGTTCTATGGTCAATGGGCTGCTTTGGGAGTTTGGTCCAGACAGGGAAAAAAAAAATAGGGTCAACTTATGTGCCACATAGCTTACCTTAGGCTCTGAGAAGTTAGAGTATCATTAAATATAACAGAGCCAAGGGACCTGATTATGATCTAGGCCACCCTCCTTGTTTTACAGGTAAAAACCAAGGACCCAGAGAGGGTAGAAGACCTGCCAAAGTCACATAGCCACTTAGAGAAGAATTGGAATTAGATCTCAATCTCAGTCTTTCCATCATTGACCTCAAGACCACTTTTTGAATGCACCCTAACAGAGAAATTTGTCTCAATAAACACTCAAAGGGTCTTGGCCCCATCAGGGAGAGAAGGCAACAGCAAGGCAACCAGAGTCCATGAACACTTAAGCACGAGTCTCAGAAGAAGCCAAAGATCTTATTCTCTTACTCCTCTCACTCCCCAACTTTCTTTTCATGCCTAACTCAATCCAAGCATTTCAACCCATTAACTATTTCCCATCACTTTACATTAGCATTGGTATTTCAATCACTTTTCTTTTTCTGACAAGAACTGAAAACTACTAATATGATTATACTCTAATTGCATTATATTAACTAAAATAAATACTAATAGGGTGTGAATCTAACATAATAAGATAGCAAATCACTATCACAGAGCTAGTGTGGGCTAGAGAGAAACACAATGATTCACTCAACAAATACATGTTAAGGTCCTGTTATGGATTAAGCATAAAGGCAACTTCCTTTTTTCTCATCATCACCAAAAATTAACATGATAGAAGAACAGAAAGCTAGGTATCACAGCCTCCTTGAATCTATGAACCCTTCAACCTCTATGTTTTGACTTAATATCAAGAATCATCCCATAGAAATAATGTCAAAGGGCAAAATACACATCTCTCTCAGCTCAGTAAAAGAAGTTCCCATAAGCCATCAGTCCTCTCATCCTTTAGACACATACGCTAGCATTCATAGTTGGGTCCAAAAGAATCCACAGGGTCTGTAACAGCTCCCTCCTGTTAGACATGGAGAATGTGCTGGAGACAAAGGGTGGGACCTTCTTCTCTTTCCCACTCTTTCACTGAGACTCTGCCCAAAGCTCTGACACCACAGTGATGAGATTGAACCCCATTTTCCCCAAGTTGTAATGCTGATGAGTTCAAATGTCAACATTTTTTAGGCCATCAAACTGAATCCATGATTGTGTGGGTTAGATAAATACTCAATCACAATAGTTCAATGTCTTCTACACATATTCCCAACTGTATTGCTACTCATAAGCTTACAGGATATGATGAAGTTTTTATTTGCAGCCATGCAAGATGAAAATATCAATTATAGATCATGTTGGAACTGCATATAGGTTTGTTGTATCAAACAAATAAGTTAAAATATGTAAAGTGCTAAAAGAGTGCCTGGCACATAACAAGTGTTCAATAAATGTTAGCAATTATCACTGTTGGCTATAATGCAATATTCCTGATACTAAATGTCATAAAAACCAGTCAATAATTTCCTGTACATAATCATAAAAGAAATGTAATAAGTCTAATCACTGAAAGGAAAGCAATAAAATTTCATTTGTTCAGTAACTTCCTGAACAGTGAACAATGGGGGTATAAACATGTGGTTATAAATGATATGATATATATATCACTAACTTATATGAGGTGGGTATACAGTTAACTGGTCACTACCATCCTCACCTTCAGTTGTGGCAGAATATCAAGAATATCTTGCCCAGCTGGAGTGGCCCAGTGGTTGAGCATCAACCTATGAACCAGGAGGTCATGGTTTGATTCCTGGTCAGGGCACATGCCCAGGTTGCAGGCTCAATCCCCAGTAGGGAGAGTGCAGGGGGAGTGCAGGAGGCAGCCAATCAATGATTCTCTCTCATTATTGATGTTTATATCTCTCTCTTCCTCCCTCTTCCTCTTTAAAATCAAGAGAAATCTTTAAAAAGAAAAAAAGTCTTGAGTCCACAAACAAAAATCTTATCCATCAAGACTCCAAAAATCTACCATGGTGTTCCTCTGATTCTTTTATTCCTCTATTCTGAATTCAGCTTCTTTCAACATGGACTGAGCATTTTCAAGGTGCCTGGTACTGTGCTAACTAAGCACTGGAGATGCAGAGAAGAATGGTAGCATTTCTTCCCAGAGGCAGCTGGCAAATCAGGGAAGACAGACACATAAAGAGCTACATGTAATACAATGTGATAAGTGTACACCCTCTAGATTGTCAATGAAGGATGCAAGAGGAGAGGAGGGAGCATAGGGAGGGCTGGACTGCCAAAGTACAACATAGGAGCAATTATTTCTGCCCAGGAGAGGGGAACTTCACAAAGGAGGTAACATTTGAACTGCACCTGGTGCTAGTTTACCAATCTGTGGGTTAAACACTTGTTTAAAGAACCAACAAAGCAGAAACACACAGGGAAAGAAGGAAGGAGAAAAGAGATAAGAGTTCAGCTTTAATGAACTTATTCAATAATTTAAATCGCAAATCAGGAGAGGGGTTAATTTCAGCATGCATAAGTTAATGCCGTACCAATTTTTTAAAACGTTGATTAACTTACCAAAAGGGGTGGGGGTTCAGACTTAGAACCTGGAAAGGAGTTGATGCAGCCCTCACTAGACCTTCGAGGGCTGAAACAGGGTTGTATAGGCAGGAAAGGGAAAAGGACAAGTCAACCAAAGGGAATCCACAGAGATGCGCAGGGTGTTAGGGTCTGGAAAAGCTCGGAGATGTCACGTGGGCCAATCTCCTGCCTTGGGGCTGTTGCAGACTAGCGGAAAGGATTGCGAGCTCTTCACTTAACTCCCAGGAGGCTCTTTCCAATATTTGGGAAGGACTCATATCTCATGTGGAAGCACCTTAGAGCCGAGAGGCATTCAAAATGGAAGACATTGGGGGACAGTCCAGCAACTAAGCTCAGGCACCATCTAGCAGATCACTAGGGGAGAATGGGGTTTCTTACCCTATACAGCTCATCTCCTTTGCTGGCTTCTGAAATTTCACGAAGATGCTACTGAGCCTCCTCTCTGCTTCCTGGTGTCTCCTTTGGAGCCCTGTCACCTCCACAGAATGATTTTTCTTTCCCTTTACAGATATTTCTTTGGGGGGGGGGGGGGTGTCTGAGGCGGGGGGGGAGGGGCTTATTCAAATGAGAATACGGCAACCCAGCATTACCTTTCTAGTTTTGCTTTACTTTTATTTATTTTTCTATTACTAGGTTTTTACTGTCATTATTTTTCCTTCTTTGTTTTTCTACTTCTGTTGGGTCCCAAAGCCTTCCTGGTTCATGGTCTCGGTTCACAGCCAACAATGACAGGGTCCTACCCTTCCTTCCCAAGCCTGGCAGTCACCCATGCTGGGGAGGGGGAGGGCTCTCTGCTTTGGGGTGCATCCTGTGTGATGAGTGTGACCCCAGAAACTGCCATTCAGATTTTCGCAGGATGGTTTCTGAGTTCTCCCAGGAGCCCTTTGGTTAAAGTGGGTGGTGAGAGGTCAGAATTAAATTCCCATCCAGCAGGTTTGATAGGTACATCGCATGCAGCAAGACTAAAAGCCCCAATTCTGCTCCTTAATTAAAAACATTTTTCATCCCAAACCTATAAAAGGCAGATGTGCTGCACTCCCCCCACCCCAGATCGCTGCTCCGCATTGAGTGCTGAGGCTCCAATCCTTCCTTCTCGAGGCTTAGAAACACAAGGCCATCAAAACACAGTCTCGCTTCTTCCTCCACCTTCTCCTCACCCCCTCGTTTCCTCTTTTGCTGAGAAATATTCATTTCCATCTTTGTGGGGTCCATGTGTTTTAAGCTTCTCCTGACACCTCCATGCTGATGTTCAGTGGGAAGGCAGCCCATCTTCCCAGCTAGACGGGAGGTAGCTTTTTTTTTTTATTCAAAAACACCTTTTCACCTGGATTTTAAAAAATAAAATAAAAAGCTCAGGCAGCACGACCTGGCTTAGTCAACTGTACTGAGGCTGTGAATGCATCCAGGTCCTCGGCTTATCTAGGAGCCAAACCTTTGGAAGGAAAATGAGTGAACCCCTTGCCAAGAGGTGGTCAGAAAAATGAGATGCATCCCTGCTTATGATGGTTTCTACCTTCATCGCCTCCTTTACTTCTGATTGCCCTGGACCAAAGACACTCAGTTTGCTCACCTGATACAGAAAGTTACAAGTTCAATTTAGGATGTGTTGCCAATATTTACCAGTCCATCAGCCAGTGGTAGCTCTGCTTGGGCAAGGGGGTGGGCGGGTGGGGGGTGGGGAGAGAAGAGCCTTATTACCATTTGTTTTAATCTATTTTCTTAATGGGTCCTTAAGTCTCCCCCCCCCCCCCCCCGCCCCCACTCAGGTGTTTCCTGCTTTATTCCCAATGATAGTCTGCCCTACTCAGGGGCAGGATACCAAGCCTTCATTCATAACTGTTTCCTCTTGGGGTGAGCTAAGGTCCTAAAATCAAAGAGGCTTCAAGCAGGTAACAGAAGGAGATGAGAGTTTCACCTGCTGGACCCAGTGACATCGTTTAAATGCTCTCTCACTTTTATGGTCTTTCTTTTTCTAGGTTCCAACCAAATGGTCTTATTAAATGTTAAAAAAAAAAACTTGCTCTTGTGAGTCATATCAAATACAATCAATAAACCTGAAGGAGAAGAAAGCCCAAGGCATTCACAAGACACTTTTAAGATTTAATTGTTCCTCAGAATTTTAAGCAAGTAGTAGAAAGAAGCTGAATTGCATGAAACCAAATATTTTGCTCTAGGCTCCTAATTCATCTCACTTGCTGGTTCCCAGGAGCTAGTGCCAGCGTGGCCACCGTGGAGCGTGGGACTTTCCAGCACAGACAGGGCTTGTGCCTCCTGCAAGCTAAAGAACCTCCCCGTCTCCCTGAAATGGGGCCGTTGATCAAAGTCTTCTTTGCCCTGAAAATGCCTGGCTTCAAGGACACAGCGGGCTGAGCAGGGTGGAAAGATATATTTTACTAAACACGGGGCACGCCTTCTTGCTTCTTTCTCTACAGGGGAAGTCTGGAGAGGGGAAGCTGGTGCCGGAGACTGAGGGCTGCATCCGGTAAGAAGGTGCCCAGAGATAGTATCAAGGGCCCCAGGAGGTGCAGACACAGTCCTGGGGGCTGCAGCGTCAGGAAGCCCCGAGTGTTTGACTGCTTCCTGCAGGCCGAGGGAGCCTGCTAATGAGGCCAATCTGCTTCCCTGGCTCGCTCACTTGAAACTCCACAGACCCACAAGGAAAGCACCCACCTGTCCTCTCACACTGCAAAGACCGGATATGGGGTCTACACAAGAAGACACCCCTGGTGCGGGGGGGGGGGGGGGGGCAGCTGTGGGGCTGCGTTCTGTGCTCACCACTGCCTTTGGGAGAATACCACTGCAGAGGAGGTTGAGAGGAGTTTGGGAAGATAGAGAGAACGTGGGGTGCCCACTGCCTGAGAACAGGAGGCCCTTGAGGTTGGGAGAAGAGCACAGGCTCTAGAGCTGAGCCGACCCTTGCCTCCTCACCTTGGGAAAGCTACTTATACTCTCTGAGCCTCAGTTTCTTTACCTGTAAACAGAGATGACAGTTTCTCCAGGAGAGAGTCACTGTGCCGATTAATAAAAGAGCATATGTAAAGTAGTGTGGGCCGTCCCACTTAGTAGGTGCTCAATAAGTAATAGCGATTACTTTAATAATTATTATTATTAATAATAATTACAGCTGGAAGGCAATAGTATAGGGAAGGGGACCATCTGGGCCTGGGTTCAACGGCCTTGACTGCATTAAAGGAAAGTGCGGCTCCGGGCGCCTGCCAAGAGGCAGCTCCGACTGATGAGCCTCCCAGCCCCCACCCAGCTCTTTCCAATGGGGCTTTCGCGTGTGTCCAAACTAGGTCCTGGCACCTTTCCAGAGGCTCAATTCAAGAGAACATTATAGCAATAATACAGCTCCTATTATACACCAGCACTTAGATAGGAAGAAAAATGGCCCTGTGCGTCTGAACCTAAATATATTTTAGAAAATCCCTGCCATTAGGTGCTCAGAGAGCCTGCCGTAAAAACAAACACACAGCCCTGGCCCGGTGGCTCAGTTGGTTGGAGCATCGTCCTGTACACCAAAAGGTTGCGGGTTCGATTCCCAGTCAGAGCACATACCTAGCTAGGTTGTGGGTTCCATCCCCAGTTTCTCTCTCTCTCCCCGCCCCTTCCCTTCCTCTCTCTCTTTCTCAAAATTAATAAAACATATCCTCAGGTGAGGATTAAAAACAAACAAACACAGAGTTCTGACCAATTCTCCAAACATGTTGCAATTTCATAAAATTAACGTGGCTGTGGACTGCTCTGCAGTAATGCAGCAGAGTGGTCCCTGAGCCCGGCCTCTGGAATCTGAGGACTGGCCAGCTCCATCCCCAACCATCTGTGTGGCCTTGGGCTTATGGTGGAAGCAGAGGAGATGTCTGCAGAACCCTGATGAGGGTCCTCAGCATGAGGTCAGTGCTCAGAACAGGGATGGCTTTGCCATTATTCTTACCATTACTATTGCTGCCCCACTTGGAGAATGCTGAAGTGTACGCAGGCCTACACAAAGGAACCAAGTGTGTATGTAGCTCCGGAACAAGTAAAAATAGGACATCCAAGGGGAGCCAGCCACCAGGGCAGCCAGGTGCGCCTCCTGTTTCTGCTCTGAGGACTGGGAGCTGACACTGGAGTTGTGCTCTGGTTGTACTTCTGTGGACAGCACATTTCCAGGCCAGTGATGCTGTGCTATGATATGAAAAACCCAGGAGGGTTTATAGAGGGCCTGTCATTTGTAAGAACCCAGTTGAGCCCTGACTGGTTTGGCTTGGTGGATAGAGCGTTGGCCTGTGGATTGAAAGGTCCCGGGTTCGATTCCAGTCAAGGGCATGTACCTTGGTTGTGGGCACATACCCAGTGGGAGGTGTGCAGGAGGCAGCTGATCGATGTTTCTCTCTCATCGATGTTTCTAACTCTCTATCCCTCTCCCTTCCTCTCTGTAAAAAATCAATAAAATATATTTATTAAAAAAAAGAACCCAGTTGAGCACCCCCACCACTCACAAACACGGCCCAGGTTGATAAGTATTGCCCTTACAGGACTTTTGCAGAGTTTTTATCCAAAGATAATCTGCCCTCCACGTCCCAGTGATGAAGCTCCTGGTGCCACAGAACAAAGGGCTGTGGGTCCTGACAAGGTCCAGCCCCGCAGGCCTGGGCTCCCTGGCACTGCCCGGCCCATCTGCATCCAGTGGGCTGAGGCTCCTCTACCACAGTGGTTGGCAAACTACGGCTCGCGAGCCACATGCGGCTCTTTGGCCCCTTGAGTGTGGCTCTTCCACAAAATACCACGTGCGGCCGTGCACATACAGTGCGATTGAAACTTCATGGCCCATGCGCAGAAGTCAGTATTTTGTGGAAGAGCCACACTCAAGGGGCCAAAGAGCTGCATGTGGCTCGAGAGCTGCAGTTTGCCAACCACTGCTCTACCAGGTGTTTCAGGACACACAAAGGTGGGAAAGACAGAGGCCCTGCTCACAGGTGGCCCACAGGAACGCCAGAGAAGAAAGTGCATGCTGGGAGACAAGGTATATTTCACTGCTGAGGAGGGAAGACCATCTGCAAGGCCGAATTCCATCCCTGTGCTGGTCGAAGCGGACCACGCCAGGTCCTGGAAGGCCTCTGGGCTACATGCACTGCTCTGTGACAATAACACTAATGGGTTAGAGTAGATTTTGAACTGGATTTTCAATTATCCAAAATGCCCACTTGCACCGCGCCTGTGTTCCTTACACATCTGGGGAGTATAGATGTGCTTGGCTAATTTAACACGGAGCATTAAACGGAGCCAGTTAGGAAGGGGCTCCCCACAGGACCACCCATTAGGCTGCTGGCTGCAGCTGCCTTCTCCCACCCTCCAATGTTCTGAGGAGGCCACTCCCTCTGTGCCCACCTCCCCTCCAACCTGTCCCCCAAGTGCCACCAGCAATTTTCCAGATCGCTGAGGAGCTGATGGCTTGTTTGTGTCACACTCCTGGGCCTTTCAGCTTCTGTGTGTGTTTAGTCTTGATCTTCCAGGACAACAAGAAAGGAAAAAGAGATCTGTTTTCCAAGAGCACAGCTTGGATGCCCCTTCCCAATGCTGGGCTGTCACTCCTGATTTCAAGGTGAATCAGTGACTAACTCTGGGAGAGTCCCCCTGAGGTGGGAGCTGGGGGAGGGGGGGAGCATTTCTTCATTCCTTTGAGGGTGAGAGAGTGAGAACCAAAGGCTGTGATTGTTATCTCAGCTGTAGGAAGAAAAGAGGAGGCCTCCCAGGCACCTGGACACACTGGCCTCACCATTTCATAGCAGCCAGCATGGGTCACTGGGGACCTGCCCCCTCTTTTCCACCTACATGTTATTCCAGCCATAAATCCAAGTGACAAGCTTGAACTTTCCTCAATTGACATGTTTACAAGGGAAGTCCACATTTGACAGGAAAATTAAGCCTATCAATCACTTAACGAGCTCATTAATGAATGGTTCTCTGATCTCCTCTGGTAGCTGGGTTTATTGATTATGGAGGGGGCAGCCAGGTCCCAGCCCCTTTCCCCCTACGCTTTCACCCAGCTCCCCACCAACCCCTCCTTCCGCCAGATGTTGCTGCCCTCTGACCTCCCTCCGCCACCCGGGCCCCTCTTCTCCCTGAAGCTCACAGAGGGTTCTGGTTCAGGGTTTATCGGGAGGTCAGACCCCCTCCTGGCTCTGTTCTCTGACAGAACAAAGGGAACAGATGCAGGCCTGGCCTCCAAGCACCCACCCGGCATATGGAAGCTATCTCCTTCGTCCCCGTAATTACCCAGGAGCTTGCTTGTTCAATGGCTTTGGTTTTTATTGCACAGAAACCGACCTATTCCCCAACATAAAACACTTTAACGGTGTCTCCCTGCGGGGTTTCTGGGAGAGGTCCTGTCAGGTATAAAATGTGCAGAACCCCTCTGACAGCCCGCAGGAGCGAGGCCTTCACAATTATAAAAAGGGGCACAGGACAGGGAGGACAGGAGGACGGAATGCCTGCTGGAAGAGATGGGCTTGCTGGTGGCAAAAAGGAGTTGGGGTCCGGTGGCGTTTGGAGGATCTTACAGAACTTTCTGGAGCATCCGGCAACACTGTTAAGAAAAGCAAGAGGAAGAGCTGGGATTGGGTGAAAGCACATCCAGTCTCCTCCTGTTCCCAACACAAGGGGAGGTGGGGCCTCAGGTCAAAAGCTGGCCGGCATCAAGCAGTTGATGAGTGACTGTTTTCTGTAAGACTAAATGGTAGGGTAGATCCTGAAGAGGCCTGGAGCTTAGTATATGTTCCATTCATGTAAATAATATAGTTCTGCTCTTGATGCTGTCTCCAGGATATCATACTTACAGCCTTGCAGAAAGGAGGAAACTTGGTTATGAATTGAGCAACAGAATGAAGGAAGAAATGAGCCATTAACTGGAAAAGGGTGGATCTTAAACCCAACAAACCTCTAAGCTCCTGCTTCTAGGAAGTGAGATAACAGAGACTTTCCTGGGTTTCCTCACTCGGAAGAGGTGGCAGAGCCCCAAGTGACCTGAGAGGGTGTGTTAACTTCCTAGGGCTGCAGGAGCAAACGACCACACACTGGGTGGCTTACAACTACAGAAACGTATTCTCTCACAGTTCCAGAGGCCGGAAGTCTGAAATCAAGGTGTCCTCACATCTGTGCTCCATTGGAAGGCTCAAGGGAAACGTTCTTCCTTGCCTCTTCCAGCTTCCGGTGGCTCCCAGCAACGCTGGGCTCGTAGCTGCCTCATTCCCCCTCTGCCGCAGCCTTCACAGGGCCACCTGCCCCGTGTGTCTCTGTGTCCTCTCCTCTTCTTATAAGTAGACGAGTCATTGGATGTAGGGGCCACCTTAATTCAGTGAAACCTGCAAAGACCCTATTTCCAAATTGCCACCATCATGACTCTTGTGCGTTTGGGCCGTTATTAAGTAAAATAACGATCACTTGAAGACAAGCCCCACAACACCAGGAATGTCGATCTGATAACTGAACCAGCTCAGTGATGAATGGGCAGGGAGGGGAGCATCCACTGCATGGAGATGCTGGACAAAGGAATGATTCACCTCCCAGGCGGGATGGAGCGGGAGAGCATGAGATTTCATCATGCTACTCAGAATGGCATGCAATTTAAAGCTTATGAATTGTTTACTTCTAGAATTTTCCATTTAATATTTTCGTAACAGAAACTGTGGAAAGTGCAGCCACAGATAGGGGGGGACTATTGTAAGGTCATATTCTGAGGTCCCAGGTGGACAGAATTTTTCAGGGGAACACATATTCAACCCGGAATAAATAAAGAGAATTGTCCAGCACTATTCAACCAAGAATAAAGAGGCTAAAACAGCAGAGGAGAGGGAGTGGCTCCAGGTGCCAGGATGAAGCACTTCCTGACCTCATGGGAGCTGGAGAAAGGCTGGAGCTGGAGCCAGAAGACAGGCGGAGGCATGAGGGAAGTGCTGCGGGAGGCAGGAGAAGAATTGTACTAAGGTAAATTGCAAATACGAAAAAATATGAAGACGGCAATTTAAGTGTTTAAAATGTGCTCTGGGTAATTCCAAACAAATTTTAAAGCCATTTTCAGACCATAAAATCCTCTGGTCTAAATCACCGGCTCCCAGGCAGGCCCGGTGCTCAGGCTGCAGAACCTCCCCCAGATGGAGGCTGGCAGGTTTGGGAGTCTTCAGCTCATCTGGCAAATGAGGGATGATTCCTCCCTGTGATGGGAGAGCAGCCCTTCTCAATTTCTCTGGGCACCTTCCCACTCACAGACTGATGTGCAGGTACTTTTGCCCCTTTTTCTCTGCAGCTCTTTCCCAGAAAGGTGGCTTGGTCGTGGGAAACACAAAAATAACAAGCCTTGCCAATGGCATGTCCAACCTTGTTGGCCAAAGTCTACTTCTTTGGGTCTGAACTCTCCAGCCTCCTTCCAGCCAAGAGCAAAGATCTCTGTGGAAACTCTCTAAATATCATTTGGCTGGAGCAGTGGAACCCCTTCAACATGCTGGTGTTAAGCACCTAGATCATGGCACATTGCAAAGCTTGTGTTTCTAAGCACCACTCCCAATAGCAAGTACCCATTATGCAGGATGGTACGAGAAGGGGGCAGCGGCAGGGCAGGCTCATCCAGAGCCCGAGGATAAACATACGTCCCACCTGAGCATAAGATGGTCCAATCAAGAAATGTGCTATTTAGTAAGTTCTCATGTAATAATAACAAGTCTCGGGGGTCAAGAGAAAGAGCATGGTTTTTGTGTCAGATCCAGTTTTTACATGTGGCCCTGCCTGCCACTTACTAGCTACTTGAACTTGGACTCCTATTGTGCATCCCTAGCTTTAGTGTCCTCATCAGTAAAGTAAGAATTATAATAAATAATGCACTTAAGGTACTGGCCATAGTAAGCCCTC
Organism: Myotis yumanensis; assembly: GCF_028538775.1. Classification (NCBI taxonomy): domain Eukaryota; kingdom Metazoa; phylum Chordata; class Mammalia; order Chiroptera; family Vespertilionidae; genus Myotis; species Myotis yumanensis. The sequence goes on from NW_027223754.1 coordinate 22,335,796, forward strand.
AATAAACAGAATTTTCTTCTTTCCCTGTGGCTACCTGTGTTGGATAATGCATTTCATACATGTAAATTGTTTGTATTATTTGGTGGGGTAGGAGTTGGGCAGTGATGGGGAGATGGGAGAATCAATGTCCACCTAAGGAATAGTTGACTGATGTATAGAAACCCTCCCATGGTGTAACAGTGGGTTTCCTAAAACTGTCATCTATCAGCCCTGGCCGGTTTAGCTCAGTGGATAGAGCATCGGCCTGTGGACTAAAGGGTCCCGGGTTCGATTCCGGTCAAGGACATGTATCTTGGTTGGGGGCATATCCCC